>NC_136917.1:123838559-124438559 GCF_949752795.1 Hyperoodon ampullatus
CCTTGAATATCGGGTATGTCTGTATATATGGTATATGGGATCAAAGTTCAGAGATTGGGGAGGGGTTTGTGCTGGAGGGTTTATTGGAAAGCTGCCTTCAGATAATGTGTACTACAATTCCTGTCTTTGGTAATTTCTTTCCTTGTTGTACTGGAGGCAAAGAGAGCAGGAGAGTGAGAAAGCGCACTGAGAGGGAACAAGAGAGTGAGTTTCTTACTCTTGTTTTTATTTGAGCTGCCGGTGCAACGCGTTTGGGCCAAATGCCAACTGTCTGGGTCACACGCGTTTTATCCAAATAGATTTAGCGCTGCTGTCTGGAAATGGGCTGCTGAATGTTAACTTTAGGATCAACTCAACCAGGGCAGCTCAGACTGTTACCCTCTGTCTGGGTGAAGTGGGATGGGGGTGGGTGGGCGAGGGTGTGCAGAACGAGGGAGAAAAGGGGAAACTGAACTATTGCTTGAAACTTTTAAAAACACACTGGAGTGTGATTTCCAACATATTCCTTTAGGTTCAAATTTCTTGGGCAAATTTTTTTTTTCTTTCCTTTTTTAGCTTATGTTGATTAGACTGAGACTTAGAAGTGTGAATGATAGCTCTCAAAATTCATGACAGAGAAAGAAAGGTAACATAAAACTGGTGTAGTTGAAAGGAAATTGAGAAAATTAATTTTGGAGATAATTGTTTTCCTGTGTTTTACCAAAGTGGTAGCTGCAGTTCTGGTTTATATTAATTTAGTGTTTATATGTGATCATTGGTGTTTTGGGCTTTTAAGGAATAGCTATAGAGGCAAATAAGTTGATTTCAAACAAATAACTTCATTCATTTCTCACAAATGGCGGCAAATGAAATCTGTATTGTGGTATTAATATTTTTGTGGTTCTCAAGGGCAAAAACCTCTACCCTCAAGACCTGAAATACTTTAATATTTTTCATGACTGGGCCAATACGTGTAAGATTAATTCCTACTTTTGTCTACTCTTACCACTTCCTCTTCATTTCCTTGGCAACCATTACTAACTACTAGTGGATGGACCTCTATGCCAAATCTTACCCTGTGTGTGACTTTCGTGAGAGAATAAAGAGAGTTAACATATTAAGAGAGTTAGTAGCACATTCTTTGGAACATTTGGTGGGGGAAGAGTAAAAGGTGGAAGAAGTGGATAGCTCTCTTGGTTCTACCAAAGGACATAGTTGATTATCAATGTTTTGAGCTAACGTCAAGAGAAAAAGGTGTTTCTGTTTTTCAGGAGAGACGTTATAATATGGATAACGTATATTTAACTTGCCATCTGGAAAAAAACAGTTTGGGACTATATGTAATTTGGGCCTTGATTTTTGTAGAATAATATTTTGTATTTTTGCTTTTGGCTTATTTGCTTTTCTTGTTAGTAAGTTTTAAGTCTCTTTAACTGCACCTTTCCTCGGAAACCAATCTTGCAAAATTTATAACTGATCTGGAAAATTTTGTATTTCAAGCCTTGGCGTATGGTAGGTGACAATAAATATTTGTTGAGTGAATAAATGGAAAATGAGATGAAAAGTTAATTTTCACATATAAAAATTGAGTACCTGAAGGAAGCATAGTATTGTTGCTTCCTCTGTGAAGACGAAATTGGCTTTAAAAGAAATATCCAGAGTTAAGATGAATGAAAGAAGTTGAGAAGGATGTTATACATGTTCTTTAGCTCCATAACGATAGTTCATGAAAGGAAATTGTTACTTGGCTACTCCTAGATCATTTGAGTGGGAAGTAAAGATGATAGAGGAAAAAGACAAGTAAGTACCCTTCAACCAGGGCAGACTACTGAGGGAATCACTAAAGTGCAAGTTGTCTGATCTTATTTCTACGTAGTGTATCTTTGATCCATGGAAGCTGTTAAATGATCCCTTAACTCTACTGGTTGGTGCATTTGTCTTAGGGAAAAACGCCTATGTGAAATCAATGTAAAATGGAAGTTTTGATTCTGTTTTCAAATTTAAAATAGTTGTAAGCCCAGTTACCATGACTTAAATTCTTTACTGTTTGCTCTAAAAGACAATACAATCTAGTTGATTGATTCCATCATCATAACCAACCATTCCACATTTAAGGGAAGGAGGAACATGAAACTATTTTTGAAGGAAGGCCTTTGAAAAGTGATGAGTCAGATAACAAGGAGAAGGGGACTAATATTTATTTAACCATTAAAATGAAGTATGTGAACACTTTACATCATGTGTAATCTAGGAAACATCTCATCTATAAAAGTTAAGTAACCTGTAGTCAAGACAGGACTCAAAACCTTTGTGCTTTCCACAGCATAATGCTTCTGCTGTACAATGTAAGGAGTTAATGCATTATGATTTCTGGGTAATTAATTATGTACTATTTTAATATCAATCTGAATTTTGGAAACTATATCTGGATACGTTAGTACCTATACATATTTGTTTATGATGTCCAGATTAACTTCTTCAGTAGGTATCAGAAAGTAGTTCACCCTTTCATTTTTATTGTGTAGGTAACTAAGAGTGGTTAGCTATGGTAGTTGTTGATTTTAGTTGAACTTTAGCCCACTCGTTTACTTATTGTTAAGTTTCCTCACTGGCATTGGAGGCTTGAAAAATGTGGGGAAGGAAGGAAGGAGTGAGAAAGGAGAAAGAAATTCAAATTTATTGAGTGCCCGTGTGCCAGATACTGTAGCTAGTGGTGGAACCAAGACTGTAGCTCTGGTTTAACTTCAAAGCTCCTGCCCTTTCTATTATGCATCAGTGCTCTTTTTACTGCAGGTCCTTAAATCAAATGTTAGTGTACTTTTGACCAGGTAGTTACATACTACCTTTTCTTTCAAGGCTACTGGCTTACTTAACTTGGGCATTTATAGGACAGTGCTAGTAATGGAGGTTAAAAAACTGTGAAGAGCAGGCAATTTCTCAAGGGGAAAAAAAGAGTTGTTCCCTAAACCCAGGTAATTATATTGTAAGTTTGTCAGTTTCAGAGCCCAGGAAAATAGGAAAAAAGGATGAATGTGATTCAGTACAAATCTGTCACCACTACTAGAAATTAACTCGAATGTGTTAATTATATATTCCTCTTTAAAGGAAGATTAAAGTATATGAGGGACTCAATGTCAGACATTTTTATGCAAAACACTCAAGTGAAGAGTAAATGTTCATGAAGCAACTGTTAAGGAGCTGGAGACTGTACATAAGTAGGTTGGGAATCAAGATAACTGGATTATTTTCTTTACCATTGACCCTTGAACAACACTGGTTTGAACTGCAAGTCCACATATACAAGGATTTTTTTCAATAACAATACTACAGTAATACACTATCCTTGATTGGTTGAATCTATTATGGAGAAACCATGTGTGTAAAGGGCCAACTGTAGGTAATATTCAGATTTTTGCAGAAGGTCAGTACCCCTGGCTCACATGTTGTTCAAGGGTCAACTGTGCTGTTATTGAATGACGGTGTGATTTAATCTCTTTATAGATTTTTGCCTGTGAAAAGACATATAGTGCCTGTTGTTTTGCCTAAATCATTGTAGAAGAAATTTTGAGATGAAACAGTTATTGTGTATCAAGTTGCTTAAAATTTCATGTTAATTAACATATCATTTATGAATATCTATTTTGATACTGGTTGTATGCAACTGCTATTGTATATTTAAGTTACAGTGACTTAAAATGGAAGCGTGATATAATAGAAAGAATTTAGACTTTAGAGTCAGATAGTCTTATGTATGACTCTGGGCTCTGCTGTTTTCAAGCTATGTGGCCACTATGAGCTTCAACTTCTTTACCTGTAAATTGGCAGCTGTATTAGTTATCAATTGGTGCAAAAAATATCACCATAAACTTAGTGGCTTAAAACAACACACATTTATTAACTAACAGTTTCTGTGGTTCAGGAGTCTGGGCATGGCTTAGCTCTATCTTGTGCTTCAGAGTCTCTCACGAGGCTGCAGTCAAGGTGTTGGCAAGGACTAAGGTCACCACAGAACACTTGATTGGGGAGGCATATGCTTCTAAGCTCACATATTCAGGATTTAGTTTCTTGCAAGCTATTGCATTGAGGGCCTCATTTCCTAGCCAGTGGTTATCTGAAGGCTGCTCTCAGTTCCTTGCCATGTGAGCCTCTCCATATGGCAGCTTGTTTCATCAAAGTCCGACAAGGGAGTCTACTGTTAAGATGAAGTCAGAATCTTTTGTAATCTAATCATAGAAGTGACATCCCCTTACCTTTGAGGTGTTATATTAGTTAGGATCAAATTACTTAAAGGAAGGGGGTTACAGAAGGGCATGGATTTTAGGAGGAAGGATCATTGGGGCCATCTTCCTGACACAGGGGCAATAATACCTACTTTACAAGATTGCTGTGAATATTAAAAGAAGTAACATATATTTAAAGTTCTCTTTATTTTTGGACCTGACCTTAAACTACCTTTCTAGATATTATTACCTGTTAGTCTTCTGCATAGGAACCAAACTTACTATTATTACTAATAATATGTTCCATTTTTTTCTTTCCATCTAGACTTTGTGGACTCTGTTTCTTTAATTTGTAATGATTGCCCCCAGAAATTTGACTTGTGAAATTCTGTTCATCTTCCAGAGTCTATCTGAAATGTTACTTTTTTTCATAAACTTTCCTTCACCCAGCAGACTCAGAAGTCATCTCCCTCATCTGATCTCCTCTAATACCTTTTATAACTTTATTATGGCATATGTCAGCCTGTCTTGAGTTTTTTCTTTGTTCCTTAGATTATGAGCTCCTAAAGGGCAAGGATTGTGTCTTAATCTTTTCTTATCCCCATATTATTATAACATCAGTTTTAAAACACTGTAAGACAACAGTTGTTGATTAATGAATTAGTTTTTCCAAGGTTTAGCAGTTTAATAACTTGTAGACACAGATGTAAGGAACTTTAAATGGTTGTGGTTGTTTTATATGTTGTAATAACAATATTTCTAGCACTATAGGGAATGAAGTATTCCAAATAAGTTAAGTTTACAGTTAATCTTAAATACCCTTTAATATCCCTAAATTGATTTTATTTTAATCACTATTAATTAATTCATTCATTTACTCATCCATTTTTTTCAGTCAACAAATATGTAAGGATTTATTATATGATAATCCCATGTATTAGGGTCTTGGGATGAAAATCTAGTATCTTTTGTGTACTTCTCTGTCATAACAATAAGTTACATTATTAAAGGTAATTTAACCTTTTATTCCTGACTCAGGCATAGTATTTTGAATATCAGATATTCAGCTGTAACACAGTCATAATACACAATATGAATTATTAAGCTAAATAAGGGCTATTTGTCTCTACCTCCAACTGTATTGCTTGGGCTTCTAAAACTACTTTGTAGTTTTCCTCTTTTTTTGTCACTTTTGTGCTTTTACTGAGCTAGTTTCTAGTCCCTTTGTTATTTTCTTATTCTAAAGTGCTATGTGCTGGGAAATTACGTAGCCAAATATGTCAGTGTTCTGTATAAAATGTGAATTCACGGACTCTGAAGTTGTAAGTCGAAAGAAAAGTACGTGAGATAGGACATGAAATCTGTTGTGATACCTGAATTGAATTTTTAAAAATTCTTTTCAGAAAATGAACTACTTTTCTTTACAGTTACATTCTAGATAGTTTAAATTGTCTCATATGTGTTGCTTTATGAGTCATAAAAGACTTCCAGATAAAGTCAAGGGTTACAGTAAATATGGTTCAACTTTTCAGAAGTTTAGTTTATGCTACTGTCTGAGTTTTCACAGACAGCTGCTTAATGCCACTGTGTATTTGTAGATCTACTCCGTAAGAAAAAAAAGATAGGTGCCTCATAAAGCAACAAATCAATCTCTGGACAGCAGTGTACTGAAAAGCATGTTAAGGAATGCAATCACATACTGTTTATCACTTTCACAAAATTAACTTTGTAAAGTCAGCCTAGTTTTTATTTTATCAAAAGGTTAGTCACTATACCCATATATTGTTATCTTCAAAGTTTTAAAAAGAATTTTTATAATCCTCTTCAGGTTCCTTCTTTTATTATTAAGTAGCTTTGGCATTATCTTGCTAACCATTTAGGTTTCTAATTTGGTATTTAGTCTTGTTAATGTTTATTTAAACTATAAAGGACAACAATGGTTTGATTTAATTATGTTATTTTATAGTGTATGTCCTTTGGCAAGCATTCAGCAATATAGATCTGTCCATTCAGAATATTTTTCAGTTAACTTAAATTTTTTTTTCCTAGGTTAAAACATGGCCATACTTTAGTGACTAATCAGCCTAATGCTCTGCTTATGAAAATTTTACCATCATTATCTTTTTCATTTTGGACTGAGAAAATGAATCCAGATACAGAAGAAAGCACGGGATGTTGGAAAAAAATACCCGTTAAACAGTGGAATATCTAATAACTAATCTGCAAGAAGTATTAAAGAAATAAAATTGTTATGCTTCGATTTTGGCATGGTATTGACTCTCTAGCACATAGGTAGCCCTCTAAAAAATCATCCAGTTTTCTAAATTATGGAAATTTTGTGGAAGACGTTGACCTGGATTTTGAGCCTCGTCATGGCTTCATCGGAATTTCATAGTGACCCCAGGCTTTCATACAGTTCTCAAGGTAGGATTCCTGCTTTTGAAACTGACAAAAAAACGTTGCTATTAATCTTACAAGAAAAGACTCTGAATATTTAGTTTGGATGAACGTTTTCTTTGGGATGTATACTGGTAGGAGCGGAGGCCTACTGTGTCAATTCAGTGCTAGTTTCATAAATGTTAATGAATCTAAAAGAGTCTGTTTAACTGGTCCTACTAGTATTTAATATCCAGTGCATTTTAGAGTTGACTGGTCTTTCTTAGAAGATGATAGACCTAGGCCTCTTCTTCTGAATTCTAAACTTTAATAAGGTTACTCATTGCCAGGATTTACAGGCAAGGTCATGTTCAAAGGAATCCAAAGGTTTTTCTTGTAAAAGAGCAAGAAAGCAGACAAATTCTGATATAAGATCCTTCTAATATGGACCCTTAGTGGAAAAATATTCTTCCAAACTTAAGAATTCTGATATAAGGACTGGAAGCTAAATAAAAGAGTAAGAGTTATAAGAAGTTCAACTTTTCAAATTCTAACCCATAGGTCCCTATAATTTTAATCTGTAAAACTGAGCTTCATATCATAGAAAAGATCTTAACAGGGGTCCCAGGGGTGAAGGTCATTTTGTTTTCCATGGACCAGTCCAATTCTTATGGAATTATTGAAAGCATACCTTTTAGATTCTCCTCCCATGAATGTATAGTTCATTTTTTTGGTGCTGATGAGCCAGATTTTCAAGGCTATTGTAGATTGATGTATATATCTAGAAGTCCATATGTACAAAATGTGGCTCTCAAAGTAAATCAGCAAAGCCAGAGCATTTAGTATGAACTCTTATTTATGAGAAGGGAAATAAATATTATTTTTCAGTTTTTTTCCATTTGGTCATGGTTTCATGGGAGTTTATATTTGTGGATGAACTTCATGTGTAGACAGTGAAGCAATTTGCAGACATTTGGTTCCACCTTAGTGATAAACTTAGATAAATGAAGATGTGGTTAAGAAGGTAGATTGGTAATATATAGTACACCTAAGTGAGGAAAATATATTAATAGTCCTCTGAATTTTTAGTCAATCAGATAATTTTTAAACAACTTTATTTTGATATAGTATACATACCATGTAATCACCCATTTAAAGTATACAATTCAGTGGTTTATAGTATATTCACAGAGTTGTACAACTATCATCACAATCAATTTTAGAACATTTTCATTACCCAAAAAAGAAACTCTGAAATCATTAACAGTCACTCCCCAGTTCCCTCCAAACCAACTTACCCCCAGCCCTAGGCAACCTCTAACCTATTTCTCTCTGCAGAGATTTGCCTATTCTGTATACTTATATAAATGGAATTCTATGTGACTGGTTCCTTTCACTTAGCATAATGTTTTTATCGTATTAGATAATGAACTTTGATTATGAAGGCATTCATGTCATACCATGTATCAGTACTGCATTCCTTTCTGTTGTAGAATAATCTGTTGTATGAATATACCATGTATTATTCATTCATTCATTCATCAATTGATGGACATTTGGGTTATTTACCCTTTTGGCTATTATGAATAATGCTGCTATGAACATTCATGTACAAGTTTTTGTGTCAATGTACGTTTTCATTTCTCTTGTAAAAATACCTCAGAGTGGAATTGCTGGGTCAGGTGATAGTTCTGTGTTTAACTTTTTGAGGAACTGCCAGACCGTTTTCCAAAGTGACTGCTGTATTTTACATTGTGACTGATAATTAAAAAAAAAAAAAAATTCTACAAGACTGTAGAGATTCTATATAAACTCTTTTGGATAACTTTCATAAACATATTTTATCTGAATGAAATTCTGTTCTTTTACATATGTGTACTTTCCACTGTTTTTTGTTTCAATATAAAATATTCATATTTACTGTAGAATTTAGCTTTTAGAATTCATGTCTTTAAAATTAGATTTAAAAAAGAAAAATAGCCTTTCAAAATAGTTTCAGAATATTTTTTAAGGAATGGAATATTTGGAACTTAATTCATTTTGAGATTTTAAACTTCTACTCTTTCATTTTTGTTTAATATAACATTTTTTGTCCATACCTCACATATAATGATGCATAGTTTTAAGCAATATAGTTGTTGTTTATACTGCTACTTCTTTGTTCTGTTAAATTTTCTTTTCTTCCATGTGTTTTTTCTGGATTCTCTGCCTTGTGATTACAAAGAGGAATTCCTGACTTATCTAGAACACTACCAGCTAACTATTCCAATAAGAGTTGATCAAAATGGAGCTTTTCTCAGCTTTACTGTGAAGAATGATAAGCACTCCAGGAGAAGACGGAGTATGGACCCTTTCGATCCACAACAGGCAGTATCTAAGTTATTTTTTAAACTTTCAGCCTATGGCAAGCACTTTCACCTAAACTTGACTCTCAACACAGATTTTGTGTCCAAACATTTTACAGTAGAATACTGGGGGAAAGATGGACCCCAGTGGAAACATGATTTTTTAGACAACTGTCATTACACAGGATACTTGCAAGATCAACGTAGTACAACTAAAGTGGCTTTAAGCAACTGTGTTGGGTTGGTAAGTAGATGTTATAATTTTAAATTTCTGATGGGAAAATAAATTCACAGTATAAATGTCTTTCCTCAGATTAATAAAATATATACATATATATACATATATATGTGTGTATATATGTATGTGTGTGTATATATATATATACCATTTATCTACGGAAGGTAACATTCTAAAATTTTTTTTATGTCTGCTGCCTTTGCTTTTGATAATCTTTTTCATAATGTTTGCATTGACTTTTCAAAGTAAGAACAATTTTTAAAACCCTATATTATTAGTAGAAGAATGAATGAAACCTCACGTTTCCTTTTAGAGTTACATTTTTCTGTTCAAATAGGATATCCTTAATGCATAAAAAAAACTCAATCATTATGGGGAGCTTAAGGGTATTGTATGTATGTATGTATATATTATGACAGGAAACCATGACATGGATTGCCTCCTTAGGTCTCTTTCTATACTATCTTTCTCTGGTAATCAACATAGCTTAAAATTACTTATGATCTACTTATGTTTATAAGTTCTTGAAGGAAAATCTTTTATATCAATGTCTCTTTATGAAATAATTTTCCCTATATTAATCTGAAAATTGATAATAAATCTTATTTTACTTAGAAATTGGATTTCAAGAGTATAGGTTCTAGCCTGGGCATTTGAGTCCATTCTAGTCTAATGGTAAATACATAGTTCAAGGTGGCACACAGTAATGGTTGTAGAACAAAGCATGTTCTTCTACTTCTACTTCCTCTAGTTCACACTTCCTTTACTGCTTTGATCCTGTTCAGGCTAGTATAGATGTTTCATTAAAGCTTTATCTGTTTAAAAGAGTACACACATTTTGATGCTCAACTCACATTTTCAGAAATTGTTTTTCTTCCTTACTCTATCACATCCATATCCTCATTTTTACTTCAGTATAAACAACTACATAATTACAGTTGGGTTTAAATAGTTCTAAATTTGGAAGGAATTTTAAGAACCACCCAGTGGAGAAAAAGTTTCACTATAGGTATATATAAGAATTTGCTCAGATCATCTATTTTCTTTAACTATTAATAAGTCAAAATGATTACTTAGATTTTAATATTTGGGTTTAATGCCTATAAAATAGACACATTGAAACCATTCCTCACTAGCTTCTTCCTCTATAAGCAGTGTTAAGCTTTATATACAAAAGAGATTTATCTTTTTGAATAAAGATAAATTATCCAAAATAAATCTGTTTTAAACTTCTTACATGTTAAAATGACATTTGCTGTTAAGTACAATAGAAAAATACTGTTCCTAGTCATTGACCAAGCTCTTTAAATTTGGCATTAACATTAATTATGCCATTGATAATTTTAACAGGGTGGGGAAATGAACAGATTTGAGATTTAGGGAAAAAAAACATTCCATTGTGAGATTTGAGGGAAGAGGAGCGATTGGAAATAAGATGAGTTAGATCATGTAGGAGATAATGAAGGCCTATAGCGAGACTATGGCACTGGGAATGGAGAAGATAGAAAGAATTTGAACCACATTTTGGTGAGAAAATTTATAGGATTTGTGTCATTAATTTTTCTTCCCTGGCATATAGTACATAGTAGATATTTAATAATATTTTTAAAAATTGAAATATCATTGAACTGGGTGTGCGATGAAGGAGAGAAAGTAATTGAAGTTGATTGAGGTTTCTCTTTTTGATGAGGCTGTATATGAATTTACTAGCAGAGAAAGGGAATGGTAGTGGAATGTTGGATTAGAAAGGAAGATGAAGAGAGTGATTCTGATATAGTAAATGTGAAGAATCTAAAGAAATAAAGGTTAAAGATGTCTAGTTGGCTTTTGGGAAATATAGCTCTGAAATTTAGAAGACAATTTAATTCTGGAAGCAGTTGAGAATTGCTGATATAAGTGACTACTGATGAAACTGTGATAGACGTTGATGAGGCAAAAGTGAGAAGAAGGTTGTAAATGGAAACTTTTCTGTACTTAAGGGGATAGCAGAGTGTCATTCATCTATTTTTCAGCCTCATTGAGACTTTCTGTGTGTCTTATTTTCTCTTATTTCTATTCGTTAACACCTATTTTACTTTGCTTCCTATTGAAACTGCATGGTACATGTTGACTCACTTTTTTTGTTGTTGTTGTTAATTTTTATTGGAGTATAGTTGCTTTACAACGTTGCTCGATCTAGGTGTGGTCTGCCAGGTTTGTCCACTAGTTACTATTTCCCCTTGGCAACTAATAAGGAAATTGTGAGCAGATACTTTGTGAGCAGATACTATGTAAATATCCTATTCTTCATCTCACTTTTACCCATCAGTTTTAGTAACCCTTGCCTTCATTCTTATTTTATATCATGTTACATTTTTAATCAAATGGAATATGTAAACAAGTTTTTCTAAAATCCCACTTTTCTAAGGCCCCTTTTAATCAATTCTGTTTTTAATTGTTCTATATAAAATAGTTTTCAATGTAGAGATCATTAGTGTTTTCTAATCATACTTCATTACCCATAGTTTCAGTTTTACAATGCTTGCACCACTCAAGGAAAAAATTCCTAACATTATAATCTATCAGTTGTTTAAAATATTGTTACTTTTTAGTTAGCTTTATATTTGAACCATGGCTTTCTTATTTAGGTTTTGTTTTTCTGGAGTTTCTAGTTACTTTTATTTTGTCTTATTGAGAAAAAAAATGATTTCTTTACCAACTGATCAGTTTCATCCAGTTCCTTAGTCCTTATACCTATTGCTTGGAATATATTCCATTCTTCTTTGGAGGCATTTTTCTTGGAGTGTATGGGTTAATTAATTTCTTGAGCTATTACACTTCTCTCATCTTGGGATTTCTTTTTTCCTAGGTTAGTTCCACATCTTCTTCTTTCTGAGTTTACATCCTGGTTTTGTTGGAGAACATCTTCAAGTAATTACCTCAGAAAAGGTGCCTGAGAAGTAAAATTTCTGAGTACTTGCCTATTTGAAAGTGACTTTATGTTACCCTCATGTTTGGTTAATAATTTAGTTGGATATAGAATTCTAGGTTCAAAAATAGTTTTCCTTCAGAACCATGGATGGTAGAATTGGAAAAGGGAAATATGGGCTATCAAATTTATCTCTATGGTTTTATATCTTAGGAAAAAATTTAAAGACCTAAAAAAAAATTGGTATTGATACATTTTGGGTGGCAGATAGAAGTCTGCTTCTTGTTCTTTTCCTCTTCTTTTAAACTTTTTTTTTTTCAAAATGATATGCTTTTCTCCTTATCTTTCCTGTTTCAAGAATTTTATAAATAATGTGGTAAGCTGTGGGTCTTCTTTCCTGACCCCTATTTTGTATTTGATGGGTGATTTCAATTTAAAGACCCTCCTTCAACTTAGAGAAATTAAAAAAAAATATTTCCTTAGTGATTTTATCTCCTTGTCCCTCACCACCCCATCCTGTAATTGGTTTTCTGCTTCTCTTATCTCTCTTTTCCCCTTTCTTTTTTCTGTTCTAAGTTCTATGAGATTTTCCCACTTTTGCTTTCTTTTTCTTTAATTGATTTAAAAGTTATAGCAGTCATATTTCTAATTTTCAACAGATCTTTCCTGCATTGTTTCTTTCTTCATATTCTGTTCTTATTTGATGAAAAATGATTTTCTTCTATCTCTCTAAGATACTAAAGACTATAAACCTAGTTAAAAAAGACCAATGACCCCATTAGACTTTCTATTCATTTAGTTATGTTCATAGTTGCTTCTCTACTTTTTCCATTATTAATTCATCCATTCACCAAGTGCTTATAAGTACCTACCATGTAACAGGGACTGTTCTAGGTGCTAGGAGTACAACAGTGAACAAAACAAGAATCCCTGTTATTGTATAGCTTACATTCTAGTGGAGGAGATACACAATAAGATAAATAAATAAAAATCATAATATGTTGGATACTGATAAGTTCTAATGTGGAAAAAATATTGAGTAAAGACCTTAAAAGGAATGAGGAAAGGAATACTGACATCTGAGGGATAAGATTTCCAGGTGGAAATCTTCAAGTACAAAGGTCTGATATGAGACTGTTTGAGGAAAAGCAAGAAGACTACCATGGCTAGAGCTAAGTGAGAGAGAGGAAGAGTAATGGAAGGTGAGGTTAGAAAGAAAACTTGGGGGCCAGTTGTTAGGTTTTAGAGGACACGGTTAGGATAGAATCAATGATGATTCCAGGCTGGGGGCCTGAGCAACTAGAAGAAAATAGCAGCCATCACATGAGATGAGAAAGACTCGGACATTAACTGAGATGGAAAAGCTGTAGGAGGAGTAGGTTGGGGGGTGGTATATATCATAACTTCAGTTAGATATGTTAAACTTGAGATATTGTATAGGATGCTGGGTATACAAGCCTGGAGTTCAGGAGAGAGATGTGAGTTATGAAGTTATTTTGGGGGTCATCTATATAAATATAACTGACATTTAAAGCCAGGAGATTATATGAAATTGCTTAAGGGAGAGTATATATAGAATAAATAAGAGGTCTAAGGACTGAGCCTTGGGTGCTCCAAGGGGTTAGGGAGGTTGGAAAGATGTGGAGGGGACAGCAAAGAACAGTGGAGTGAGAAGGTTGAAGGAAAACCAGGCAAATATCCTAGAAGCTAAGAGAAGGAAGTATTTCAAGGGAAAAATGCTGCTGAGTCAAAATAAGAGTATGACTGAAAACCAATCATTGAATTTATCAGTGAAGAAGTTATTGATGACCTTGGCAAAAGCAGTTTTGGTGAAGTCACAGTGGGGTTTGGAAAAGAGGCAAAAGCTTGATGCGAGTAGGTTTAAGAAGGAATGGGAGAAGAGTAAAGAATATATAGACAATTATTTTGAGGAGTTTTGGAAAAGCAAGAAATGATCAGTTGCTGCAGGCAGAAGTGGGAGTCTTTATCATTTTGTTTTATAAAAATGAGAATGATTGTGTAAAGAGAAGAGAAATTTCTGGAGTGAATTCTTTGGTAGGCGAGAAGGGATGAAATCATCTACATAAATCAAATAATTGTTCTTATCTAGGAGAATGGACAGTTCATCCATAATAACAGGAAATAATATAGAACATATGGACATGAGATGCAGGTAGGTTGGTATTTGTGGTTGTAGAAGTTTGCGGGAGGTTGTGCGCTGTTTTCTATTGGAATGGAAGATGGAAAGATGAGGTGTTAGGGGATTAAGTAGAGAGGAGAAAGTATGAAATATTTATCCCAGAGAGCAGGATACTGAATGAACTAGAGAAACATAGTATAATTGCCATGAAGCATCAAGGACACAGTTGAGATTTATGATGATGAATTTAAAGCAAGGCTAGTCTAAGGTAAGATGGACAAGATATTCAAAGGAGAGGAAGCCAAGGAAGTGAGAGGACAGGGATTGAAGAGGCCATCTAGGTAAGTAGTTCTTAAGCTGGGGTCTATGGATAGAATTCAGGGGGTTTGTTAACTGGAATGGGGAAAATTTCATCTTTACCTTCACTAATTCTTAAGTGAAATTTAACATTTCCTTCAGTTAACAATATAGGTAACAAGCCAGTAAAGTAATAGCAGTACCTGTAACTTTGTCTTGATAGAAATGATATTTTCATATCGTGTTACAGTTTTTGCAGGTCCCTTAAAATATTATTTATGTTAATCACTATTGTGAAATTATAGTAATTAGATCTATTGCAAAGCTTCTTATTTAAAGTGTTACAAAAAGGCATATGTATTACTATATTATATTTTAAAAATATTTTGATAACTGTATTTCATTATAAGTGGTTTTATTTATAATCCTATATATTTCTTTTGCATTTAAGATATTATTCTGAGAAGTGGTCCCCAGGCTTCACCCCTAGACCTTCAGAGGTATTCAGGGCACGTGCACACACACAAATTTTAAGAACCAATGATATAAGAAGATACTGAAGTCAACAATTATTCAGGAGTGGTATTGCAGAGGGTGACAGTGACCCAGAAGCTAAGATCTTTGAGGAATGAGGAAAGTGACTTTGGGTCAGTAGATAACTACAGCTAGCAGAGGGAGAAGGTGATGGTATGGGATTTGAAGGTGGTAAGGTTTTTTCTTTTTTTTTGGAGGAGAGAGGGATAATTGTTTAGAAATGGCAATGAGTACAAGAACTCTTAACCCTACCTCCAGGTCCAATAGGAGGTATGTAGGAGAGAAAGTAGCCACCATTCCAGAAGATTACAGGGAAGAAAGAATGTTATCTAGAGAGATTCAGGTTTTTGTTTGAGCAAGATGAAGTGAACATTCACAGATGAGGCTGAGTGTATAGGAGATTTTTTATATAATTGACCCTGAGTTTGAGAGGGCACAGCACAAGTGTTTTAAATGGTGAAGGGGGAAGTAGAAGATGGGATCAGAAAACATGATGTACTTAACCATAGGGGGAGTAGAATCCAGGGGATGGATCTTGGGCATTTTGGAGGGACTGGCATGACAAGGCAAGGGGGCATGATGAGATTTATCCTGATGGTCCAGAGGCCAACAGTGTAGAGGTGAGTGGGAATGCTGAGGGAAGTGGGAGTTGGGCTCTTGCTAGGCATGCACAGATTTCTGGGACTCCCACCTAACTCAGGTCCTCTATCATCTGGCCTCCAGCACCTTTCTAATTTCATAATCATTTTCCCCTTCCCTCCCTTTAGCCACAGTAGCTCCTTGCTTTTTCTCAAATACTGCATGCATGCTCCTACCCCATTGCCTCTGCATTTGCCATTCCCACTGTCTGATCTCTTTCCCAAGATATCTGTTTGGCATGCTCCTTCACTTTATTCAAGTTTCTGTTCAAATATCACCTTATTATAGAGGATGTTCCTGACCATTCTAAATAGTTTATATAATTCTCTCTGTCCTCTGATTACTTTCTGTCCTCTTACTGCTTTATTTTTCTTCTTGACATTTCTTACTACCTGATTGATTATTTATTTATATGATGAATGAATGACTTTTTTCTACCTCTTCCCACCAAAATGTAAGCTCCATGATAGAGCCAGAACTTTGGTTTTTTCACTTTTGTATTCCCACCACCTAGAACAGTACCTGCCATGTGATAGTGTGATAGGCACTCAAAACATACTTGGTGAATGAATAGACAAAGTTACAAGCACCCCTCAGGGGACTTCCCTGGTGGTCCAGTGGTTAAGACTGTGCTCCCAATGCAGGGGGCCTGGGTTCGATCCCTGGTCGGGGAGCTAAGATCCCACATACCGCAACTAAGCCCACGTGCCACAACTAGAGAGCCTGCACGCTGCAGTGAAGACCCAGCACAGCCAAAATTAATTAATTAATTTAAAAAAAAAAAAAAGAAGAAGAAGAAGTAACCCTCAGAGGATAAGGGAATTATAGTGACTAAGAGTCCAGTCTCCAAAGATAGTTGAGTGAATTTGTTACTTAGCTTTGCTCAGTATAGGTTTCTCATCTGCCAAGTAGACCTGATAGTAGTACTTACTTCATAGAGCTATTAAGATTAAATGAGATAATGAATGTAATCATTTTACAGAGTACCTAACTCTGGATTTTCTTCCAGGGCCTTTCCGTTCTTGAAATTAGAGATTTTATTTACTTACCAAGTTTCTGACTCTATTTTTCTCCAGCAACCTGAGTTTTTTGCTGAGGACCTTTTGACATCTTCTGCCCACAGTCCAGCATCACATGACTTTAGTGCTCTCCCCTTTCTGGGCAGTACTCTAGACACTTATCAAAGCTTCTTATACAAGCCCTCTTTTCTGCATGTGCCCTCTTTTCTTCAAGAGGCTTGCTCAGTTTGCTATTACTTTGTTAATCTTGATGGTAAAGTAATTCATGATCAGGTATTAGAGTCTGTTACTGGCGTATTATATTATTCCTGTCAGTATTTGCATTTAATTTAGGGACTAATATCCTTAAAGTAAAGCAAACAGTGGTGAAAATAATGTGAAGTGACTAGGTCTGCTTTTTTGTTTTTTGCATTCTTTAGCTCATTTCATGTAGGTGGCTGCCAACTTCATCTGTAAGTTAGAGCAGCTCTGATTATGTCTTATTTTTCTTTCCAAGCATGTGGTACTTAGCATGAATTTCCCTAAACAGAATCATAGAGGTTTAGATTCAAAGGGATCTTAGAGATTATCTGGACCAGAGGTTTTTAGCTTTTTTTTTTTCTTTTTAAATCGGCAAAATTCTTTTCTCAAATGAAATGTTATTTGGAAACTTAATATATAGATTAATAAAAGCACAGCTGATTCCTAATCCCAGGAATCCAAGCCATGTAGGTCTACCTTTGTTGTCTGGGGCAGTCCCCTAAGGGCACTTCCATGGAACCCTTAGGGCTCCCTAGAGTGCTGTTTTAAAACCACTAATTTACACCAACCCTTTCATTTTTCCAGCTGAGGAAATACGCTCACAGAGTTTAGTTTTATCCAGTGTTACAGGGTAAATTAGTTGGGTTAAGAACAGTCCTCACATGTGCCATTCTTAGGAAAACACTATTAGACAAGGATGGACGTTCTTATTTCTGATGTAGATAACTTACTATCTCATTTCTTTTAATCAGCAAATTTTATTTGCTGTATATACTACATATGAGACATTTTCTATGGGTGTAACTGATACCAAGAAACCCTTTCTTTAAGAGAGCAAATAGTATGGTTGGGAAAATAAAACATGCAGTTGGAAAGTTATACCAAATTTAAATACAGATTCAAGACTTGAGATGTAGCAAAGCATAATAGAATTAATTAAAAATAAATGATACCAATAATAAGCTCTGTTGGAGATCAAAGGAAGCTGAAGCTACTGCAGTTGGACTCAAAAAAGTTTTAAAGAGGAGCTATGACTGAGCTAAGTAGGAGATGTAAGGCAGTATAATACTGTAAATAAGAGCAGAACTTTGTGGGAGTACCAGTGCCTTCACTTACCTCTATATAATAATGGGCAGGTTCTTAACCTCTGAACCTATTACTTCATCTACAAAATGGGGATGTATGGGACATATATGAATTAAGGACATATATACTGGTGTAACATAAAACTTTAAATGGGAGTAGTTTATCACAATAGTTTATTTCTCCCTTATGTGTGTCTACATTGGACAGCTTTCCATGAGATCAGTCAGGGACCCATGTTCTTTCTCTTTTGGCTTCCACCTTTCCTAGGTCTTTTGTCAGAGAGAGTAGAGAATTCCACTGGAGAGGTTCTCGGGGGTTGGTCCTGAAAGTGGTATATGCTCTGCCTATTTTCTATTGGCCAAAACTCAATTACAAAGCTATACCTAAACACATAGGAGTCAGTTAAGTTGTGTGCACAATTTGGAAAGGAAATAAGTCTTAGTGAACATACAGAGGTCTCTGCTACCTCACATCGTTATTGGGAAGATTAGAGGAAATAATGTATGTGTTATGCTTAGTACAGGGCATAGCATGTAAAGGTATTTAAACATCCTTTTTAAAGAATAGGAAAATTTATATAATGTTTTGCTGAGTATAGATAATTCACTAAATTTCTATTCACGTGTTTTAACCTCCTTTTTGGAGAGGTATCAGTTTATTTTTGACTCCTGGTAATAATACTAATTAATATTTAAAATGATTCTTCTTGGTAAATTCTTTGTTTCTTTTTTTTTTTAGCATGGTGTTATTGCTACAGAAGATGAAGAATATTTTATTGAACCATTAAAGAATACCACAGAGGACTCCAAACATTTTAGTTATGAAAATGGCCATCCTCATGTTATTTACAAAAAGTCTACCCTTCAACAACGGCATCTATATGATCACTCTCATTGTGGGGTTTCGGGTGAGTGTGGGGCTTTTAGAAAGTATAGTCTTGTATTGCCACTTTCTTCTGGCACGTAAGGTAAGATTAATAATAAAAGTAAATAGGAATTTGAGTAATTAGAATGATAATGTCCAGAGTCCTCTTAAAAGATGTCACCTATTGATAGTTTTAAGTCAATTTTAGAAGCTCTTAAGAAGTCCATAAAATACAAACCTATGTAAAATTTGATTTTTTTTTTCTTTGAAGGGGAAACCTGATTTTATCCAGGTAATAGTTACAGCTTTCATGCACAGGTGTTCCATAGTACTCTGTGCTATTTGGTTTGCCTGATATTTTTATGCTAGTGATAGGAATCTAAACATTTGAATAAGACTTGAAGAGTCTTAAAGGTAGTATTCAAAGATAGTGTTAGTTAGAGTACTATAGAAATACATAATAGGGACAACAAACCTAGCCTTTAGTGGTCAAAGAAGACTTCAGGGAGGAAGTGACTTTTAAGCTGAGGGAGTAATGGGTAGAGTGTTCCATATAAAGGGAATAGCATTTACAAAGGTTCTGAAACAAAAGAGGGAATGTCACATTCCAGGAACTGACAGTTCATATAACTGGATATTAGAGAAGGGGTGAGATTCATAGTGGTTGGGGGGGAGTGGTTGTGAGAGGTGAAACTGGACAGATAAGAAATGGCCAAATCACAAAGGGCTTGTAAACCGCTTCGAGGAGTTTATCTTCAGTATACTGGAATCCCACTGAAAGGTTTTATGCAGTAGAAATACATGATCAGATTTGGGTTTTAAAAAGATTACTCTGGCAACCATATGGAGACTGATTTAGGGAAGAGAAAGACTAGCATAGGGGGTTAGGAGGCTGTTTAGTCTAAAGATTAGAAAGCTTAGAGAAATAGAGGATATAGCATAGCATAGTAGAAAGAACATGGGCTTTGGCATACTTGTGGACAAATTATCCAACCTCTCTGAGTACTCCTTTCAGCACACATTAGTTACTCAGTACAATGGTAGCTATCATTATTATTGGGGTGACTTTTTCTAGCATTTAAAGAGCCACTATATTAAAAAAAAAAAGGAGTAGCTTTATTCCATGTAGTTCTAGTAGCTGGAACTAGGAGCAGAATATTTCAGAAGGAGATTTCAGCTCAATACAGAGAAGAGTTCACCAACAAGTAAATTTAATAAAAAATAGAATGGGTTCAACAGGTAGATTTGTAAAAATGGAATGGGTTGCCTTGTGAATTAGTGAATGCATCACCCTCTTGTTTCTTCTCTGTATCCTTATAGGCTCTTTTACTTCTCCTTCAAGTACAAGTGTTCTTTGGAGTTCTCTCCTCAGCTGACTGTTCTCATTCTCCATACTCTCTTCTTGAGTAATCTCTGAGGCTTTTAATTATGGGAGGTTCTTGTTGGTCAAGAATAATTGGTACTAGAAAAAGGTCACTTAAAGTGAATCTAGTTGAGGCATGAAATACAGTATCATGGTAAATAATGAAAAAAGGTTTGATTTGTCTTTGAAATGAATAAAGAAGCTAAACATTATGGAAATAGTTTATCTTATATTTAACAAAATTTAGGCTATAAGTACAACTTTATATAAATTTTTTAAAAACTAGGATTCAAATATTTAGCTGTTTATTGTTATATAATTTTCCCACCATTTTTTCCATAACATGATGTTTAAAGATCACCTTTTGCAAAAATATTTAAAGATTTCATCATGTTCTGAAAGGTATCTCTTAACTGTTTGAGATTCAGGTTATCCTCTTTTGAAGTGCCTATTTCATGACTAGCTGGTATTTACCAGGCAGAGCCTTATTTTTCAATGGTTTAGGCATGAATCAGACAGTTCTCCAAATCTACTTTTATTGCCATCATAGACCACTCCAGGTTTGTCCTTTTCTGTCTTTAGTCAAGTCTATCTCCTAATTCTGGCTTACACACCTTCACTGGCTTCCCAATAGTGGGATTATAGTAGTAGCTCCCTAAATTCCATGGGAATGTCACTAGATGTTATTGGGGTAAAAATCACTTTATGTTTAATAAGTTTGAGAAATGTCTGGTTAAGAACTACCTTAATGGTGATACTAGCTCAACAGTGTCGTTCAAGTGAGATATGCATTTATAGGCATACACATTGCCAGTTAATCTGTTAATCAGGAACTCAAGTTTATATCAGAATATAAGATATGAAAACCCTCTTGACAGTGGGTATTTTTATCTCATATTCAAATATGAATTTTCCCATTCTAATTAGATTTAAGCTATTGATTAAACTTTTTTTATGAAAGTAATATCTGTTCTTTGTAGAAATTTTAGAAAATACAGGATAAAAAGAAAAATAAAAAAGAAAATGAAAGTTGCTCTTTTACCACCCAGAGATAACTGAATGTTCTTATAGTCTATTCATATAGATATTATTTTGTCTTTATACCTGCATTATCTACTTATGTATTTATTAAATAAATATTAATTTAGCATGCATATGCAAGACTATTCTCAGTGCTGGGATGCAGCAACAAATAAAGCAGGAAAAGTCCTTACTCCAAGGGATCTTATATTCTAGTGAGGAAAGACAGTTAACTAAATAAGCATTTAAACAAACATAAATACATGGCCAACCATCAAGAAGTAGTAAGTGACTAATGAAAAATAAACCAGATCAGGGACTTCCCTGGTTGTCCAGTGGTTAAGAATCCGCCTTCCAATGCAGGGGACGCAGGTTCGATCCGTGGTCAGGGAACTAAGGTCCCACATGCCGCGGGGCAACTAAGTCCTCGTGCTGCAACTACTGAGCCTGTGCGCTCTAGAGCCTGCACACTGCAGTGAAAGATCCCTCATGCTGCAACGAAGATCCCGCATGTCGCAACTAAGACCCGATGCAGCCAAATAAATACATAAATATTAAAAAAAGAAATAAAAATAAACCAAATCAATGAGATAATTTTGCATGGCTGTATATATTAAAGATATTTTGAGATTGATCAAAAACTCAAAATTATATTTCAGATGACAGAGATCTATGTACTTGGCTTTGGGGGAAAAGTTCTTTATTGTATATGTTTGTGGAGGAATGTTTTCTTTAACATTCAATACTCAATCCAGAATTAAACTGAGCAAAGCACATGTAATGAGTATCATTTGAACTACTAATCTCTATTTTGAAACAAAATAAAACAAGTCAGTTGTGTATTTTATTTTAGACTAAAAGAGATATTCATTACAGTTAAGCAGTCAGTTGACAATTATAAAATGTAGATATTGTTTTGTAATGATCTAATCATGTGGGAAAGATTTTAATCTTTAGAATGAAACTAAAGATGTTATCTTTTTAGATTTTATTCATTCAGTATGCATGTGTGTATATTACATATATTTATCAGACTACAAATCTTTTGAGTATAAGGATTATATCTTTTCATTTATGAATGTCCATCAAAGACACTGTATATATATATTTCTGATGGAGCAATAGCCAAGCAAACTAACAATTAAAAAGCTAAAAAGTTGAAAATTGTGAATATGATGATAACAGCAGCTACCTTATACTAAATCATATCAAATGAGAAACACTATTGCTAAGTGTTTATGTTAGCCAATCATGGTCTAATTCTTTATACAATACTTTAAATAAAAATAAGGAGAAATTGAATGAGAGTGAAAATTATCAAAATAATGTAAATTCTATCCTGTATTTAGACATTTAAGCTGTCCAGCCAGAGGAAGGAGAAGACTAGGCATGATTTGAATACATGAGTGGTTTCACGATCACAGAAAACTGAGCAAGAGTAATTGGAGAAATGTTAATGCAGAAAAGATTTGGCTGTCTCATAACGATATTACCACAAACCCAATGGCTTAAGCAATACACTTTTATTATCTCACATTTTCTGTGGACCAGGAATCTGTGTATGTATAGGTTATTTATTTAACCTCAGCCAGGGCTGGGTTCTTATCCAGAGTCTTTACTGGGGAAGAATTCACTTCCTCACACCCATGGTTGTTGGCAGCATTCAGTTCCTTGCTGTCATAGGACTGAAAACTTTAGTTTTTTTCTGGTTGTTTGCCAGAGGCCACCTCTGGAATGTATAATGTACAATTCACCAACTTGGTTGTTTCCTTCCTCTAAGTCAGCAAGGAAATGACTTTAGTAAGATGCTACAATATTATGTAACATAGGTATGTAGTCATATACATGTAATCATGTACATCCCATCATCTTTCCTGTCTTCTGTTGGTTGGAAGCAAGTCACAGGTCCGGCTCATACTCAAGGGAGGAGATAAGGACACAGGAGGTTATGGGAGCCACCTGAAGAGTCTGTCTGCCACAGTGGTCATAGGGGAATACTCACTGGCTGTCTTGGGGATATGCTATTGAATTAAGAATAGGAATAAAGACACTCATTTAATTTATATGAGTTTCAAAAGTATTTGACTGATGCTTCTCGTGGTCATTTCCATCTCTTATTTCTTAAAATTTATAACTTCTCTCAAAGTAATTTTTAAAAGGGAAAGGCTGAAGAAAAACAGTATAGTGCCACTTTCTGTCAAGTAGATTATACAGATTACTCTAACTTTTCATAACTAAATTTTTCAATAAGTGGCAGTTAGAAAGATTTCCTGTTCAATATAAGGATATGAAAGTGAGGTATACAGAGGACCTGTACTTGCTCAAGTTTATTAAGTGAAGATGAATATAAATGAGGCAAGTGTTTACAAATGCCATAGTACTAAAAGGTTTCCTCTGTGCTGAAGGACCAAATATCTAGAAATCAAAGGATAAAGCTGCAATCCACATTGAAATGTGGTTTAAAGTGAGTCAAGTCGGAATCATTGTCTTTCAACTCTCAGTCTAATGCCATTGACCTCTAGGTTTTGGAAAAGGAATACTTTGGGTACTTTGTCAGAATAAATAGTTGTAGAATACAAAATTAAATGAAAAAGATAATTCACAGCCTTTTAGATTTGAGATTTCTAGAGCAGTATAGAATTGCTCTATTAAGATAGTTTAATAAAAGCATCTTACTTTAAAATACATGCTCAAAAAGCATTTTAGGAATAGATTTTTGCAACATTAATATTCTTCATCAGAACTGTCTTAGGCTGTTTAGAAAGTCAATGCTTTAGTTGCTTTTTAAACAACTTTAAATGATTTTTTAAAGTACATATTCTAAATTTAAAAGTATTATGACATAATCACTCACTGGAAAAATATGAAATGATTATTTGAAGATTCCTTTTTAAAGTAAACTATTAGATTTATTTTGTTTTGTTTTCATGAGCAGTTGAATGTTATTAATTTTTTCAGGTAACATGATTATTTTGAAAAATTTGAAGTTTTATTTTTTCACTACTGCATTTCCTCATCCCCTTCCCTCACTTTGAAAAATCTTAGTTTGTTAGAGAATTTATGAGAAGTATGTCTACATGAAAACTCCATGAATAAATACGTTTAATTAGTGAACCTATGTGAACTAGATAATTGTTTTTATTGTAGACCTCCTAAGAAGTGGCAAACCTTGGTGGTTGAATGACACATCTGCTTTTCCTTCTTCACTACCAATTAATGGCATACATATCCACCAGAGACAGAAGAGATCAGTAAGCATTGAGCGGTTTGTGGAGACATTAGTAGTGGCAGACAAAATGATGGTGGGCTACCATGGCCGCAAAGACATTGAACATTACATTTTGAGTGTGATGAATATTGTAAGTTTGATCCCTCTATATAATTTTTAACTTAATAGTTTGTTGTGGTTTTTGACTAAGGTCATGGATTTTTATTGTGAAATAATGATTTTGAGAATTAACTCATCGAAAGAAAGAATCGATCTATTACTTTTTCAGTTCCATGGAAAATAAATTTAAAGGTGACCTTATTGTTCATTTAGATCAGCTCACCCTCTTAATTAATTACTATGTTGTAATTTACCTTTAGGAGACAATTTTTCGTGAAGTAGACTTGTATAACAAATCTTTTACCAAGGCATCTTGAGGGTAGAGTTCTAAGTGATATGGGATAAAAGAATCTTTTTATATAAGCAGTGGTTAAATGGATGAAAAATTGTTTTACCACTTTAAAAATAAAATCAAACAATCACCTTATGATTTTTGTCTGACTTTGTGTCTTTTCTTATTTTCTGGAGGTCAGGTTGCCAAACTTTACCGTGATTCCAGCCTAGGAAACGTTGTGAATATTATAGTGGCCCGTTTAATTGTTCTCACAGAAGATCAGGTAAGAATGAGTTAGTTTATAAACCTAAAGCTCTTAACAGACAGACTGTAGAATTATGTATTAAAGAATAATATATTTTATTATTGTTCCTCTTAGAAAGTTCTAGTTGACTATGACTTTCAGCTCTAAGCATTTAATATTTTAAGCAAATTTGAAAGAGTTTACAAGAATATACCTCTTATGTCATGTTAAAGCTATATGTATGTGTGTTAGCTATATGTTTCAGTATAAAGATGAGCATTTGCATGGCAGAACTTTTAACAGTCGTTTTGGTTGGTTTTGTAGGCTGATAATCACATATATTCACATTATCATTAAAGCTGGAACTGGAAAGAATGTCTGTTCAATAATACACTAAATTAATTCTAGGTCAAATATTACAGAGATAAAAATTGGCAAGAGGTTATTCCTAGAAACCACTACTTCTAATTATAGTCCCACTTTAGCCTTCAAAAGTTTTAACAACTGACCTTAGTAATTTGTTTGGAACATTTCTGGTATGCATGTTGTATTGCAGCCAAACTTGGAGATAAACCACCATGCAGACAAGTCCCTCGATAGCTTCTGTAAATGGCAGAAATCCATTCTCTCCCACCAAAGTGATGGAAACACCATTCCAGAAAATGGGATTGCCCACCACGATAATGCAGTTCTTATTACTAGGTATGGTTTGTTGCAAGTATTTTACCTTTGATTATTATGTTTGATATTGTAACTATATTTGGTTCTGTCTAGAGCCTCATTCAGGTTATGAGTATAGAGAAAGCAAAATGGTAATTTATTATTCACCACTGAGAAAAAATATACTGCAGTATTGTTGTGTTTGCATTAAATGAACCAAATAAGAGAAAAGATTTAGAGTTGACTTAGAAATTTAATATATATCTTTTCTTCTCCTAAGGTCTATTCATAAATTTTAACTGGAAGCACATATATGTTTTGTTAATTGAACAAAATACATGCTAAAAGCAAGATTGAAAAGTATGAGAAAAATCTGTTTTAAACATAAAAATGGGTCATCACTCTTGGTTATAAAATATATTAATTAGTCTTACCTCCAAATTGTTAAAATGGAGGAGGACATCAGTGGTTACTCAGTTAACTTAGATGAATGTTTATTTAATTTAAAATATTTTAAGAGATATAAAGAAGCATATTTACTATACTATATGTTGAATAGCTTTTCTCTCAGGCAAAATTATTACTTGATGATAACCCAGTGAATTCATATATTTCTTTCCTGTTTTATAAAACTGTATTCAGATCCATTTTCTCCTTATTCTCCAACAAAAATTCTGTGAAGTAGATATTCTTATTATTTTTCCCATGTAAGAAATGAGGAGACCAGTTCGAAATATTTAAGTGAAAGAGCAGGGCTCAAGCCCTGGTGATCCTGTCTTCTTTGATTATACTTTGCTGTCTGTCTTAATTTTTTAATACTCTAATCATGGTTGGTTAGAACCATGCTTAAATCATTTCAAGATTATTGTCTTTAGATCTCTTATTAGTATTTAAAAATGAAAACAAGTAATAACAAATAAACAAGCAAAACGGAAGTATTATTCTATCTTGGCTAAGTGGATTATTTCTTTTAATTTGCAAGGCAGTATTTAACATATGCGTCATCTGTGGTGTGCCCATTGACTCCACATTAGACTCTGTGGAGGGGGAGTATAAACTATACAGGATCAGAATCTTGAGATCCAGTAAGATAATGTGAATTTAGCTTTTTAAAAAATGTTCCTGTTAACTAAGTTGTAGAGTTAAAGTTTCTGAGTTCATTTATTTTTTTACAGTTACACTTATTTTAATTGACTTCATCTACCTCACATTGTAAACCAAAAAACTTTGATTATGATATGCTTGCTGAATAAAACCAACATTTTAAGGTTCTATATTCATATGTGTTGACACGTCAGTCTGATAAGTTCTGCAATTCCTCAGGTCTTGTGGTCTGGAATGGTTTCCAAATATATTTGAGGAGTTAAAAATATACTAGGAATTGTGCAAATATAGAAACTTTTGTGTAAAAATATATATGATATGATTAGTTTCAATGAAATTACTAGAGGAAAATATCTGTTATGTATGTTTAACAGAATGATCACAGATATTTGCATTGGCATCTGTACTTATATTTATAAAACTCTACCTCTCCGCAAAAAAGGCAATGCCCAGTGGGCTCTTGATACTTCATGTTTGTATTATTGTATCTGCATGGGATTTTTAACTTTTTTTTTTTTAAACCAATTTATTTATTTATTTGGCTGCCCTGCACCATGCTGCACAGTTTGCGGGATCTTAGTTCCCTGACCAGGGGTTGAACCCAGGCCCCCCTGCAGTGAAAGTGCCAAGTCCTAACCACTGGACTACCAGGGAATTCCCGGATTTTTAACTTTTGCATCAAATGACAGGAGTTATACTAAGAGTGCACATTTATAAGTATTTGAGTAGGGAAATACATCTGGGCAGTTAGCCACCCTTTCTTTGTACTGGCTACAGCATTCAACTGTCTGACTTGTTACTCTGAATTGGCCCAGATATTTTTCTGATCCTCTGCAGAGCTCTTCTTTGCTTCTGTAAGCTACTTTGATTGCCTGTTTGATGTCTGAGATTTGAACACAAAATTTTCTTTTGAAACTTTTCTCCTGATGTTCAGAAAGCACTAGAAATTATCTCAGGATTTAAAGAACAGTACTACAAAAACTTCATACCTCATATCATTTTAGATCAGTTATGTAATGGAGGTTAGAAAAAATGCCCTTTGGGACAGTATAGAATGCCTTTTTGAATTGTTATTGAAGTCTCAAATTAACTTTTAGCTTACTTAAAAGTCTACAATTATCTTTGAATTATTAGGGCCACAGAGTGACTTACCTAAATGAGATGACTATCTGAGTATTATCTCTAATATTTAAGTTTTTATTGGTTGGGGGTTTTACCAGTTCTTGACTCTCCCTTATATATTTTGGATTTGTGAAATTGAACATATGTTTAAATCACAGTGCAACTTTTAGTAAAAATAATTATGAGCATTCCATAGATAATTCTATATTAACTTTGAAAATTGCTTCATGTAACTCACTTATTAACATGTTCAGGGTTGTGACTCCACAATTTAGAGGTAAGATCATGATTTATGTTTGCTCGAAATGTCAGCTCACTAGGGAGAATATATAATGTGTTTATCAAGAATTCCAGAGAAAAATTGATGGATATGTTTATCTATACTAGGCCAAATTTTGTCCTAGGGATTTAAATGTTTTAAGCAGAAAACCATTTGGAACCTAGTTACTTAGGTAATCATAGTTACTTTTGAAAAAAAGTATAAAAGCTCAAAATGTTATCTCCTCTTAGCAAATGATATTTTATTGTTTTATTTTATTGATATAATTTTAAAACAAACTGCTGTACAAAGATATCAGATTACCATAACTAGACAGAAAGAAAATAAAGAAGATTTAAAAATAAAATTTTGTTGTTTTATTTTGTATCAAAAGTATTGAATTAACACAAAAGAGCATATTAAAAATGATTAACATATACATATATTTAAAATTTTTTATATACATTTATGTTTATTTTTATGTGTAAGTATATATGTATATATAATATATAGTGAAATCTGTTATATATCAGCTAGCTTTATCTAACCTTTTTTTAAAAAACTGAGGCTGGGAATTCCCTGGTGGTCCAGTGCTTAGGACTCTGTGCTTTCACTATGAGGGCCCGGGTTCAGTCCCTGGTCAGGGAACTAAGATCCCACAAGCTGTGAGGTGCCGACAAAAAAAATTAAAATTAAAACCAAAAAAAACCCTGAGGTATAATTGACAAACAAAATTGTGTATATTTAAAGTGTACAGTGTGATGATTTGATGTACATATACATTGTGAGCTGATTGCTATAATCAAGTTAATTAACATATCCATCTCATAGTTATCTTTTTTTTTCTTTTTTTGGATGAGAATGCTTAAGATCTACTCTCAACAAATTTCAAGTATACATATAGCATTATGTGTAGTCACCATGCTGTACCTTAGATCCTCAGAATTTATTCATTTTATAGCTAAAAGTTTGTGCCCTTTGACTAATGTCTCCCCATTTACTCTACCCCCCCCCCCCCCCCAACTCTGGGCAACTCCCATTCTATCCTTGGTTTCTATGAGTTCAACTTTTTTTTTTTTTAAAGAGTCCACATGTAACTGAGATCAAACAGTATTTATCTTTCTCTACCTGGCTTGTTTCACATAGCAAAATGCCCTACAGGTTTATCCACATTGTCACAGATGACAAGATTTCTTTCTTTTTTATGACTGACTAATATTCCAGTGTATATGTGTGTGTGTGTGTGTGTATTTCACCTTTTCTTTATCTGTTCATCTGTTAATGGTCACTTAGGTTGTCTCCATATCTTGACTATTGTGAATAATGCCCCAGTGAATGTGGAGTACAGATACCTCTTCAAGATACTAATTTACTAATTTCACTTCCTTTGGGTATATTCCCAGAAGTGGGCTGGGTCATATAGTAGTTCTATTTAAAATTTTTAGGGAACCTCTATACTGTCTTCCATAATGGCTGTACCAATTTACATTCCCACCAGCAGTGTACAAGCGTTCCCTTTTCTTCATATCCTCAATACATTTGTCATCTCTTATCTTTTTGATAATAGACATCCTAATAGGTTTGAAGTGATATCTCATTGTGGTTTTGATTTGCATTTCCCTGATGATTGGTGACGTTGAGCACCTTTTCATGTGCCTGTTGGCCATTTTTGTTACCTCTGGAAAAATGTCTGTTTAAATCCTTTGCCCATTTTTAAATTGGAATTTTTTGTTGTTGTTCTTGGGTTGTATAATTTTTATATATTTTAGGTATTAATCCCTTATCAAATATATGGTTTGCACATATTTTCTACCATTCCTTATACTGCCTTTTCATTTTGTTGATTGTTTCCTATACCATGCAGGAGCTTTTCAGTTTGATGTAGTCCCACTTGTTTATATTTGTTTTGTTGCCTGTGCTTTTGGTGTCATATTTAAAAAATAATTGCTTAGACCAATGTCAAGGAGGTTTTCATCTATGCTTTGTTCTAGGAGTTTTAGTTTCAGGTCCTACATTTAAGTTTTTAATCAATTTGAGTTTATTTTTGTGAGTTGTGTGATATAGGGTTCTGATTTCATTTTTTTGGCATATGGATATCCAGTTTTCCCAACATCATCTATTTCAGAGACTATCCTTTCCCCCCATTGTATGTTCTTGATGCCCTTGTCAAAGATTAGTTGGTCATATATGCATGGGTTTATTTTTGGGCTGTTGATTCTGTTCCACTGGTTTATGTATCTGATTTTATGCCAGTACCATACTATTTTGATTACTTTAGCTTTATAATATAGTTTGACATGAGGACGTGTGATGACACCAGCTCTGTTCTTCTTTCTCAAGATTGCTTTGTCTATTTGAGATCTTTTGTGGTTCCATATGAATTTTAGGATTTTTTTTCTATTTCTGTGAAAAATGTCATTGGAATTTTAATAGGAATTTCATTGCATCTGTAGATTGCTTTGGGTAGTATGGATATTTTAACAACATTAATTCTTCTAGTCCAAGAACAAGCAGTACCTTTCCATTTAGGTGTTTTGTCTTCAATTTTTTTCATCAATATCTTATAGTTTCCAGTATAGATCTTTCGCCTCTTGGTTAAATTTATACCTAAGTATTTAATTGTTTTTGATGCTATTGTAAATGGGATTGCTTTTAGATAGTTCATTGTTAGTGTATCAAAATGCAGCTGATTTTTGCATGTTGATTTTGTATGCTACAACTTTAGTAAATTCATTTATTAGTTCTAACAGTTTTTTGGTAGGGTTGTTAGGTTTTTTTTTGTATATAAGATTATGTCATCCGCAAACAGAGAATTTTACTTCTTCCTTTCTAATTTGGATACATTTTGTTTCCTTTTCTTGCCTAATTGCTCTGGCTAGGACTTCCAGTACTATGTTGAATAAAAGTGGAAAGAGTGGGCATCCTTGTCTTGTTCCTAATCTTAGAGGAAAAGCTTTTAGACTTTTAACATTGAGTATAATGTTAGCTGTGGGCTCGTCATATATGGCCTTTGTTTTGTTGAGGTGTATTCCATCTATTCCTGATTTGTTGAGTTTTTATTATGAACAGCTGTTGAGTTTTGTCAAATGCTTTTTCTGCAGCTATTGAGATGATCATATGATTTTTATCCTTTATTCTGTTCATGTGGTGTATCACATTTTTTGAATTGTGAATGTAGAACCATCCTTGCATCCTAGGGATGAATCCTACTTCATTGTGTATGATCCTTTCAAAACTCTGCTGCATTTGGTTTGCTAGTATTTTGTTTAGGACTTTTGCATCTATGTTCACCAGAGATATTGGCCTGTAATTTTGTTTCTTGTAGTATCCTTATTTGGCTTTGGTATCAGAGTAATGCTGGCCTCTTAAAATGACTTTGGAAATGTTCATTTCTCTTCAATATTTGGGAAGAGTTTAAGAAGGATTGGTATTATTCCTCTTTAAATGTTCTGTAGACGTCACCAGTGAAGCCATCTAGTACTGGACTTCCTTTATTGGGAGATTTTTGATTACTGATTTAATCTCCTTACTCATCATAGATCTATGTATTTTTTTTATTTCTTCATGATTCAGTTGATAGGTTGTATCTTTCTAATAGTTTATCCATTTCTTCTAGGTTATCCAATTTGTTGGTATATAATTCTTGGCTGTAGCCTCTTATGATCCTTTGTATTTATGTGGTATCAGTTTTAATGTCTCCTCTTTCATTACTCATTTTACTTATTTCAGTCTTCTCTCTTTTTTTCTTAGTTTAGCTAAAGGTTTGTCAATTTTGTTTATTTTTTTTGGGAAAACCAGCTCTTAGTTTTCTTGATCTTTTCTATTGGTTTTCTAACCTCTATTTCATTTATTTCTGTTCTGACCTTTGTTATTTCCTTCCTTCCACTAACTTTGGGCTTAGTTTGTTCTTCTTTTTCTATTTTCTGTAAGTTGTAAAGTTAGGTTGTTTGTCTGAGATATTTCCTTTTTCTAATATAGTCATTTATTGCTGTAAACTTCCCTCATAGATATACTTTTGCTGAATCCCATGAGTTTTGGTACATTGTTTTCCCATTTTTGTTTGTGTCAAGATAGTTTTTGATTATTCTTTTGATTTCTTCTTTGGTACATTGTTGGTTCAGCAGTGTGTGTTTTTAAATTTCCATGTATTTCCTGCTTTTTTCCTGTTGTTGGTTTCTAGTTTCATACCATTGTGTTCATGATTTTAATCTCAAATTTGTTGACAATTGTTTTGTGACCTATTATATGATCTAGCCTGGAGAATGTTCCTGATGTGCTGGAGAAGAATGTGTATTCTGCTTCTGTTGCATGCAGTGCTCTGTACATGTCTGTTATGTCTGTTTGGTCTAAAATATAGTTCAAGTCCAACATTTTCTTATTGATTTTCTGTCTGAGTGATCTGTATGTCCATTGTTGAAAGTGAGGTATTGAAGTTCCCTACTGTTATTGTATTGCTGCCTATTTCTGCCTTCTGATCTTCTGATATTTGCTTAATATGTTAAGGTGCTCTGATTTTGGAGTACATATATATTTACAATTGTTGTATACTCTTGATGAATTGATCCCTTTATCATTATATCATGACCTTCTTCATCTCTTTTGCAGCTTTTGACTTAAAGTCTATTTTGTCTGATATGAGTTTAGCTACCCCTTTTCTATTTTGGTTTCCAATTGCATGAAATATCTTTTATATGTTTTTCAATCCCTTCACTTTCAGTCTATATGTATCCTTAAAGCTGAAGCATTTCTAGCTCTGGAGAAGGCCCAGCAGTGTAGTCTTCATGCAGCTTCATCAGCTGAGGTTAGCATTGATGAAGATTGCAGGGGTCCCCAATGGCCAAGGCTGCTTTTGTCTGCAGCAGCAGCAAAGGCTGCTGGAGACCATCTGATCTCTTTTTCTCACATAGGTCATGGTGCAGGGGATTTCTCTTGGTGCTGGGTCCAGCTTGGAAGAGCTTACACCAGTGCTGGTGTCTGATGTGTGGGCACCTGTGGAGCAGTCATGGAGCTGGGGACTGGAGTGCTAGTGCTTGCAGAGTGACAGCAGCTCTTGGGTTGGTGTGCTGGCTGTACCACAGCAGCAATGATGTATGAGTTGCAAGTATGTGTGAAGTGGCCATGAAGACGGAGTCTGAAGCATGAGTACATAGAGAGCAACAGTGGCACTTGGGTCCAGGCGCTGGCTAGCTTAAAGTGTGTGGAACAGAGACAGGGGTGGAGTCTGGAGCATGGACGCCACAGAGTGGCCCTAGATTGGGGCTCTGGAGTGTGGGAACAGGTGGAGCAGCTATGACTCTGGAGTCTGGGATGTGCTCAGGGTTGGGGAGTGCTGGAAGTTCTTTGCCTAGGCCAGCACAACAGCAGCTCCTTCTTGGGGTGGACACAGTGACATCTCCTTCCCCAGAATCTGTGGCAGCAATAGCTTTTGGCCACCTTGGTGGTAAAAACTGCTGGTATCCTCTGGAGCAGGCTGCTGGGGCTTGTGAAAACCAGCATTACAGTGTCTTTCACTGTGAAAGCTTTGGCGAGTCCACAGCTGTTGTCAAGCCTCTTGAGGCTTGTGGCTGATAGTTCCCACCCTTCCTCTTTGTTCCTAGTTGCCTAATTTAGACACCTCCACTAAGCTGATCTCCCCAGTGATCCTTTCTATGCAGTTATTCTCCATTTTTTGCCCTACTATGTTACTGTAGGTTCTTAATTGTACTGTTGAGCTGTCCCAGGGCTACTTTCATTTGTGGATTGCTATCTAATTTTTGTTTTCTGTTGGGTGATGAAGGTTGATATCTTCTACTTTACCACCTTGCTGACATCGCTCTCCTAGCTTTATTAAATCTTAACATTTTTGCCACATCATAGAGCAATTTCATGTCACTTTCTAAAGTGATATACTTTTTAAAAAATAAAATTATTTATTTATTTTGGCTACGTTGGGTCTCCGTTGCTGCATGCCTGCTTTCTCTAGTTGCGTTGAGCGGGGGCTACTCTTTGTTACAGTGTGCAGGCTTCTCACTGCAGTAGCTTCTCTCATTGTGGAACACAGGCTCTAGGCACGCGGGCTTCAGTAGTTGTGGCACGTGGGCTTTAATAGTTGTGGCTTGCGGGCTCTAGAGCATAAGCTCAGTAGTTGTGGCACATGGGCTTAGTTGCTCCACGGCATGTGGAATCTTCCTGGCCCAGGGCTTGAACCCGTGTCCCCTGCATTTGCAGGCAGATTCTTAACCACTCCACCACCAGGGAAGCCCTAAAGTGATACACTTTAGAAACAATGGTTACTTCTCTATAGTGTATCAACTATACCTGACATTTTAGTTCTGAATACCAGAGTTAGTGCTATAATGTATACATTTGTCGAAATATGACCATATAATGCTTTATTGAATAATGGTGCTTTATTGAAACTGATCTTCCATTTTTGTGATCTGTTTTTAGTTAAAATATCAGTAGTAGTAACTTACATTACTTGTTTCTAGAGTCTAGATCTATTAGGATTATCTGACAATTATTAGTGCTCATCTAAATCAACTTGACATTTATTAACTTTTAAAATAATGGACAATGACACTCTATAATTAGGTCAAGAAATGATTAATAGTTTGTACTTGATACTCTAGAAACAGAATTTAAGAAGATAAAACAGAACTTAAATTCTGTAATCTACTTTTTGTCTCTATAGCTTTCCTTATTTTTAGACTTTTTGTATGAATGGAATCATACAATATACAGTCTTTTGTGACTGGCTTCTTTTACTTTGCATAGTGTTTTCAAGATTCATCCATGTTGTAGAACATACAAGGACGTCTTTCCTCTTATTAGCCTAAATTCTTGAAAATTCAAGATAAGATCTTTTAAGAGTGTCTCTGTTAATAGGCTATTCTTCAAAAAATGTGCTTTCTTTTCAATTTTTCATTAATGAAATGCATAGGACATATAAATGCAACTCAAAGTACAGATGCAAAAATTGCACACCTAGTGACAGACATAATTTAGTCTTTAATTAAAATGAACATATTTATCCTCTTACGGGATCATGAGTATTTGCTTTGATGCTGCTAGATTTTAACGGGATTAGAATTTCCAAAGTCAACTAATGTTTTCAGGTAGGAAATTAAAAATAGCTATAAAAATCGTTTCTTGCTAAAACTTGGCCTGTAATGTGTGGATTTAAACAAGTTTAAAAAAAATTTTTAAAGAATATTTCAGAGTTATATACTGACTTTATGATTATATATTACAAACAGAGGAAAAGGAAATTAAATGTGGTACCTTAATATTTATTTGATATTCATTTATGGATTTTTTTTAATCCTTAAGGAAATGCCAGTTAAATTTTTTATGAAGTATTACTGAGCTTTTAAGAATATGCTGGGTTGACAGGCAGCAAGGGAATCTTGAGATTGGGTTGTGGATGTATTGGTTTTGGTATTTGGACATTTTGACACATTTATTATTCTCTTGCCACTCTGGCTCTACCATTCTTACCTATCCCTACTGCCTATACCTTTCTTCCTCCTTTTTCAGGTTTTTCTTTCTTTCTTTCTTTCTTTCTTCCTTCATCCCTGGTTTGTTTGCTCCTTACACAGATGTGTTTATCTAGATTCAGCCTTCCATTCCAATCTGGGATTATGACATACTTCAGTGACCTTAATTTTTGTGCAGTCTGGGACACTTTAATAGTGAAAGAGGGTACCATTGGCAGTTTTGCCTAGATAATAGGCACAAACGAGGACCAGGTAAAACAGGATTATGGTCATCCCAGGCATTACATATGTTTGCTTGTTAAACTTTGATTTTAAAATGCAAGTAAGAAGATAACTGTTCCTTCAGTGCCTAAGGTTGACTAAATAACATGCAGTTTAGTAAATTATATTTGTACACATCTTGGCTAAAACTGTTCTTTTTTTGTAATGGGCATCATTAAGTAGTTAAATCAGAGAAGGATGTGTTGTAATCAACATAACTTTAATGAATAGTAAGTAAATATTTATGTTGTTTTTTATGGATGTATTTGCACAGTTGTTTATTATGTGCCAAATACTTGGTGCTTTTCAGAATTATATTTAATCATTTAAACCTCACAATAACTGCATGAGAGAGGTTCTATTATTATCTCTATTTTATAGATGAGGAAACTGAGGCATGAAGAAGTTAAATGTTTGGCAAGCTAACACATTAATTAGAAGACCCAGAATTTAAACCAGGTAGTCTGGCTCCAGAATCCTTTTAGAGAAATTATAAGGGTGTTCAACAAAAATTAATGCAGAGATACTTTACTAATATTGGTACCCATGGTAGACAGTCTTCTAAGATGGCCCCCAATGATCTTGCCTCCTGATGTTCAGGACTTTGTGTAATCCCCTCCTCTTGGGTTTGGGCTGGACCTTGTGAATTGACATCTTAATAATGAGAATTCTTCCTACCTACAGCCAAGGTATATCTCTCCATTTGTTTAGGTTTTTTTAAACTTCTCAGCAATTTTTGTGGTTTTCAGTGTTTTCACATCTCTTGTCCTTTTTTGATGTTATTATAAATGGTACTTAAAAAAATTAACTTATTAATTATCTGTCACGAGTATATAAAAATGCAGTTGATTTTGTATAACTGTGCTAAGTTTATTTATTACTTTAAGTAGCTTTTTAAAGATTCCAATGGCATTTTCTACAAAGATGATCTTGTTTTGGTTTTTTTTTTTTTTTTTTTTCGGTACGCGGGCCTTTCAATGTTGTGGCCTCTCCCGCTGCGGAGCACAGGCTCCGGACGCGCAGGCTCAGCGGCCATGGCTCACGGGCCCAGCGCTCCGTGGCATGTGGGATCCTCCCGGACCGGGGCACGAACCCGTGTCCCCTGCATCGGCAGGCGGACTCTCAACCACTGCACCACCAGGGAAGCCCAATGATCATGTTTTTTGAGATTAAAGATAGTTTTATTTCTTCCTTTTAATCATAAAAGACATTTCTTTCTTGCCTTATTTCACTGCTAGACCCTCTAGTACAATGTGGAATAAGGTGGCAATAGCAGGCATCAGTGTCTTGTTCCTGATCTTAGTGAGAAAACATTCCATCTTTCATCATTAAATGTGATGCTAGCTCTAGGGTTTTTGTAAATGCCCTTTATCAGGCTGACAAAGTTCCCTTCTATACCTAGTTTGCTGAGAATTTTTATCAAGAATGGATGTTGGATTTTGTCAAATGCTTTTTCTGCATCTATTGAGATGATCATATATATGGTTTTTCGTTTTTTAGTTTAATACAGTGAATTGCATTGACTGGTTTAGAATGTTATATCAACTTTGAATTTCTGAGATAAACCCAATTTGGTCATGATGTATTATTCTTTTAATATATTATTAGATATGATTTGCCAAAATTTTGTTTATAGTTTTTTGCATCTATACGTTCAGTAGTTTTTTTTTTTAATAATGTCTTTGTCTGGTTTTGGTATTAGGGGGGTAATGTTAACCTCACAGAATGAGTTAGAGAATATTTTCTCCTTTTCAGTCTTCTGGAAAAACTCACGTAGAGTTGGTATTACTTCACTATAAATGTTTTATAGAATTCACAAATGAAGCTATCTGGACCTGGAATTTTCTTTATGGGGTGATTTTTAACTACCAATTCAAGGTGTTTAGGAGATATAGGGCTATTAAGTGTATCTTATTCAGTGTGCTTTGGTAGTTTGTCTTTCAAGAATGTATTTCATCTAAATTGTAGAATGTATTGACAAAGTTGTTCATGATGGCTTCTTATTATCCTTTTAAATAGGTACCTGATAGGGAGGCACAGTAATAATTTGGAGATATTATTAACTGTATGTTAGGTACAAGCAGGTTTTGAGAAGACAAAGTATAGTGGAATCATAGAAGCAGTACCTAATTTTACATGAAAGTATAATATTTCTTCAGGGACCTGAAAGTTTAATAGGAATTTGGATAAGTAATAAGTGCTTGTTCAAGAAGGAAGCACTGCATGTGCAATGATATAAAATGTGAGAGAGAAAATTGGGGAAACTAAAAGTTCATTTGGGTAACTAAAGCACAGTATTTTTATGGTAGAAAATGTAGGTAAGGTTGGGGAGGTAGAAATTCATTCACTGATTCATTAATTCAAGCTATATTTATTAAGTTGATAATATGTCATGCTGCTGTGTATATAGTTGCCTTATTTATGAGTATTTAAATTGATTTCTTTTGTTTTTTAATTTATTTATTTATTTTATTTTTTAATTTTTTGGCTGTGTTGGGTCTTTGTTGCTGCTCAGGGGCTTTCCCTAGTTGCGGTGAGCAGGGGCTACTCTTCGTTGTGGTGCGCAGGCTTCTCATTGTGGTGGCTTCTCTTGTTGTGGAGCATGGGCTCTAGGCACGTGGGCTTCAGTAGTTGTGGCACACGGGCTCAGCAGTTGTGGCACATGGGCTTAGTTGCTCCATGGCATGTGGGATCTTCCCGGACCAGGGCTCGAACCCGTTGTCCCCTGCATTAGTAGGCAGATTCTTAATCACTGTGCCACCAGGGAAGTCTGTTTATTTTTTAATTATTAAAAACAATGGAATTCTCTTTGTACACAGGTACAAGTATGTCCATACTATGCAATGCTAATCCAGAGTATATGGACATGGAAAATTGTTCATGACATAAAATAAAGCAAGGCAACAAAGTTACAGAGTAATGCATAAAGCATTATTTCTTTTATTTTTAGAGAATCAACAAAACTAGTAAAAAAAATTTAGCTTTTATTTTATTTACATAGTGGATGTTATTGGAGAAATTTAAGCAGAAAAGTGACATGGACAAATTCAAAAAATGTCCCTGGAAGGGGTGTAAAGGATAGATGATTGTGTGTGTGTGTGTGTGTGTGTGTGTGTGTGTGTGATTAAGTGCTAATATATGCAAAGCAGTGAACAATGGGTAGAAAAAATTCAGTGCCTCTTTTCTCTCCTGTTCAGAGAGGCTTTTTAAGAACCATTTGAATTAGCATTTCACTTTCCTTTTTTTTCTTATCCCAAAGAATTAAATGCCAGCCAAAAATCTTTGAGTTCTTGTATTGGAAGATGAGGACTTCTTGATGAGTGAGGTAAAAGGGTAAAGGAGAAAGAGAAAAAGGAGATTTGGGGCTTAAAGAAGGGGGGAAAACTCCACTTGGAAACATTTATGATGAGTTCTTCCTCTTCTTTTGGTTAAATTTTCACACTGTATTCTTTTTGGACAATATTTACTAAATTGGCTTTATCTTTCTTACCCCACTCCCCCCAAATTTATCAAAAATCAGCATCCCTGTAAATGATATCTTTCTCATTTCATAAATTCTCAGCACCTTAATAATAAACCAATGTTAAAGAAATGTTGATAGAAATAATTCTGGAACATCCTTCTAGAATAAGAAAAAAGTAGTGTTTGTGTCTTTTACCGATTTCTCTCACAATCTCTTCTCAGCTTACATTTACTTTTACTGATGTCATTTATTTTCATGATTTTAAGTACCATCTATATGGTTAGGTACATCTATACAGGTTTTTTTAAACATCTTTATTGGAGTATAATTGCTTTACAATGGTGTATTAATTTCTGCTTTATAACAAAGTGAATCCACTATACATGTACATATATCCCCATATCTCCTCCCTCTTGCGTCTCCCTCCCACCCTCCCTATCCCACTCCTCTAGGTGGTCACAAAGCATCGAGCTGACCTCCCTGTGCTATGCGGCTGCTTCCCAGTAGCTATCTATTTTACATTTGGTCGTGTATGTATGTCAATGCTACTCTCTCTCTTCGCTTACCCTTCCCCCTCCCGGTGTCCTCAAGTCCATTCTCTATGTCTGCGTCTTTATTCCTGTCCTGCCCCTAGGTTCATCAGAACCATTTTTTTCTTTTTTTTTTTAGATTCCATTAAGCACCATTTATATTTAAATATACATCTTCAGCCGAGACCCCTCCCCTAAACTCTGTATTTGTGTATCGAGTTGCCTAATTTACATCTCCATGTATCTCAAACTTCACATATCCTAAACCAAATTCCCAATCTTTCCTTTAAACCTGCTCTTTCTGCAGCTTTTCTGATTTTAGGTTGTCCCTGAATGGCAATAACAGTATTTTTTCCTGTCATAGAAAGCAAAAGAGGTTCCAATTTGGAAACTAATATCGAGAAATTAATAACTTGACCCTGGGAAATTAATATATATTAAGTTCAGCTCTCACAGAATTTTCAAGCATTTTCTCTGTTTCCTTGCTTTGAATTGATATTTTTTGTTTGCTAATCTCCCATATCTTTGTTCCTGGTTCCTAATAGTTGTGGGTAGGTTCTGCTAACATAGCTCACAACATATGTGAGCTATGTTAGCAGAACCTACATACTTAAAAACACTATTAACAGGGAAGAAGATGAATTATAGTTCTTAGGGGACCCGGTCAACCAGTCCATTTCTCTGGAGTTCTAGGTTTAAGTTTCCAAATGGGTTTAAGTGCCTGAAAGATACGCTTGAAATGATATAGTAACTTTTCAGAAGTTCCTTCATAAAATAAACTGTTTCTGCATTTTACTATTGATAAAGGATAATTGAGAAAGCAAAGACTAAGAGATTTATATAGGGCTCTATAGGGCTGCAGTGGAAAGACTGGAAAAAAGAAATAGGTAAGCGATTTAAAAATAATCCTGAGATGTAAAGAAATTGTTATCTCTTCCAAGAATATCATAAAGCTGCATTTATTCATTCACTGAGACATTCAACAACACTTATTAACATATATTCAACATTTATTGAGTGCTTACTGTGTGTAAATTGTTGGGATCACAGCGACTAAGATAAAAGTCTGGGCCCTTAGCTTTCACTCTACAGAGAGAAATAGATTATGAATAAGTAAACAAACGAAGAAATGTATGTGCTATGTATAGAGATAAACTATGTAAAGTAGTAGAAAAGTCTCTTTAATAAGGTGACTGGATTTAAAAGTTCTGATGGATGAGGAGTTAGCCTACTGGAGGAGGACATGACAAGGGCATGTGTTTTAGGCAAAGGAAACAGCACATGCAAATAATAAACACTAGTAAGTAAACTAGGTGGTAAAGAGTTTAGTTTGTATGAGAATATTTGCTACAAGTGCAAGCACAGTCACTCTTTTTCCCCTGTTTATTTTTGCTTTCTCTTTCTTTGAGCACCCTTGGCTGTCTGTTCATATTGAAAAAATGCTAATTGGGAACCATATTTACATTGGGTAGGGCTTGTTGAAGAGGGTTTCCCTTAGGGTGATTTCAAGTGGTTTGACTTTTTTCGTGGGAGCAAAAGTGTCAGGGTCTTTTCTATGAGACCATTCTGTTTCTCCAGAAAATAACCTAACAGTTTCCTGACTAATTGCAAGTGTTCTGAAAGCAAGATGGAGGACGGGGTGGAAAGGTTCGATGTAAGCACACTCAGCTTTTTCAGCTTTGGGCTTTAACCTTTGCCTGTCACTGGGTAAGATATACTTGAAACTGAGCCTCTCTAGTTTCATTTCTTCAGAGAACAAAACTGGAGGTTACGGGTGTGAAGGAGGGCGATTTTCTAGACTTGTAGAAATACCTAATCTTTTGCATACAGAGTTTCGAACCAATCCCAGTTTTCAGCCTCTCATCTCAGTCTTTTCAAAGGTGGTTAATTTTTAATTTTCCATTTGCTTTTAGCAAAGATAACTTATTTAAATCATTCAGAAATATAGAACTAATGTTGATAATGATAGCTGAAGTTAGCTATCATATGATAGTTAATATCATATCAACTGATATTGATAATGATGTATGTGGAATACACAAAATTTGTAAAATTCAAGATAAATTATTAAGTGTAGTTTTGTGACTTCATGGAAGATACCATGGTAACACCTTAATTGTTGAGTAAACAGTTGTTAAAATACCTACTTTCTTAAAATACTACCTATAAAATCAGACATGATTGGAATACATAGTATGTAATAGCAGTTTCTAATTTTGTTTATAAAATCTTGATTATTCAAATAGAATTACTGTGTATTTTTTCTATGTCAAATGTATTACTAGCCTTCCATTTTATTGACTTTCTTTTAAAATAGCCCCAATTTAGTGATTTAATTTTAATTTTGTCTTGTTACTTAGGGTTGGTTAGTTATGATTAATCCTTCAGTAGTGTGATGGTAAATAATATAATGTATACAGTAAATTTATTTTTATTTCCCATTGACCCTGTTCCTTCCCATGGCAATTCTTCACTTTCTCAATTTTTTTCTTAAGTATTTTGGTTGTGATCCTTAGTCTAGTTAGAAAGAAAGCTTTGATTTCCTACTTTTTGTACAAGTGTCAGTTCAATATAGACTGAGCATCCCTCTGGACTTCTGCCAGGTAAACTCTCTAGGAAGTCATCAGGATTACCAGGTAGCAAGGTACTTTGTTGTGTCACAGCGTCCTCAGGAAAATTCAAATATGTAAAATAAGTTAATAGCTTCCAGAAAAAAGCAAGTATATTATCTACCCGACTTGGGTGCAGCATGTAAACTACCGAGTCATTTCAGTGCTTCTCAGACAAGTACTACTTGAAGCCCTATATCTCTGCTCTGGCTTTCTTCCTTTGGCATGTAAGTACTTTGACTTTTTCATAGAGTTTGTAGACAAATAATGATTATATTCATGGGTCTGAATATTTATTAAATGAAAGGTGACTAAAAATAATAACACTTTCTCAGTGTGTGCTTAGTGAACCTTTCTAGTGGGAATAGAGGCAATGCTTAAATGACTTTCAAGTCATGATTTTTGAGCTTCTTAAGTACACTTGTTATATTACATCTCCTTTTTCATAAATAATTTCTTAAAACAAGAGAAGTTTGTAATAAAAATTCTTATATTAATTGTGATTAGAATTTTGATTAGTTATGTTTTCTTGTTTTCAAAACATATCCTTTTTTTTCTTCTAGAAGTATAGCTTTAAATTAAAGACAAAAAATTTTTTTTCAAACATTGTTCTGAGTCATATTGGCATTTTGATTTATACCTGCATTTAGTGTATTTGGTTATCTGTCTACTCTTACTTTAAACTTTGGGTTTTTTGTATACCAAATATACATTTTCCTGTCAGTAAGCTTTCTTTTCTACCAGTGCTGTTTTTGTGCTTTTTGTAAACCAGTTATGTTTGCCACTTACAGTAATCAGTCACAGTTTTAGAAATCAGTGCATTTTTAGAAGAAACCAAAACATAGTTGTCTTATTTCTTTTGGACTGGGTTTTTTTGGTAACAATTTTATTAGATACTATCCACAGACCATACAGTTCACCCTTTTAAAGTATACAATTCAATGGTTTTTAGTATGTTCACAGAGTTGTGCAATCATTACCACAGTGTATTGATTGAGTTGTTTGCTTATTTCTTCTTATTTTTTATCTCCCCCCTCTCCTCTATTTGTATGGAAGTTATATATTTCACTTTTATGCTTTTAATGGTTACTCTTGAAATTTTATCAAGCATACTTAACACAGTAAAGCTAATCAGTATCATTTTTTGCTGAACAAATCAAAACATTAAAACATCTAGGTATGACCACTCCTCTTGACTTCTATGATATTGTTCTGTATTATTATTTCTAATTTCTTTTTAATTTCACAAACTAGACACCACCACCACCATGCCACCATCACCACTTTCCCCATCATCATCACTACAATTTTTATATAGATAACTGTTGTTTTTACTTATTTACGTATGTACCAGTTCCTTTCTTCACTATACTGCCTTGCATATTAGGGATTATTTTCCTGTTTCCTGAGGTACATTTTTAGAAGTTTCTTTAGAGAAAGTCTGTAGTAAACTTTCTCTATCTTTGATCTGGAAATGTCTTTATTTTGCCCTAGATTTTGAAAGATAGTTTTGCTGGGTTCACAATAGTTAGGTTGATAGTTACTTTCTCTCAACATTTTGAAAATAATATTTTATTCTCTTTTGGTTCCTACTGTTGCTGATAAGATGTGTGAGGTTAGTGTGATTATCATTGCATGTGTGATCAATCTTTTTAACTGTCAGGCTCTTCTCTGTATCTTTGCCCTTCTGAATTTCTCTTAAGGAATATATTTCTAGGTATTTATCTTGGTTAATATAGAATGTACCTTATGTATCTGTGGATTAGTATATTTCATCACTGCTGGAAGTTTATCAGGTATTCAATTTGCAAATATAGGTTTTTTTTTTACTTTATTTCCTCCTGGGTCTCTTTAGATGTATGTTTAACCTTATCATTTAACCTTCTGTTCTTTTAATCTTTTTTTTTCCCCTGTAATTTTCATCTACTTGTGTCTTTGTGCTACAGTCTGGGTAATTTTTTCATAACAACAAGTTCCTGATTCTCACTTCAGCTGTGATTAATCTTATGTTTAACTCATTCACAGATTTTTAATTTTATTTTTTAAAATAAAATAATTTATTTAATTTTGGCTGCATTGGGTCTTCATTGCTCTGCACGAGCTTTCTGTAGTTGCAGAGAGCGGGGGCTACTCTTCGTTGTGGTACATGGGCTTCTCATTGTGGTGGCTTCTCCTGTTGCAGAGCACAGGCTCTATGTGTGTGGGCTTCAGTAGTTGTGGCATGTGGGCTCAGTAGTTGTGACATGTGGGCTCAGTAGTTGTGGCTAGCGGGCTCTAGAGCTTAGACTCAGTAGTTGTGGTACACAGGCTTAGTTGCTCCATGGTATGTGGGATCTTCCTGGACCAGGGTTTGAACCCATGTCCCCTGCATTGGCAGGCAGATCTTAACCACTGCACAACCAGGGAAGTCCCAGATTTTTTGTTTAAAATTATACATTTTTTTCCTTTTTTTAGAAGTTCTCTTTTTCCTTAAGCTGCCTACTCTTTTTCCTGGCTTTTAAAATACTTAATTTCATTTTTCTGTTTTTAACATTTTATATTCACTTTCATTTTTTTCATATATCAAGTTCCCTATGTAAAATAGAAAATAGATTAATCTTGAATCTAATTGAAACCATTAGTAAATTTGCCTTTCCTTTTTAAAGTTTACTTATCACTTAATAATAAAGTCATGATATTTTAGGAATGATAATGGCTAAATTGCACTAAAATGTACTGTATCCATTCATTGTTATACTATTCAGTAATAAAAAGGAATGAAGATATGATTCATGCTACAGTATCAATGAACATTGAAAGCATACTATGTGAAAGGAAACAAATAGGCTGTATCTATATTATATGGTTCCATTTATATGAAATGTCCAGAATAAGAAAAATATAGAAACAGAATATAGATTAGGTGTTGCTTAGGCCTGGGAAGAAATAGAGAGTGACTGCTAATGGGTACAGGATTTCTTTTGCTATGATGATAAAAATGTTCTGGAATTAGATATCGGTGGTGGTTGCACCACTTTGTGAATATACTAAAATAATAGAATTGTACACTTTTAGAAGGTGAATTTTATGGCATATTGATTCTATCTCAGTTTAAAAAATAAACAAAAAAGTGGGGGATAGGGCTTCCCTGGTGGCGCAGTGGTTGAGAGTCCGCCTGCCGATGCAGGGGACACGGGATCATGCCCCGGTCCGGGAAAATCCCACATGCCGTGGAGCGGCTAGGCCCGTGAGCCATGGCCGCTGAGCCTGCGCATCTGGAGCCTGTGCTCCACGGTGGAGAGGCCACAACAGTGAGAGGCCCGCGTACCACACACACACACACAAAAGTGGGGGATAGTTAGAAAGATAGACTAGAGTCAGGTGGTAAAATCTTTTATTGTTGATTTATAATAGTTTTTTATATGTTCTATATATTAGTCTCTTACCAAATATATGATCCACCAATATTTTTTTCCCCATTCTCTGGATTGTCTTTTCACTTTTTTCATAGTGTTTTTTGAAGCCCAAAAGTTTGAAATTTTAATGAACTCCGAATTATTTTTTCTTTGGTTCTTGTGCTTTTGGTGTCATATCTAAGAAACCAAAGCTGAATACAAGGTCACAGAGATTTAATCTTATGTTTTCTTCTAAAATTTCTAAAAGTTTTCTTCTAAAATTTTTTAGCTCTTACACTTAAATCTTTGATCCATTTTGAGTTCATTTTTGTATGATCAGAGGTAAGGGCAAAGTACACTTCTTATCCTTCATGTCTACAAAACACATTTTCATAATTTTTGCCTTTTTTTGGAAGTGTTCCTGCACTTGAGCTAGTCTTCTCCCCTTCTGAATCATCTCCAAATTCTATCTGTCTTTATGGCTTGTTCAAATGCTTAGAAATCCTTTTTAAATTTGTTTCCTTTATCCCCCCAAGAAACCAAAAATAATCACGTCTCCCATATGGCTTTATCTATGTTCTTCTTACAATATCTTTGTCACTCTGCATCTAATATTATAGTTATTTATGAAAATCTATTAGCATTCCCTCCCTTAGGGCAAGTTCATAGTTTGATTTGTTTTTCATAGTTTAGCATTTAGTATTGATAAATATATATCTGTTAATTGAACTATACAACAGACTATAGAGAAGGCAAAAGGAAATTATAATTGTTTAGAGAAGGAATAAGATTAATCTAAAACACTAGTAGAATAGCAGTCTTCAATGACCACTGAACTTATAGAGTGTGTGTTTAGTTGGTTCTTTATTAATCGTATTGCTTTAATGTGTAAGAAAAGGGTATACCTTTATTGTAAAATGACTTACTTTATGGAATCAAGTTACAAATGCAGTTTTTTTCCGGGATTAAATATGGAAGACATTAGATGAACACATTCTTTGGGGATGGAAAGGAATCTTTCATTTTATAATTTAACTGGTTAATTAGGAATGATTAATAATATTGCTTATATTTTTTCTAATTTTAAATATTAACCTTCTTTTACAAATGGTCATTTATAGATAATGATGAAACAAGTTTGCTTAAAAAAATTTCCCTGCAGTGCTTATTATTGGACATGTTTCTGGAAAACCTGAGTAATAACATTGCCCTACTGAAGAAAATTGCCTGGGAAAACTATGACTGACAACTTATGCTAAGGTTTGCAATCTTGCATAGGTATCATGCCAAGTTTTCATTTATTCACTTTCTTGAAAGTGGAAAGAGACTTAGGAAAATATAGGCTTACCACTGAGTTCCTTTAGAGAAACCATTGTCATCTGAGAGGATGTCCCACTGGGCCTGCCTATAGTTGTAGCCCATGATTCTTTAAGAAGATATGGAGGCCTGTTGCTAGGTTTTATAAGGTCATTTTGAGAGGCTACAGATTGATCAAAGCTACAGGTTCTTCCTTTGGTGCTACAGAGAAGTAAATACAGTTCTATGAACTTTGATTTTTAATGTGTAGTTTAGGGCTATTTATTAGCAAACTCTTAAGCAAGTTATAAAGGTTTGTGAAAACTTGATATTCATAAAATTAAGCAACATAGTAGAAAGTACTGAGATACACATAATTAGGGACTTGTAAACTAACATTAAACAGTTTCCAGCTGCAAATAGTTGGATTTTCAGAAAAACACTTTATTAGTGTTATTTTGAATGGTTTTCAATAAATTAATTGTTGCTTTTCAATTACATTATTAATTTAGTTTTATTTAATTAATTTGGTTATTTGGTATCAAATATGTACTTTGCATAAACAATCTTTTCTTTTTGCTTTTGATGTATAATAACTATCATATATCTCAATATGAATCATCTATATCTTTATTGCTAAAGCATATGTATATAAATTATATATACGTCTTCTACAAGTTTATTTGTGTAGGCATATTGGTGATGTGTGCTATGAATGTATAACATGTAAATAGTTTACAGCATACTGTCAAGGTAAGAGTAATAAGATTATTTCCTTAAAATATTTATAGGACATTGTTTTACACTATAAAATTATGTGTGTATGGTCAAGTAATATGTGTATGTGTGCTTTCACAAAAAAGTAGTTATACATGACTTTGCAATCGTAATTCACTCTTCCAAGAACTAACTGTTAATAAGAGAGGCTCTGAATTCATGTTTGTCATTCTACTATTACAATTTAATTTCTCGGTTCTTAACGGCTTTTAGCATTTGATATTCCTGTTTTCACTTTTGAAAATATATATTCTCCCAGAATATATCACGTTGTAATCATTTGTTGCATTAAAGATGTCTCTTGCTTTTCCTGTGTGTCCTTGGACAAATTACTTCTTGTACTTAATGTTCCTCACCTATAAAATAGGGATTATAATAATGACCTACCTCATAGAGTGATTATGAAGATTAAATAATTCTTGTAAGTATTTTAGAACAATGCCTGGTACAAATTAACGCTCAATAAATGATAGCTCTTATTAAGATTTAGCACCCTAGTGAGATTAATTGACTTGTAGGAGACTTACAAATGGAATTCATTGTAGGGCAGCTCTACTTCCCTACTTCCCCACCCTTAAGGGCATAGTAAAGTGATCTACAGGAGAATCTAGATTTTAGCTTGTGACAACCTTCAACAAATGCATAATTTCTTTCAAGGCTTCTGTGCACCTGTTACTCCATAATATATCCATGTTTTTTTTAATAATAAATAATTTCAGTTAACATTTAAATTGTTTTTCTCTCTTCCCCAATGTACCCCTATCTTTGAATAAAATTGAATCAGCAGGAAGATGCACCATATTTATCTTATGATTTTGCCTACCTAAATCTAATTACCTTCTTAAGGCCCAGCCTCCAAGTACCATCAAATTGGGGCTTAGGGCTTCAGCATGTGAATTTTGGGGAGGACACAAACCTTCAGTCTACAGCATAAGAAAAAAGAATGCTAACAACTATTATTAGCTGTAATTTGTATCTGTAATTTATTCAACTTAATGAGTTATGCATTGCTCAATGTAAACTGTTAAGTGTAACATGATTGAATTTGTATGTAATAATAATTTATATAAAAATAAATGTTATTTTTCATAGTACACAGACATGTTTCTTAGTTGGTTACCAACAATGTCTGGGACTTGAGCACTTGTGACATGTCCGAGTTTGTCACTGGGACTCCCAACTTCTCTTTTTGATGCCCTTTCTCACTCTTCCCTTGCTCCCAGTATTGCCTGGGAGCATAAGTATGTTTTTAGGAAAGAATATGATAAATTAAACAAATAGAGTTGTAAATAATTTTCTGAAATTATAAATACTATGTTTTCTCTTCTTAGAGTATGTGATTTTCATAGAGGCCAAAGCCTTTAAGTAACCTACAGTGCTTATATTAAAAAACTCAGTCAAATATATTTCCTTAATTCATTGATTAATTAATATCAATACTAAAATGTGAAAGCTTATTAGAATTTTGATATACCACATCTGGATATAATGGACAACTTGGCTGAAGACTTTTAAGCAGTGATTTTAAATTGGGATAATGTGTAATATTCATGAATTTATTTTTATCGAACCCTTATGTACCATGCATTCTAAGAGCTGAAGTACAACAGTGAACAAACAAAATTCCTGCTGTCTTTGGGAGAGCTTGCATTTAAGTTGGGGACACAGATGGAAAGCAAGATAAATGAATACAGAATAAGTTAGCTAGTAATAAATGCATGAAGATATTAGAATCTTGAAAGTCCATTATGTGTTTATGTATGTGTGTGGGAATCACTGTTTTATATAGTGTGGTCAGGAGGCTTCTTGTAAGGTGAAATTTAATTTTAGAGACTCAGTTGAAGTGATAGAGTAAGTCAGGTGGATACTTGTAGATATTAGGAGAAAAGCATCTGGTCAAATGATACAGGGAGAATAAAGGCCTTGAGGCAGGAGCAAGCTAAACATATTCAAGGGAAAACCAAGGGACCAGTGTAGCAGGAGCTGAGTAAATGATGGGGGTGGGGAGGGAGGTAGAAGGTAAGATCAGAGATGTTCATGGACTAGATCCTGTATGAACTTGGAGATCTTGTATGAACTTGGAGATGTTCATGGACTAGATCTTGTATGAACTTGGAGACCATGATAAAGATAGTATTTTACTGAGTGAGAGAGAAAGGCACTGCAAAATCATTTTGACTTCTAGGTGGATAACATGCTGTAAAAAGAGCAAGGATGAAAGCCAAGTTACCAGTTAAAAGTTATTGAGCATTTCCAGTCAGACATGATAGGAGGTTGAACCAGTATCGTGGCAGTGGAGTCACATTCTAAATATATACTTAGAAGGCAGAGTTAATAGATTTTTGCCAGTGTATTGAATAGGGGCTAGGGGCATCAGAGAAAGAGAGGAGTAAATGAAAGCTCCAAAGTTTTATACTGACTAACTGGTTGAATGGAGTTGCTTTTTTTAAACATGTTTATTGGAGTATAATTGCTTTACAACGTGGTATAACTGGTTGTATAACAAAGTGAATCAGCTATATGTGTATATATATCCCCATATCCTCCCACCCTCCCTATCCTACCCCTCTAGGTGATCACAAAGCACCAAGCTGATCTCCCTGTGCTATGCAGCTGCTTCCCACTAGCTATCTGTTTTACATTTGGTAGTGTATAAATGTCAGTGCCACTCTCTCACTTCATCCCAGCTTACTCTTCCCCCTCCCTGTGTCCTCAAGTCGATTCTCTATGTCTGCGTCTTTATTCCTGTCCTGCCCCTAGGTTCATCAGAACCCTTTTTTTTTTTTTTTTAGATTCTGTATATATGTGTTAGCATACGGTATTTGTTTTCCTCTTTCTGACTTACTTCACTCTGTATGACAGACTCTAGGTCCATCCACCTCACTACAAATAACTCAAATTTCGTTTCTTTTTATGGCTGAGTAATATTCCATTGTATATATGTGCCACATCTTTATCCATTCATCTGTCGATGGACACTTAGGTTGCTTCCATGTTCTGGCTATTGTAAATAGTTCTGCAATGAACATTTTGGTACATGACTCTTTTTGAATTATGGTTTTCTCAGGGTATATGCCCAGTAGTGGGGTGGCTGGGTCATATGGTAGTTCCATTTTTAGTTTTTTAAGGAACCTCCATACTGTTCTCCATAGTGGCTGTATCAATTTACATTCCCACCAACAGTGCAAGAGGGTTCCCTTTTCTCCACACCCTCTCCAGCATTTTCTGTTTGTAGACTTTTTGATGATGGCCATTCTGGCCGGTGTGAGATGATACCTCATTGTAGTTTTGACTTGCATTTCTCTAATGATAAGTGATGTTGAGCATCCTTTTATGTGTTTGTTGGCAATCTAACTTCTTTGGAGAAATGTCTATTTAGGTCTTCTGCCCATTTTTGGATTGGGTTGTTTGTTTTTTTTTGATATTGAGCTGCATGAGATGCTTGTATATTTTGGAAATTAATCCTTTGTCAGTCTATTCATTTGCAAATATTTTCTCCCATTCTGAGGGTTGGCTTTTCATCTTATTTATGGTTTCCTTTGCTGTGCAAAAGCTTTTAAGTTTCATTAGGTCCCATTTGTTTATTTTTGTTTTTATCTCCATTTCTCTAGGAGGTGTGTCAAAAAGGATCTTGCTGTGATTTATGTCATGGAGTGTTCTGCCTATGTTTTCCTCTAAGAGTTTTATAGTGTCTGGCCTTACATTTGGGTCTTTAATCCATTTTGAGTTTATTTTTGTGTATGATGTTAGGAAGAGTTCTAATTTCATTCTTTTACATATAGCTGCCAGTTTTCCCAGCACAACTTATTGAAGAGGCTGTCTTTTCTCCATTGTATATTCTTGCCTCCTTTATCAAAGATAAGCTGGCCATATGTGCATGAGTTTATCTCTGGGCTTTCTATCCTGTTCCATTGATCTATATTTCTGTTTTTGTGCCAGTACCATACTGCCTTGATGACTGTAGCTTTGTAGTATAGTCTGAAGTCAGGGAGCCTGATTCCTCCAGCTCCATTTTTCTTTCTCAGAATTGCTTTGGTTATTCAGGGTCTTTCGTGTTTCCATAAAAATTCTGAAATTTTTTGCTCTCGTTCTATGAAAAACGCCATTGGTAGTTTGATAGGGATTGCACTGAATCTGTAGATTGCTTTGGGTATTATAGTCATTTTCACAATGTTGATTCTTCCAATCCAAGAACATGGTATATCTCTCCATCTGTTTGTGTCATCTCTAATTTCTTTCACCAGTGTCTTACAGTATTCTGTATGTAAACTTACCTATGGAGTCACTTTTTTACAAGAGATGGGGAAACAGGCTTGAGGAACAGTTTTGTAGAGAAAGATCAAGAGTTCCTTGTCTTGCTAATTTTAAGATGCTTACTATATAGCTGAGAGGAAATGTCAAGATACACAGGTCTGGATTTTAGTAGGCAAAATAGCACTGTAGTTAAACATTTGAGAGACTTGAGCATATAAATTGTATTTAAACTTGTTGAGCTAGATTAGGTCATTCAGGAAGTAAGCACATGTAGGGAAAAGAAGTGGTCCAAAGATTGAGTCTGGATTACTTTAGTGTTTAGCGGTCAAAGAGAAGAAGAAAAAAATCATGAAAGGAAACTGAGAAAAAGCAACCAGTGATGTAGAAGGAGGACCAAGAGACTGTGGTGTTCTGGAAGACAAGTGAAGAGAGTGTTTCAAGGAGGAGAGCATGGTCAGCTATATCAAATGTTCCTGTATGAATAAAATGAGGCCCTAGAAATCACCATTAGATTAGGAAAGATGGAGGCTATTGTTGATCTTGGAAGGAGTGGTTTCAATGGAAGAGTAAAATGAAAGCCTGACTGAAATGGGCTCATGGGGGAAAAAAAATGAAAGAGAAAGAAGTGGAGACAGTGAATATACAAAAGTTTTTTTCAATGAGTTTTGCTATAATCAGAGAACAGAATTCAGGCAATAATGGGAAGGATCATGGAGTCCATGGAGATTTTTATTTTTCTCTTTGCTTTATAGGATGGAGAAATATTACATGTATTATATGATAGTGAGAATAATCAAAGACAGGTAAAAATTGGTAGTATAGGAGAGTGAGGGGAAATCTGCAGTAACAGTGCCCTTGAGGAGGCTTAAAGGGATAGGATCCAGTACTCAATATGAGATAGAGTCCTTGGATGGGAGTCTCTTGAATTTATTCACTGTAATATGAGGGAAGGCAGAGTATGTGCATCGGAATATAGTTAGTAAGATTTGGTGTGGGAACATCCGATTGTTTTCTTCTGGTTGTTTCTATTTTCTCAGAGAAATAGGAAACAATCAACTGAGAACAAATAAGGAGGAAGAAGAAGAGTTACTGAAGATTTGAGGAGAGAAAAGTATGAAATAATCATTGATGAAAATAGAGTGAAATGTTGTAGTATTGTTGTGAATTGCTAAGAGCTTACCTGAGGCTACTTCTTGAATTTAAAAGTACAGTCAGTCAACATGGTCATGTTTTTTTCTTCAGTCACATTCATCTGGTTGGGTGTCAGTGTAGGATAGGTGGAGATTTGGACTTCCCTAGGATTAGGGTTTTTGCAAGTGGGTACACTGGAGGGAGAAAAGGGAAAGGGGCGTGAAGGGTAGATGCAGGAGGGTGATGATAATGCCTGACCTTGGTGTCTAAGCCTGTTAAGAAGTAAGTAAGTACACAAAGGTGGTGAGTGAAAAGTGGTAAGAATCTGGGAAGACACAAGATAGTGGTCAGAGAGTGGAATGCTTGAAATTAATAATTACAGGGTCTGGTATATGACCATGAGAGTAGGTGAGGGGACAAGACTATTGGAAATAAGAATGTCGAATAAATGAGAAGCCAGGGTATTAGGGTGATCTAAACTGGTATTGAAATCATTGGGAGTTATAACAAGTGAGAGTGGAGGCAGAGAAAGGGAAAGAGGAAGTGAAAAATGGAAAAGGAAGAAAGGTGGAGAGGAGGAGTGATCTGGAAAGGTGATATCTTCTCTGTACAGATCATTTTGTTAGATATTATAATGATTACAGAGAAGTGTAAGATATAAGGATCTAGGCAATGAATTCTTATATAAAAAATATTTGTTCTAAAAGAGGAAGAAAGATGAAGAAGTGAGGTTGTCTTAGAGAAGACTGGAATACGAATTGGTTTAGTTAATCATTTTTAAGTACCCAAGTGATTTTTGAGTGTGGGGTGCTGAGCAATTATTTTCTATTTTTGCAGAGGATGAAATATGTGTTTATCGTTCCTGGTAACTTTAACTCTGCTGTAATGCACAGACATGGTACCTTTAAGAAATCAGCAAAATAGCATGTATATTTATTCTTTTGCTTTTTATGAATACAGGAGATTTTAAGAAAATTGCTGTTAAGTATTCCTTCCATATGGAGAAAGGAAAGTTCCTGTGAGACTGGCTGAAAGAGATTGAAATTATCCTATGAAAAAAAAGATATTACTCTATTCTTCTTATATACTAGAAGAATATTAGAAGTATATTACAAGTTATCTAACAAATTAATTGGTCAAGGCTGGGATTATGTTGGAGAGAAGTTAAAAATTTGATATGTTTGAAATACCTTTGAAACTGACTTGAAAGTTTTTAATCAGTGGAGAGCATTTTAATGAAGATCTGATAAGGAGCAAAACGAGTTCTTATAAATTATGCCATTATATTAAATGAGTGCTTCTCCTAGGTTATCCATGGCCTCACAGTTTGATACTTCTAGAAATCCTTCTTCATCTTGCAATTCACCACACGGGCAAAGTGCTGACAACATTACTGAAAAGCTTGTAAGAACTTGAGCTTGTAAGAATGTCATAGTCCACAATGAAGCTGCGACTTTGAAGGTACAGGACATTCATCGGCCTCAGTTTTTGTTTTTTTGGTGTTTTTTTTTTTCCCTTCAGAAGTACTACCTCCATTATTTAAGACATCTCTTTACAGGAGTTTAGTATTAGAAGGGCTCTTAGAAGTTGCCTTGCCCAATTTTTCATTGTATTGCCAAGGAACTAGGTAAAAAAAAAATTTTATTCAGATGCTAATTCAAGGAAGTGAAATCTAATTGAAATATTTAGACATTATGAAATTAAAAAGTATGTATGACCTTATGGAGTCAGAGGGGTCCTTTGACCACTCAAAGTGGTCATTAAGTGAAGAGGAAAATACTGAACCCTCTTGAAATTTGTGATAACATAAGTAGCATAATTTACACATATTTATATTTAATATCTATATAATCAATATATGTATAATTCATATATGAATATATATAGTATTCAAGAAGAAAATACCATAGATCTTGAATGGACCTAACAGAAGAAAAATTAGAAGAAAACTGTCAGGAGTTAAACAATAAAACAAAAATAAAACTGAAGTTAAATGTCAGGAGTGATTGTGGAGCATTTAAAAAAAAAGCACCAGTTAGAATTTAAGGTAGAATGATATTCCAATATATAAATATTCTATTTATATATATTTATATAAAATTCACAGCTTTATGCTGTGAAATCTCTGATTGTTGAAGAGGAAGTTGGAGAGCTGAAAATAGAAGCAGTGGGGAGGTTCACAGTACCAACTCAGGTGGGTTAGGTGAAGAGTGACCAGGGGACAAACTGGGTGGCCATAGATAGGAAAGGTCTGTTTCAATCAGATAGCAGTGTAGTTTTCTTTCTTATCTCATGATCAAGACATATTAAGCCCTGTAAATTTTATCATAATGTTTTTTTTTTAACTTAAATGTTTTACTTAGATAAAGACTATTATCTCATTCCAATTCTTGACAAGAATTATTAAAATGGTTGTATACATACATAAAAGCAGGGGGGCAGAAACTAGAAATGACATCATCTGGACTGTTTATTAACTTTCCCCAAAAAGAAGGGAGGGACAAAAGCTTTTTAGAGTTCTAGTTTATTTTCTTGAGATAGCTAGTTTACCTTATTGTCTTTTGTCTCTGTAAATTTTCTAGAGGGAAATAATCAGGTTAAATTCTCTTGGCATATTACCTTAATTGTATTTATTTGCTTATTTTTTAGGCACTGAAGTGCCATTCTAGTGATTAAGCAAGTGCATTGTGGCTTATGGTGGCTTATGTGGCTAACGTGACAAGTATGTGGCTTGAAGCCAGTGAATTGTGTCTGTTGTAATAGTACACCTTATTGTTTATCTGTCAAAGTGTAAGTCGTGTGGTTTCTTTGGACCATCAGTTGGAAGAATTTTTTTGGTATATCTTTTCAATGTTGCAAAAGGGACCAGGATTTACAGAAGAACTACAGAAGCTTTAAAATATTAACAGCCCATTAAGTACAGGATATGGTTCATGAGGTTTAATGGGAAGTTGTTAAAAGGAGATGGAACTAATCCAATGGTTAGGGAGGGGTGGTTAGTGGCAAAGAACAGGGCAAAGAATTAAAAAACCTTGTTTTTTCTATAAATAATCAATGTTTGGGTACACTGAACAACAGAAACAATAGCAACAAACCTCTTCTATCCTGATAAGCGGTACTTGGAGCTCTATGAGAATTCCATTTGGTCTATATGTTAATTTTCCTTTTTGGAGGATGTCCAGAAATGTTGTGTTAAAAAAATTTCCTGTGGATTTGAGATGCTTGGTATTCATTAAATCAAACCTTTGGACTTTGAAATAGCACCTACTTTGTTTTTTTTTTTTTTTTTTTTTTTAATTAGTTTCTGCTTTATAACAAAGTGAATCAGTCATATATACACATCTGTTCCCACATCCCCTCCCTCATGCATCTCCCTCCCTCCAACCCTCCCCATCCCACCCCTCCAGGCGGTCACAAAGCACCGAGCTGATCTCCCTGTGCTCTGCGGCTGCTTCCCACTATCTATCTACCTTACGTTTGGTAGTGTATATATGTCCATGCCTCTCTTTCGCTTTGTCACAGCTTACCCTTCCCCCTCCCCATATCCTCAAGTCCATTCTCAAGTAGGTCTGTGTCTTTATTCCCGTTTTACCCCTAGGTTCTTCATGACATTTTTTTTTTTTAATTCCATATATATGTGTTAGCATACGGTATTTGTCTTTCTCTTTCTGACTTACTTCACTCTGTATGACAGACTCTAGGTCTATCCACCTCATTACAAATAGCTCAGTTTCGTTTCTTTTTATGGCTGAGTAATATTCCATTGTATATATGTGCCACATCTTCTTTATCCATTCATCCGATGATGGACACTTAGGTTGTTTCCAGCTCCGGGCTATTGTGAATAGAGCTGCAATGAACATTTTGGTACATGTCTCTTTTTGAATTATGGTTTTCTCAGGGTATATGCCTGGTAATGGGATTGCTGGGTCATATGGTAGTTCTATTTTTAGTTTTTTAAGGAACCTCCATACTGTTCTCCATAGTGGCTGTACCAATTCACATTCCCACCAGCAGTGCAAGAGTGTTCCCTTTTCTCCACACCCTCTCCAGCATTTATTGTTTCTAGATTTCTTGATGATGGCCATTCTGACTGGTGTGAGATGATATCTCATTGTAGTTTTGATTTGCATTTCTCTAATGATTAATGATGTTGAGCATTCTTTCATGTGTTTGTTGGCAGACTGTATATCTTCTTTGCAGAAATGCCTATTTAAGTCTTCTGCCCATTTTTGGATTGGGTTGTTTGTTTTTTTGCTATTGAGCTGCATGAGCTGTTTATAAATTTTGGAGATTAATCCTTTGTCAGTTGCTTCATTTGCAAATATTTTCTCCCATTCTGAGGGTTGTCTTTTGGTCTTGTTTATGGTTTCCTTTGCTGTGCAAAAGCTTTGAAGTTTCATTAGGTCCCATTTGTTTATCTTTGTTTTTAGTTCCATTTCTCTAGGAGGTGGGTCCAAAAGGATCTTGCTGTGATTTATGTCATAGAGTGTTCTACCTATGTTTTCCTCTAAGAGTTTGATAGTTTCTGGCCTTACATTTAGGTCTTTAATCCATTTTGAGCTTATTTTTGTGTATGGTGTTAGGGAATGATCTAATCTCATACTTTTACATGTCCCTGTCCAGTTTTCCCAGTACCACTTATTGAAGAGGCTGTCCTTTCTCCACTGTACATTCCTGCCTCCTTTATCAAAGATAAGTTGGCCATATGTGCGTGGGTTTATCTCTGGGCTTTCTATCCTGATTCACTGATCTATCTTTCTGTTTTTATGCCAGTACCACACTGTCTTAATTACTGTAGCTTTGTAGTATAGTCTGAAGTCAGGGAGCCTGATTCCTCCAGCTCCGTTTTTCGTTCTCAAGATTGCTTTGGCTATTCGGGGTCTTTTGTTTTTCCAAACAAATTTTGAAATTTTTTGTTCTAGTTCTGTGAAAAATGCCAGTGGTAGTTTGATAGGGATTGCATTGAATCTGTAGATTGCTTTGGGTAGTAGAGTCATTTTCACAATATTGATTCTTCCAATCCAGAAGCATGGTATATCTCTCCATCTATTTGTATCATCTTTAATTTCTTTCATCAGTGTCTTATAATTTTCTGCATACAGGTCTTTTGTCTCCTTAGGTAGGCTTATTCCTAGATATTTTATTCTTTTTGTTGCAATGGTAAATGGGAGTGTTTTCTTGATTTCATTTTCAGATTTTTCATCATTAGTGTACAGGAATGCCAGAGATTTCTGTGCATTAATTTTGTATCCTGCTACTTTACCAAATTCATTGATTAGCTCTAGTAGTTTTTCGGTAGCATCTTTAGGATTCTCTATGTATAGTATCATGTCATCTGCAAACAGTGACAGCTTTACTTCTTCTTTTCCAATTTGGATTCCTTTTATTTCCTTTTCTTCTCTGATTGCTGTGGCTAAAACTTCCAAAACTATGTTGAATAAGAGTGGTGAGAGTGGGCAGCCTTGTCTTGTTCCTGATCTTAGTGGAAATGGTTTCAGTTTTTCACCATTGAGAACAATGTTGGCTGTGGGTTTGTCATATATGGCCTTTATTATGTTGAGGAAAGTTCCCTCTATGCCTACTTTCTGCAGGGTTTTTATCATAAATGGGTGTTGAATTTTGTCGAAAGCTTTCTCTGCATCTATTGAGATGATCATATGGTTTTTCTCCTTCAACTTGTTAATATGGTGTATCACATTGATTGATTTGCGTATATTGAAGAATCCTTGCATTCCTGGAATAAGCCCCACTTGATCATGGTGTATGATCCTTTTAATGTGCTGTTGGATTCTGTTTGCTAGTATTTTGTTGAGGATTTTTGCATCTATGTTCATCAGTGATATTGGCCTGTAGTTTTCTTTCTTTGTGACATCCTTGCCTGGTTTTGGTATCATGGTGATGGTGGCCTCGTAGAATGAGTTTGGGAGTGTTCCTTCCTCTGATATTGTTTGGAAGAGTTTGAGAAGGATGGGTGTTAGCTCTTCTCTAAATGTTTGATAGAATTCGCCTGTGAAGCCATCTGGTCCTGGGCTGTTGTTTGATGGAAGATTTTTAATCTCAGTTTCAATTTCAGTGCTTGTGATTGGTCTATTCATATTTTCTATTTCTTCCTGAGTCAGTCTTGGTAGGTTGTGCATTTCTAAGAATTTGTTCATTTCTTCCAGGTTGTCCATTTTATTGGCATAGAGTTGCTTATAGTAATCTCTCATGATCTTTTGTATTTCTGCAGTGTCAGTTGTTACTTCTCCTTTTTCATTTCTAATTCTATTGATTTGAGTCTTCTCCCTTCTTTTCTTGATGAGTCTGGCTAATGGTTTGTCAATTTTGTTTATCTTCTCAAAGAACCAGCTTTTAGTTTGGTTGATCTTTGCTATCGTTTCCTTCATTTCTTTTTCATTTATTTCTGATCTGATCTTTATGATTTCTTTCCTTCTGCTAACTTTGGGTGTTTTTTGTTCTTCTTTCTCTAATTGCTTTAGGTGCAGGGTCAGGTTGTTTACTCGAAATGTTTCCTGTTTCTTAAGGTGGGATTGTATTGCTATAAACTTCCCCCTTAGAACTGCTTTTGCTGCGTCCCATAGGTTTTGGGTCGTCGTGTCTCCATTGTCATTTGTTTCTAGGTATTTTTTAATTTCCTCTTTGATTTCTTCAGTGATCACTTCGTTATTGAGTAGTGTATTGTTTAGCCTCCATGTGTTTGTATTTTTTACAGATCTTTTCCTGTAATTGATGTCTAGTCTCATAGCATTGTGGTCGGAAAAGATACTTGATACAATTTCAATTTTCTTAAATTTACCAAGGCTTGATTTGTGACCCAAGATATGATCTATCCTGGAGAATGTTCCATGAGCACTTGAGAAAAATGTGTATTCTGTTGTTTTTGGATGGAATGTCCTATAAATATCAACTAAGTCCATCTTGTTTAATGTATCATTTAAAGCTTGTGTTTCCTCATTTATTTTCATTTTGGATGATCTGTCCATTGGTGAAAGTGGGGTGTTAAAGTCCCCTACTATGATTGTGTTACTGTCGATTTCCCCTTTTATGGCTGTTAGTATTTGCCTTATGTATTGAGGTGCTCCTATGTTGGGTGCATAAATATTTACAATTGTTATATCTTCTTCTTGGATCGATCCCTTTATCGTTATGTAGTGTCCTTCTTTGTCTCTTCTAATAGTCTTTATTTTAAAGTCTATTTTGTCTGATATAAGAATTGCTACTCCAGCTTTCTTTTGATTTCCATTTGCATGGAATATCTTTTTCCATCCCCTTACTTTCAATCTGTATGTGTCTCTAGGTCTGAAGTGGGTCTCTTGTAGACAGCATATATATGGGTCTTGTTTTTGTATCCATTCAGCCACTCTGTGTCTTTTGGTGGGAGCATTTAGTCCATTTACATTTAAGGTAATTATTGATATGTATGTTTCTATTCCCATTTCCTTAATTGCTTTGGGTTCGTTATTGTAGGTATATTCCTTCTGTTGTGTTTCTTGCCTAGAGAAGTTCCTTTAGCATTTGTTGTAAAGCTGGTTTGGTGGTGCTGAACTCTCTCAGCTTTTGCTTGTCTGTAAACGTTTTAATTTCTCCATCAAATCTGAATGAGATCCTTGCTGGGTAGAGTAATCTTGGTTGCAGGTTTCTCTCCTTCATCACTTTAATTATGTCCTGCCACTCCCTTCTGGCTTGTAGAGTTTCTGCTGAGAGATCAGCTGTTAACCTGATGGGGATTCCTTTGTGTGTTACTTGTTGTTTTTCCCTTGCTGCTTTTAATATGATTTCTTTGTGTTTAATTTTTGACAGTTTGATTAATATGTGTCTTGGCGTATTTCTCCTTGGATTTATTCTGTATGGGACTCTCTGTGCCTCCTGGACTTGATTAACTATTTCCTTTCCCATATTAGGGAAGTTTTCAACTATAATCTCTTCAAATATTTTCTCAGTCCCTTTCTTTTTCTCTTCTTCTTCTGGAACCCCTATAATCCGAATGTTGGTGCGTTTAATGTTGTCCCAGAGGTCTCTGAGACTGTCCTCTGTTCTTTTCATTCTTTTTTCTTTATTTTGCTCTGCATCAGTTATTTCCACTATTTTATCTTCCACCTCACTTATCCATTCTTCTGCCTCAGTTATTCTGCTATTGATCCCATCTAGAGTATTTTTCATTTCATTTATTGTGTTTTTAATCGATGCTTGATTCATCTTTAGTTCTTCTAGGTCCTTGTTAACTGTTTCTTGCATATTGTCTATTCTATTTCCAAGATTTTGGATCTGGGAAATAGAATCTTGGATCAGCTTTACTATCATTATTCTGAATTCTTTTTCAGGTAGACTGCCTATTACCTCTTCATTTGTTAGGTCTGGTAGGTTTTTATCTTGCTCCTTCACCTGCTGTGTGTTTTTCTGCTTTCTCATTTTGCTTGTTACTGTGTTTGGGGTCTCCTTTTTGCAGGCTGCAGATTCGTAGTTCCCGTTGTTTTTGGTATCTGTCCCCCGTGGCTAAGGTTGTTTCAGTAGGTTGTGTAGGCTTCCTGGTGGGGGGGACTAATGCCTGTGTTCTGGTGGTTGAGGCTCGATCTTGTCTTCCTGGTGGACAGGTCCACGTCCGGTGGTGTGTTTTGGGGTGCCTGTGGCCTTATTATGTTTTTAGGTAGCCTCTCTGCTAATGGGTGGGGTTGTGTTCCTGCCTTGCTAGTTGCTTGGCATAGGGTGACCAGCACTGTAGCTTGCTGGTCGTTGACTGAAGCTGGGTGCTGGTGTTGAGATGGAGATCCCTGGGAGATTTTCGCTGCTTGATATTATGTGGAGCTGGGAGGTCTCTTGTGGACCCGTGTCCTGAAGTTGGCTCTCCCACTTCAGAGGCACAGCACTGACTCCTGGCTGCAGCACCAAGAGCCTTTAATCCACCTGCCTCAGAATAACAGTGAGAAAAAGTAGAAAGAAAGAATTAGTAGAAGAAAGAAAGAGAGAGGGAAAGAAAGGAAGAAGGGAAGAAAGGAAGGAAGGAAGGAAGAAAGAAAGAAAGGAGGGAGGGAGGGAGGAAGGATGGAAAGAAAGAAGGAAAGAAAGGAGGGAGGGAGGGAGGAATGAAAGCAAAAGGAAGAGTGAATGGAAGAAGGGAGGGAGGGAGGGAGGAAGGAAAGAAAGAAAGAAAGACAGGAGGGAGGGAGGGAGGAAGGAAAGAAAAAGAAAGTGGAAAGAAGGGTGGGAGGGAGGGAGTGAGGAAAGAAAAAGAAAGAAGGAAAGGAGGAGCGGAGGGAGAGAGGGAGGAAGGGAAGGTAGGAAAAAAAGAAAGAGCAGGTAAAGTAAAATAGAATAAAGTATGAAATATAGTAGCGTTATTAAAATTAAAAAGTAATTATTGAAAAAAAACACGGACTGACAGAACCCTGGGACATATGGTGGAAGCAAAGCTATACAGAGAGAATCTTACACAGAAGATTGCACATACACATTCACAAAAAGAGAGCAGGGGGAAAAATCAAAAATCTTGCTCTCCAAGTCCACCTCCTCGATTTGGGATAATTCGTTGTAAAAAGAGGAAAAGGGCGAGAAGTCTGAAATCTTGCTAAGTCCACCTCCTTAATTTGAGATAATTCGTTGTAAAAAGAGGAAAAAGGGGGGAAAGTCTTAAATCTTGTCCTCAAAGTCCACTTCCTCAATTTGGGATGATTCGCTGTCCATTCATACACTCCACAGACGCAGGGCACATCAAATGGACCGTGGAGCTTTAATCCACTGCCTCCGAGGCTGCACAGAGAGATTTCCCTGTCTCTGCTCTCACAACTCCCGGGTCTCAGCCTTGGACCTGGCCCCGCCTCTGCGCGTAGGTCGCCGGAGGGCGTCCGTTCTTCGCTCAGACAGGACGGGTTTAAAGGAGCCGCTGATTCGGGGGCTCTGGCTCACTCAGGCAGAGGGGAGGGAGGGGAATGCCCTCTCCTCGCGCACCAGGCAACAAAAGGGAAAAAAGTCTCTTGCCTCTCCGGTAGCTCCAGACCCTTTCCCCGGACTCCCTCCGGGCTAGCACTAACCCCTTCAGGGTCTCTTCCTGCCGCCAGCCCCAGACCTCTCCCTGCGCTCCGACTGAAAGCTGATACCCGAGCCTCAGCTCCCAGCCCCGCCCGCCCCGGCGGCCGAGCAGACAAGCCTCTCGGGCTGGTGTGTGCCTGAGGGCACCGATCCTCTGTGCCAAAATCTCTCCGCTTTGCCCTCCGCACCCCTGTTGCTGTGCTCTCCTCCGCTACTCCGAAGCTTTCCCCCTCCGCCACCTGCAGTCTCCGCCCGCGAAGGGGCTTGTAGTGTGTAGAAACCTTCCCTCCTTCACGGCTCCCTCCCACTGGTGCAGGTCCCGTCCATATCCTATTGTCTCTGTTTATTCTTTTTTTCTTTTGACCTACCCAGGTATGTGGGGAGCTTCTTGCCTTTTGGGGGGTCTGAGGTCTTCTGTCAGCGTTCAGTAGGTGTTCTGTTGGAGTTGTTCCACGTGTAGATGAATTTCTGATGTATCTGTGGGGAGGAAGGTGATCTCCGCGTCTTACTCTTCCGCCATCTTACTCCGGCCTACTTTGTTTAACATTTAAAAAATTACAAGGCTCCTGAGACTGTTCCTTGGAATAGCATTTAGTGATTATCCAGAGAATAATAAAAAAGCAAGTTTTTCAGAGGAGGGTATTTTTAAAGCAAAAGAATATATCACTTAAGAGCATAATATTTAATATACACCCGAGTCTTCATTCTTTGGCGAGTGGCACACTTCTAGCATACACGATATGGTCAGTGACAATTAGAGTCTAACATATCATGTGTGCTCCATGCACATACGTAGGTCTTGGATCCCAGATCAGGCTAGCAAGTCTAGTCTTCTACTTGTATGGATTAAAAACATTTCTCCCCCAGCTCTTCAATCCTGAGCAATTTGTGTAACTTTTCTGAGTCTCAGTTTTCTCTCTGTAAGGCCCTGCTACTTCACAGGATTATTTATAAGATCAAGTGAAATCAGGTACATGAAAACACTTTGTAAATCATTATTTATGAAGTATATATAATATTAGTATATTAGAATAGATAAATCAGAAGCTAAGACTCTGGAACTTTGGAGATAGACCCAATTATTGGAATCATAACTCTACTTAATGCTGCTGCTAACTCTTTCTAGTAGACCAAAGTTAGCTTTACCACTTATGCTTCATGATTTTTTTTGCTTTGCAGTTTATATTAGATCAATATTATTGAATGAACTTTGAAGAAAACTGAGAGCCCTGTGGACACTTGAATGAGAATTACAATAAACATTCAGCATGACTTTCATACCTTTAATTCTTTACCTGACATTCCTTTTCAAACCAGTCCATGGTATTATTCACTATTGACTGTCTGGAATGCTAGCATGTTGTGCTGCATAACAAATCACCCCAAAACTCAGTGGCTTAAAACAACAATTACTTTTATTATTGCTCACAGATCTCTGGGTCAGAATTCGAGAAGCACTCAGTTGGGCAGTGCTGGCTTGTTCTCTAATGCAGTTGCAGTTAGCTGTGGCCAGAGTTGGTAAAGGGGGCCAATGCAGCTAGGGACTGACTGGGCATCTTTGTCTCTTCATGTGGTTTCTCCATATGATCTAGTTGGGGCTTTCTCACAGCATGCTGGCCTTAGAGGCAGCCAACCTGCTCGCAAAAGAATCCAAACTTGCCAAGGTTCAAGAGGAAGAACCATAGATCTCACCTCTTGAGAGAAGTGTCAAAATCACAGGCACATGGGAGACGTTATTATGACCATCTTTGGAAAAAATAATCTGCCACATGAATGATGATTGATCTTGTCATTTCATATATAGCTCTTGCCCCCTGATATCCTGACCTCTCTAGGGCCACAATATGGAATGATTTACTTTCATTTTCTTTTGTAACTACCCAAATTTCCTACTATATATGAATAAGGAAGAAGCAAAAGCTAACTAAAAGTAATAGGACTACTCTTTTTATATGCTCTTAAATCTAAAATCAGCCTCATCTTCAGATAATCTTTGGAAAGATTATTTGACACATCTAATGAAAAAAAACCCCTCAATTTTATCTGGAGTCATACTTACTTACCAAAAGTGTGCTACTAAATACTAGTTTGGAAAGCACATATTAAAAGTATGTATTGCCATTGACTTGCATTAAAACTCCAGAAACTCTTCTTGGGAGAATAATTTGTTCTATGACAGGTAGTGAGGATGTTTATTCTTATTTCATATGGCACTTTTTGTACACTTTTCTTATCAAATTTATCACTTTACACTATGTTATAGTTATATGCATGTCAATTTCAGAATATATTGCCAACTCTTTATAAGTAAAATTTGTTGCTGATTTATCATTACTGTAGGTGCTTGATAAACATTTGTTGAATTTGATAAAATAATCTATATTTTCAGGGAGTTGACTAGCACTAGTTGGCTAGTGCCCATAGGTAGTGACAGTTATTCGGGATTAAAGAACATAAGTTATTAGCCCGTTTCTGGTTTTGAAACCCCCTTCTATTAATTCAGAGATTAACTGGGTAATTTACCCATACTAAATTAAGCTCATACCTACTCTATTCTGTTTCTTCCCCCCCCCCCAATTTTTTGTGATGTAATTGACATATAACATTGTGTAAGTTTACGGTGTGCAATGTGACAATTTGATACAGTATATATATATTATAAAATGATTACCACAATTAACTTAGCTAACACCTTCATCACCTCACATAGCTATGTTTTTGTCTTTCTTTTTGTGGAGAGAATTTTCAAGATCTACTTTCTTAGCAACTTTCAAGTTTACAATACAGTTTTGTTAACTATAGTCATCATATTGAACATTAGATCTCAGAACTGATTCACCTTATAACTGGAGATTTGTACTCTGACCACCTTCATTCCACCCCCCATTTTCCTACTTAAACCACTGCCACTCCCTGACAACCACTGATCTGTGCTCTACTTCCATGAATTAGGTTTTGTTTAGACTCCACATATAAATGAGATCGTATAGTTTGTCTTTCTCTGTGTGATTTATTTTACTTACCATAATTTCCTCAGTGTTCATCTAGGTTGTCAGAAATCTCAGGATTGTCTTCTTTTTATGGCTGAATAATATTCCCTTGGGTATATACAACATTTTCTTTATCCGTTCATCACTCACCCATGTCTTGGCTGTTATAAATAATGCTGCAGCAAACACTGGGGTACAGATGTCTGTCTGCGACAGTGATTTTATTTCCTTTGGAAATATACCCAGAAGTAGGATTGCTGGGTCATATGGTAGTTCTGTTTTTAGTTTTTTGCGGGACCTGTTTTCCGTAGTGTTTTCCACAGTGGCTATGTCAACTTACACTGCCATCAAATTGTACAAGGGTGTCCTTTTGTCTATATCCTTGCCAGCACTTGCTATCTCTTGTTTTTTTGATAATAGCTCTTCTGACAGGTGTAAGGTGATAACTCATTGTGGTTTTTATTTGTATTTCCCTGATATTTAGTGATATTGAGCATCTTTTCATGTGTCTGTTGGCCATTTTTATGTCTTCTTTGTAAAAATGTTTATTCAAGTCCTTTGCTCATTATTTAATCAAATTATTTGTTTTCTGCTATTGAGTTGTATAAGTTCCTTATATATTTTGGATATTACCCCTTATCAGATATATAGTTTACAAATATTTTTCCCATTCTGTAGGTTTCCTTTTCATTTTGTTGATTGTTCTTTTGCTATGCTGAAGCTTTTTAGTTTGTTGTCCCACTTGACTGTTTCACTTTTGTTGCTTATGCTTTTGGTGTCATATTCAAAAGACTATTGCCAAGACCAATGTCAAGGAGCTTTTCCCTTATGTTTTACAGTTTAAGGTTTTATGTTTACATCTTTATTCTATTTTATATTTATTATATCTCTATTCTATTTTAATTTTTGTGAATGGTGTAAGGTAGGGGTCTAATTTCATTCTTTTGTATGGGAACAGCACCATTTATTGAAGAAACTATTCTTTCCACATGAATTTCTTGGTTCCCTTGTCAAATATTAGTTGACTGTATATACATGGGTTATTTTAACAAATTTAACTCTTCTAATCCATGAACATGGGATTTATTTTCATTTATTTGTGTCTTCAATTTATTTCATAAATGCCTTACAGTTTTTAGCATATGGATCTTTCTCCTTGGCTAAACTTATTCCAAAGTTTTTTTTTTTCATTTTGTTTTGTTTTGTTTTGTTTTGGGGCTATTGTAAATGAGATTATTTCTTTTTTCAGAAAAAATGATTCATTATTAGCGTACAGAAATGCAACTGATTTTTTGTGTGTTGATTTTGTATCCTGCACTTTACTGAATTCATTTATTGGTTCTAACCATTTTTTGGTGGAGCCTTTAGATTTTCTATAGACAAGATCATGCCATGTGCACATGGAGACAGTTTTACTTTTTCTTTTCTGATTTGGATGCCTTTTATCTTTTTCTTGCCTTATTGGTCTGGCTAGGACTTCTAGTACTATGTTGAATAGGCGTGGCGGGAATGGAGAGGCCACCCTTGTCTTGTTCCTGATTTTAGAGGGAAAATTTTCAACCTTTCGTCATTGAGTATAATATAGCTATGGGCTTATCATATTTGTCATATGGGCCTTTACTATGTTGAGGTATGTTCCTTCTATACCCACTTTGTTGAGAGTTTTTATAATGAAAGAATGTTAAATTTTGTCAAATGTTTTTTCTTCATCTACTGAGATGATCATATGATTTTTATCTTTCATTTTGTTGATGTGATGTATCACATTTATTGATTTGTGTATGTTAAGCCATCTTTGTATTTCAGGAATGAACTCTATTTGATCTTGTGTATGATCCTTTTCATGTGCTGGGTTTTTTTGTTTGCTAATATTTTGTTGAGAATTTTTTCTCCTATATTCATCAGGGATACCAAAAGGAGTTTGTAATGACTTTTCCTACAAACTTTAAGCAATTTTACAAATTATCAACTGTCTGTGTGTTCAATAAATATAATGTTTTAAGCCAAGAGAGTAATGAAACAGACATTCTTTTTATTTCACTACCTATTTGTCCTCTGGAGAAATGATAGTTTGTTAAATACTTTTTTGACTTTGATGTTTGAATGAATTTTCAAGATTTCCTTTAAATGACCAGCTATGAAATGATAGATATGTGAGCACATTTTGAAAATCAGTTTTCATCAGGAAAAATAAAAGTATTGTCATTTTGAAATGTTGATAAACTTTGTCAGAGTTGGCAAATATTTAGAGTATACCACTCATATCCTGAGACTCTAGGTAAGTTAGAAAGAAATATAAAATGTAATATTTTTAAAATTTCATGATTATCCTGTTTTGGATGGCTGTAAATTTACTTGATAATTGAGACATTTAAACTTTTAAAACATTAGAGAGCTTTAAAATGTGAAATCACCAGGCAGTTTTATAATGTTGGCATCTCCATTGTTTTAGAAACTGCTAAAGTAGATTGATCTTTAAATTCTAACAATTAAAAATATTCTAACTTTGCAAAGAAAAGAAGGATCTAGAGACTCCTCAAAGAAATGGGTGATTTCAGGAGTAGGTTAGGGTCAGTGCTCAAAAAATAATGGTGCCATCTAACAAGAACCCAAGAGCCCTATTGAAGGGGTTCACATTGGCCAACCTGGGACCAATTGAGCACCAAAATAATTAAGTACAGTAATAAGTTATAAACCATTGAAAAACTAGTAACTGATAGGTTCATAAATAAAGAGAGGCTCTTGCTTATAATAGAATGCTGAGGGCTGACTGTAAATATAGAGGAGGTCTGAGTTGGAAAATCATCATGATAAAGAGTAGATCAGGGAAGGACCATGTATGGATGCTAAATCTAGGGGGAAATTTTGATGAGGAGCAGGATATTTGATTGATTTCAAGTGTCATTCTACTTATTAAGTTGCAAGCAGAAAAAAATCCCAGTAATTATGTGTGGAGAAATCAGGCAACAGCTTGACCAGGTGATTAAAATTTACAAAATAAATGAAGGACATATAGACCTGGTATGTCTCCAGATGTGATATTCTGGTCAACAATGCCTGACTTCATCCTAATCATATCAGACAAATGCAAAATGAGGAATGTTTTATTTAAAGAAAGGAGGGAGGACTGTGTCCTTTAAAACTGTCAATGTCGGGCTTCCCTGGTGGCGCAGTGGTTGAGAGTCCACCTGCCGATGCAGGGGACACGGGTTCGTGCCCCGGTCCGGGAAGATCCCACATGCCGTGGAGCGGCTGGGCCCGTGAGCCATGGCCATTGAGCCTGCGCGTCCGGAGCCTGTGCTCCGCAACGGGAGAGGCCACAACAGTGAGAGGACCGCGTACTGCAAAAAAATAAAACAAAAAACTGTCAATGTCATAAAAGACAAAGACTGTGGAAATGTTCACATTAAAAGAGATTGAAGAGGCATGACAACTAAATATAATACCTGACCCTAAACTGTTTCTGGTACTGGAGGAGAAAAAATACTGTAAAGGGCATTATTAAGTCAACTGACAGAATTAGAATATTAGATAAAAGTATTTTTATCAATGTAAATGTATATAGTTGATAATCTTTGTGGTTATACAGGAGAATATCCCTAAGTGGATTTCTTAGGAAATACACACTGAAATTTTAGGGGTAAAGGACCATGGTGTATGTATCACTAACTTACTATCAAATGGTTCAAAAAAAACTTGTGTATGTGTGTAGAGAGCATGGTGCAAATAATACAGCAGATAGGGTAAAAGGTTAACAATAAGTGAGTCTGGGTATATGTGTTCTTTGTGCTACTTTTGTTTTTGCAACATTGTGTAAATTTGAGATTTTCAAATAAGGTTTTGTTTTGTTTATAAGTTTGTTTGGTTGGAGAGGGGACTGAAGACACCTAGCTGATGTTAGAATTAAAAAAAAAATAAGGCAAAACCAAAAACCTCTCAAGGCATAATTTCATTATTTATTAAGCTAGTAGAGGATCCATTACTTTGAGAATTTAAAACTATATCTCTTAAAGACATGAAAGAGATTATTTGATGAAAGCATTAAAGTGAACAACATGATGAAATTTCTTCTGCTGTCTATGATTCTTTCTCTCTGTGATTTTGGCAACTGGTATAATCAAAGCTGTGAGAAAAGGTTATTGTAGTAAAGATAAAGGAAAAATAGCAAAGAGCTTGTTGACAATGTCCTGACTTGTTTCTATTATTTTGAGGTATTCAGATGTGTAAGCAAGAAAAAGGGACCCAAACTATTGATATTATCCTTTCTTTTAGAATTGCAGAATTAGAGAGGAAACAATATACCTTATTTTCAATGACCTGAATGACTATGAATTTATTGTTACTTGTGAAAATAGTTGCCAGCCTGTGCTGCTGTATTAACCATTCCTTTGTTTATATCTTGCTTTGAAAGCTCCCTTTGCTTCTGTTCTCAGCCCTGTAATTAGATTCATTAATTTTCTACTCTACCCTAATTTTCACCAGCTTACTGAAATCTCTGGCAGCCTACTCTATCAATACCTTCCTTACTTATTTTCTCCTTATCTCTTTGACCCAGGGATAAAAGTTCCTGACTAACTGAAACAGTTTTAAAATGGTTGACTAAGCAAGTCACAACACCAGGTGTTATCTCTCACTGCATTAGAACTGGTCTGTGATGAAATATGTCATATTTGTGGCTTTGTTAATCTTAATATGCTTGTATCAAATTCTTTATGGAAAGAGGTTATAATTAAATGAATAAAACTAGTTTGTTTTCAAAGACTTTCTATTTCTACTATCAGGATGGTTAGGGAGGACTAGAATTACGATGTAACCTGTTAGGCCCTAATTTTAATCACTTCTGCTTCTAAGAAACTGTATGATTCTAGGCTTTGAGAGTTCTCTTGAATACCTTGCATCCTGTTCGCTTCATTAAACCAGAGACATACATTTCTAATGATAAAATTCCAAGAATGGCTGTTAAAGGTGACTTCTTTTTTTCCCACTCTAATGACCACAAAAGTGAGTACTAAATCTGTCAATATGTACCCATTATTTAATTTCTGCTGTATAAAGCCTGAAAATGGAAATCAAATCATGCCCATCAGACCACCCCTTATCCATACCCCAACTATTACCATAACCTGGGAGAAACAAACACACCTAGCCAAATGCCAGATACCTATATAATAATAAATATGCATAGGGGAAGGGATGGGTACTAAATTTTACTAAGAGCTATCTTGGGCTAAGCACCATGTATACATTATCCTAGTTGAAGAAAAAGAAAAGTACAGACTTTTTTTAAGAAAAAAATATTGTCTCAGATACTCCAGTGTTAAATTAAAATATTTGTATTATCATTGCTATTTAAATGTAAATGTACAAATATAAAACAAAGTATAAGTTTCTTATGCTTATAACTCTTGGGCCTCTCACTGCTGTGGCCTCTCCCGTTGCGGAGCACAGGCTCCGGACGCGCAGGCTCAGCGGCCATGGCTCACGGGCCCAGCCGCTCCGCGGCATGCGGTATCCTCCCGGACTGGGGCACGAACCTGCGTCCCCTGCATCAGCAGGCGGACTCTCAACCACTGCGCCACCAGGGAAGCCCCTGCTTATAACTCTTATAGAATCATAAAGCCAAAACAAATTATAAATTTAGTAACAAGAAAAGTATGAAACCAATAAAAGTTATGTCACCTTCAAGGCAAAAACTATTTTTTTAAATTTATTCATTTATTTATTTTTGGCTGCGTTGGATCTTCATTGCTGTGCGAGGGCTTTCTCTAGTTGCAGCAAGTGGGGGCTACTCTTCATTGCAGTGCGTGGGCTTCTCACTATGGTGGCTTGTCTTTGTTGCAGAGCACGGGCTCTAGGCGCGTGGGCTTCAGTAGTTGTGGTGCACGGGCTTAGTTGCTCCGCAGCGTGTGGGATCTTCCCAGACCAGGGCTCGAACCCATGTCCCCTGCATTGGCAGGTGATTCTTAACCACTTCACCACCAGGGAAGTCCCCAAAAACTACTATTGAAAATAAATTGCCTCTCAAAGTGAATATGACACATTTCTCTGAGTTCAGCATGCCTACACCACTGTGTGATGATAATTCTCCCACCATCTTTCTCTATTCAAACTTCTATTCAAAAACCTTCATTTATATAGCATTGTGACCTCATTTGGCCTTAACCTGGCACAAAAACATTTTTTATGGAAGTATTCCTCTGCCAGTTTCTCATTAAGCTATGACAATTAAAGTAGTACTTTTGGGGCTTCCCAAAAGCACAGTCGTTGAGAGTCCGCCTGCCGATGCAGGGGACATGGGTTCGTGCCCTGGTCCGGGAAGATCCCACATGCCGCGGAGCGGCTGGGCCCGTGAGCCATGGCCGCTAAGCCTGCGCGTCTGGAGCCTGTGCTCCACAACAGGAGAGGCCACAGCAGTGAGAGGCCCGCGTACCGGAAAAAAAAAAAAAAAAGTAGTACTTTTGGGGGACAATGTGATCCAGAACACAAATGCCAAAGCAGCGCTGACACAACACAGCAGTACTTTAAGGTGTTCGTTCACTTTATATGCTTATTTTTTAAATCATACTTGTGTTCATTATTTTAAAAAAGATTGTCATCAAAATGTAAACCTAAAACTAAAAAAAAATTATCAGTATATCCATGACCAGGAGGAGTTTGTACACTACCAGGATGAGAGACGCTGCATTATTAGATTTAATCCTTATAACAACCCTAGGTTGAGATTATTTTTTACCATTTTACAGATGAGTAGATTGAGGTTCAGAGAAATTTAAAAACTTGCTTCAAATCACACCGTAGAAAGTAGATTTAGGGGAACCCTAAATGCAGTGAACTACAGGAGGATGGTAGTGGAGGAGTGACAAGTGTTGGATTGCATGTTATACTTACTGTAACAGTCTTACAACATTTATTGTACAACTTCTACCATTTATTTTCTTCTTTGGTCTCATACCTTACATAAGTATTTGTTGTTTCAGTTCACTGAATAGTCTTTTGTATTTGGTAGCATATGGTAATCACACTTTTTTTTTGGCCAGAAGATTTACCAACAAACCTCACTATGGAAATTTTCAGGGTAACCCATGAGTTTAATCCACATGAGATGAACAGCAAACAATTTATTGATGGCCTCCTTCTTTATCACCTTCTGAGATCATAGATGTCAGTACTATAAAACTGCTGATGATTATGTGCTTGGAGAGTAAGGAATTTGTTCACGCAGTCCAGTGCCTTGTTCCATCACTCAGGTATCAGGCTGGCTTGACTTAACCATGAATCTGAAGTTTACAGTGACCTTACTGTCAACCTGTCAGACATTTTAAAACTTTTGATTTAAAAGGCATACTTTCACCATATATAAAGTATAAAATTCTAGTCCTGTGCTGGAGATAGAATTATAAAGTTTGAAAAATGTGTTATTGAACACCTATTCATAATAGTTTAATGACTAAGGAATGAAGGAATTAGCTAATCTATGAGGTGCATTTTATCTCTTATGTTGAATATGCTTTAGATGAAGTGAACATGAATATATTTTTTACAGTTAAGGGTAATTACATACATATATAACTAGTTTTCTATCTTTCACACTAAAATTCAGACTAATAGCATAGGTTTTGTTTCTTAGCACTGATAATTTTAAAAAAATAAATAGATCACCTATGCTGAGATCAATAAATGTCAATTATCATACATACTGCCCCATGTTTTGAACAAAAGAATGACTGCTGAAGCAACTTCAGGTACCATGGAAGGCCAACATGAGGTAATTTTAAAATTGTACAGTTTCCAAATGACTAACATAGAAACCAGCTTGCATTATTATTCTTCCTTCACAAACCAGGTGAAATCATCTTTGTTTCTCAGTAGTCATTTTGTATGCATCAGGACCTAAAAGTTAATAGTCAACGCTTTTTAAGATGTTGATTATTAACATTCATATGTCTTTAGATCCATCAAGTGCATTTCTAGGAATCCCTTTTAAGAACATAAACAGAGGGCTTCCCTGGTGGTGCAGTGGTTGAGAGTCCGCCTGCTGATGCAGGGTACGCAGGTTCGTGCCCTGGTTCGGGAGGATCCCACATGCCGTGGAGCGGCTGGGCCCGTGAACCGTGGCCGCTGGGCCTGCGCGTCTGGGGCCTGTGTTCTGCAACGGGAGAGGCCACAACAGTGAGAGGCCCGCGTACTGCAAAAAAAAAAAAAAAAAGAACATAAACAGATACATCATTAAAGATTTGTGTAACAAAGATATTGATTATCATATTGTTTATAATAGAGGAATATTGGATGTAACTTAAATATCAAGTAATGGAGGGTGTTTAAATGTAAAATTTCAAATATATACAAAAATAGAGTAGATGTACTCATTACCTAACCTGAACAAGGAACTTTTTTTAAAAAAAGAAAAATGTGAGATATTTTCAATGCCAGGCATAATGTAATAATATATGGGTTAAAATTCAATTAGAAGAAAAACATCTAAAGATGCAGGTGAGAAGCCATTGATATAATTTTTTGTAGAGTACTCACAACCCTGGTAGAATATAGCTTAATTAGTAAATTACAGAGCCTATATTGTGAAAATATTCAAATATCAGGCTGGAGGGGTTCTGATAAAATAAACTAAAATCTGGTTGCCATAAACAGCTTCTCTTTTCTCTGACCATAGAGGTCATCACTGCCCCATAATTCTTAGTCCTCCATGCTCAGCCAAAATGAGTAGTGGTAAATTGTAATGACCACATTGAACCTTTCATTTGGGCAGTGTTTATACTCTGAGATATTTCTCATACTATACTATTCCTTTTGGTAATTTTTTAATTCCTACAACTGCTTCTTCTCGGGTATTATAAAATTGGATGAATTTACCCCTTTCTTTGTAAAATACTCAGTAATTGGATACAATGTCATGCCATAGCAAATAGGAAGAACAAGCATCCTTCTATCCCAATGCTTTTAAAGTTTATTGGGGAGACTTCCCTGGTGGCACAGTGGTTAAGAATCCGCCTGCCAATGCAGGGGTCACGGGTTCGAGCCCTGGTCTGGGAAGATCCCACATGCTGCGGAGCAGCTAAGCCCGTGCGCCACAACTACTGAGCCTGCGCTCTAGAGCCCGCAAGCCACAACTAGTGAGTCCACGTGCCACAACTACTGAAACCCGTGTTCCTAGAGCCCCCTCTCCACAACGAGAGAAGCCACTGCAATGAGAAGCCCGTGCACCGCAAAAAAGAGGAGCCCCCACTCGCCGCAAGTAGAGAAAGCCTGCGCGCAGCAATGAAGACCCAACACAGACAAAAATAAATAAATAAATTTAAAAAAATTTATTGGGAATCAGAATTAGTTTTGAGAAATTGTTGATTTTTATATAGAAAGGATGACTCATACAATATAAATAATAATATAAGAAATAATAAAAATGTGAACAATAAATATAATAATAAAATGATAATAATAGTTTTTTTTTTTTTTTTTTTACTAAATAATACTGTGAACCGGCCCTCTGCTAAGCACTTGATATATATTAATGGAGTTTTTAAAGAGGATTCACATGTTGGTGAGAAGTGAAGAAAACAGTATATTTGAAATAGATTTCTTGAATGGGAAGACCTTGAAAGTAGGGAGGCCAATTCAGAGACTGTTGGAACAAATCAGACTCAATGGATTAAACTTTTTTAAATTATTGCCATCTTGAAAGAAAGGTTAATAGAATTGGTGGTTGATTGAATATTGGGAGATGAAAAGAATAAGTTAAAGATTATTCAAGAGATCTGGGAGCATAATGATAGCATAGAAAATTTGTAGGAGGAAATAATGCATTTTATATGATGGGATAATTAGACATCTAATTTGAAATATCCATTTGTCAGATGTTATATGGGTTGGATTATATCCCCCTAGAAAAGACATGTTGAAGTCCTAACCCCCAGTACCCCAGTGACCTTATTTGGAAATGGGGTCACTGCAGATGTCATTACTTAAGATGAAGTCTTACTGGAATAGCATGGGTCCTTAATCCAACGTGCCTGGTGTCCTTATAAGAAGAGGAGAAGAGACACAGAGACAGAGACACACAGGGAGAAAACGGCCATGTGATGACGGAGTCAGATATTGGAGTGATGTATGTACAAGACAAGGAATCCCAAGGATTACCAGCAAATACCAGAAGCTCGAAAAGGCAAGGAATGATTCTCCCCTACAGGTTTCAGAGGGAACATGGCTCTGCTGCCAACTTGATTTCGAACTTCTACCCTCCGGAAATGTGAGGCAATAAATTTCTGTTCTCTTAAGCCACTGAGTTTGTAGTACTCTGGTATGGCAGCCCCAGGAAACTAATACAGGTGCTGATGCTATTCTATGATTCTTCTTTTTAACTATTCCCTTCCCCCAGCTTCCTCCCTGGGAAAAATTTACAAAAACAAGACACAGATAAGTATATGGAGTCAAAAGTAGAAAGAACAGTGTGTTAACTTTTTAAAATATCTGTGCATTTACTAGTATTTTATTCTCTTATCATCATCATTCTTTTTTTTTTTTTTTTTTTTTGCGGTACGCGTGCCTCTCACTGTTGTGGCCTCTCCCGTTGTGGAGCACAGGCTCTGGACGCGCAGGCTCAGCGGCCATGGCTCACGGGCCCAGCCGCTCTGCGGCATGTGGGATCTTCCCGGACCGGGGCACGAACCCATGTCCCCTGCATCGGCAGGCGGACTCTCAACCACTGCGCCACCAGGGAAGCCCCCATCATCATTCTTAAATGGGATTTTAATGTGGGCCAAATAATCTTGTTGGATTGTGCAGGGATAGGTCATTGGAGTGTGTGCTCTGCATATGCTTTTAGGGAGTAAAGATAATTATAAGTCTTTCCAGCTTGTTTGGCAATCTAAAATCCCATTACCTACATTTTCAAGAATATCAGTTGTCAGAGAAAGTAGAAATTTAGCCATGTGAAGTGGGAAGAATATGGGGGTCATAAAGTAAGGAAAGGAAACCTGGATCACAGAGCATGTGGGTAATGGCATATGCTCAAATGCTTTGAGGACTTGCTATAATAAAAAAAAAATCAAAAAGGGAGAGAGTAGTAAATGCTTGTCCCTGTCACTCTCTCTAAAGAGGTCCCATGTAAGCACTTGTATTAGTGCTGTTGTCTTAACTGACAAATTCAATTTTTTAATGATTGAAATATCAAGGTTGTATTTAATTTTAGTCACTGTTCCCTTTTCCCTTAATCTGCTCTTCTGGCTTGGTTTCTGACATATATATATATATATATATATATATATATATATATATATACACACACACACATACACATAATACACACACATATATATGTGTATATATATACACACACATGTCTTCCATATACACACACACACACACACACATATACACACACACACATGTCTTCCAGGCAGGAATACCCTTTGTTTTATTTGACTGTTAAGTTTTGGAGATTGGTCAATTAGGCTACCAAATATTTGATGTAATTTTGAAAGTAAAACTGTTTTAAGTGCATGTGAACATCTGTTTCTTTTGGAACTCCCAGTGTCTAGGTCACAGCTTTTTATTCTTTTTTTTTTAGTGAAAATTAGACTTTGACGCTCATTGACCTTGGAACATAAGTTCCTTTTCCAGAGGGTATACACTGTCCATTTGATTTCCATGCAAAACTCTCCCTTTGAACATACTGGTAAAGAGAGGTCTTTATTTCCCTCAGTTCTATTATCAACTGTGAAATCTGAGTGACTGTACACTTTTGCTGGTTCAGATGATTTATAGAATTGTTATCTTGTTACAGAATTAATCACAGCAAGAGAAAATATGCCTATGTGGAAAATTTATGCTGAAAGGGAAGCCAGATAACTCGTATTTGTATTCTTGTTAATAATATACCTAATTTATAGTACTTAATATCCTTATTCAGTTATAGTAATTTAATTAAATAAAATGCCAGAATATTTTAATATTCACTCTTAATAAGACATTATAAAGCTATTTAAGTGGGTACTTAAATTTTTTTGATATATTAGTTGTTTTCTATAAAATCTGAGTTGGCTGTAATCATAGTTCACATTTACTTTATTCAGATTTTAGTGTTTATTTTATTTTTTTTTAATGAAGCATAACAGTGATTAATAGCTCCCCAGCTAAGAGCATAGGAAGATTTGAATGCTTAGCCAAGAAAAAAAGATAGTTTGTCTTTCTGAATTTCTGTGCTTCTTAGTTTGAACCATATGAAACTGCCATTTTTGTAGGTCAAATAGAGAACTTCATATGGTTCAGCCTATGATTTAGTTTAGAATAATAATGTTCATGGTCTACCCTGCTTTAGCCACTTCTATGTAAGACTATAACACTTGGGCTATAAAACAACAATTTATCCCATTTATGTATTTTTTGGCATAATTAGAATGGATTTTCAGATGTGGAACATAGTTTATTTCTTAATCCAGTGCTTTAATTATTTTATAGTTTAAGGTCAATTCATATTATGAAATTAATGTGCTGTCACTGATGAAAGTAGTATTCTTTTTATAAGTAAAAGTCCTCTCTTACTGCTTAAATGGATATTTGATTGTTTACTTAGGACAAACAAAATAAAGATAGAAAATCAAACTGTTATTGGCTTCCTTATGGAAATAGACTATTCAAATAAAACAACATTCTGGAAATACAATATTAAATTAATTTAATTTGAACAGATACAAAATTGTTTGCTACGGGTGAATTCTGTCTTTTCCTTTAAGACTATCTGCACTTTATCACTGCATATCTATAATATAGATTTTTGTTTTGTTAGCAGCACAGAACACCTGCACAAATGACATTTCTTAGTAACACCACTCTTGCAGTTTTAGAAAGGATTATCCCAAAGGACATGTTAAACATCCATCCTTCTAGGATAGCCCTTATTTTATATCAAATTAGATTACTAAACTAAGTAATTCAGCTTTCAGAGACCCAGATTATAGCTGTGTGTCTCCTTTCAATTTACCCCTATCTCAGTTTCCTTCCCTCCCTCCAGCCTCTTCGTCCTTCCTTTCATTCATTATTATGCCTGGAGTTGGTAAATATGGTTCAATCCCAGACCACTCTTAACACATAGTCTAACTCAGGGAGACATGCAAGGTAAATGTTATACAGTGTCCCTGTGTGAAAACTTGGTGAGAAATTCTTTATATAATTTAATGTTAAAAGAAGTTTGTTTTTCTTAGCACAAATATGAATCCTGTTGTTATTAAATAATGGATGTAATGGAAAGCTAAAAATAAGTAAATCCTTTACTGGTTTAAGTCATTATTTTTCTTATGTAATAAGAAATGTGGAGGTAGACAGTCCAAGGGCAGGTATAGTGGCTCCTTTTATATTTTCACCCTGCTGTACTTAGCATGTGGCTTTTATTTTCTTTCTTGGGGCTTCAAACTCAACATGGCTGCTGCATTTCTGGGCCTTACATTTACTTTCCAGGCAGGAAGAAGAATAAAAACCCTCATTTTTGTGAGGTTTCCTCTCACTCCCTACAAAGAAGGGAAGTTCTCACCAGGGACTTCTGCCTGCATCTCATTGTCTAGAATTGTGTTACGTGCCTGAAAGTATTTGTTTTCTAATCTCTGCAGTAGAGGAATGCAAGGGAAAGAGACATTGAAATGGGTATTGAGTGACACCATAAAGCAACTAGTGATAAACCATTCAAGACTAGTAAATTTCAGGCCAATTGAGTTGGTCTTTGCATTCTGAAAGCAGATATGCTTTGAATAATAAAAGGATCCAAAAGAAATCTTGTTACAGGTGAAATGATAGCTTAAATAAGCAAAAGGAGTTTCTCCTCTTGAACATAGACAAATTGATTTCTGATGACCATATTTGCTACAGGGAAATGTGAAATTAGAATGAAGAGGCAAAACAGACATACTGTGACTAACTCTAAAAGGTTAAGTGACCTGAAGACTTATCTTTATTAAATCTTTCCTTTCAGTGTTGTACATTACATTCTTAATTATTTTAAGTCTGTACCCCTTAATCACTTTCACTGATTTCACATCCTCTTCCACTGGCAGCCACCTGTTTGTGCTCTGTATATATGAGTGTGTTTTTGTTTTGTTTGTTTTTTAGGTTACACATATGTGTGAGATCATAAAGTATTTGTCTTTCTATATGTGGCTTATTTCACTTAGCCTAATACCCTCTAAATATGTCTCCTAACTGGCTGCTGGTGGGCTGGCTCCCTGGTAGGCACAGCCAGGTCCCAGGGTCTCTGACTGCCAAGCCCTGGGGGTCTGGAGTTGGTGTCAACCTGCTGGTGGGCAGAACCATGGCCTAGAGCATCCTGAGGGTGCCTTCCCACAGGTGGGGGAGGCTGGTCCTGGGACTAGTGCTGGCCTACAGGTGGGTGGAGTCAGGCTCCAGGGACTCTGGCTGCAGGGCCCTGGGGGTCCTGGAGTTGGTCTTGGTCCACTGGTGGGTGGGATCTGTCTTCTTAAATTGATTGAGACTTGTTTTGTGGACTAACGTGTGATCTATCCTGGAGAATGTTCCCTGTCCTTGAAAAGAATTTGTATTCTGCTGTTTTGGGGTGGAATGTTCTGTATATATCTATTAAGTTAGTCTGATATAACATGTCATTTACGGCAGTAGTCCCCAACCTTTTTGGCACCAGGGACCGGTTTCATGGAAGACAATTTTTCCACAGACCGGGGTGGGTGTGGGATGGGTCAGGTGGTAATGCGAGCGATGGGGAGCGATGGAGAGTGGCAGATGAAGCTTCACTCGCTTGCCCACCACTCACCTCCTGCTGTGTGGCCCAGTTCCTAACAGGGCAAGGACTCATACCGGTCTGTGGCCCAGGAGTTGGGGACCCCGGATTTAAGGCCTATGTTTCCATGATTAATTTTCTGTCTGGATGATCCATATCCATTGATGCAGGTGAGGTGTTAAAGTCCCCTGCTACTATACTATTGTATTAGTGTTGATATCTCCCCTTATGTCTGTTAATATTTGCTTTATGTATTCTTGTGCTCCATATTAGGTTCATAGATATTTACAGGTGTTATATTTTCCTGTTGGACTGATCCCTTTATCATTATGCAATGCTCTTCTTTGTCTCTCTTTACAGTCTTTGTTTTAAAGTCTATTTTGTCTGATATTTACATTGCTACCCCAACTTTGTTTTCATTTCCATTTGCGTGGCCTGTCTTTTGCCATCCCTTCACTTTGAGTCTGTGTGTCTCTTTAGATCTGAAGTGAGTCTCTTGTAGGCACGATATATATGGGTCTTGGTTTTTTTTTCTCCATTCGACCACGCTATATCTTTTGATTGAAACATTTAGTCCATTTATATTTAAAGTATTTTTGACAGGTACGCACTTATTGCCATTTTGTTAATTGTTTTCTGGTTGTTTTTGTAGTTCTTTGTTCCTTTCTCCTTTTGTTCTCTTCCCTTGTGATTTGATGACTTGCTTTAGTGTTAAGTTTGTATTCCTTTCTCTTAAGTTTTTTTGTGTATCTGCATAGGTTTTTGGTTTGAAGTTGACAGTTGCTTAAGTTCATGTGCATTCTAAAAGCACTACTTTTTTAATCCTCCCCAACATTTTATGTTTTGGACATCATATTTTACATCTTTTATTTTGTGTATCACTTAAGTAATTATTTTAGATATAGATACTTTTGCCTTTTACGCTTCATACTGTAGATTGTTGATCCTCTACCTTTACTATATGTTTGCCTTTACCAGTGAAATCTTTTTCTTTCATAATTTTCTTGTTTCTAGTTATGGCCTTTTCTTTTCCATTTAAAGAAGTCCCTTTAACTTTCTTGTATGGCTGGCTTAGTGATGATGAACTCTTTTGTTTGTCTGGAAACTCTTTATTTCTCCTTGCTGGGTAGAGTATTCTTTATTCTAAGTTTTTTCCTTTTAGTACTTTTATATATATTTCCAGTCCTTTCTAGCCTGTAAAGTTTCTGCTGAAAAATCAGTTGATAGTCTTACAGGGTTCCCTTGTATGTAACTCGTTTTTTTTTTTTTTTTTTCTGATGCTTTTAAGATTCTCTATCTTTAACTTTTGACATTTTAATAATAATGTGTCTTGGTGTGAGTCTTTTGAGTTCATCTTGTTTGTGCTGTCTATACTTCCTGGACTTGGATGTCTGTTTCCTTTATTAGGTTAGGGAAGTTTCCAGACATTATTTTTTCAGGTAGGATTTCTGTCCTTTTTTTTCTCCCTTCTACTTCTAGGACCTCTATAGTGCAAATTTTAGTATGCTCAATGTTATCCAAGAGGTCCCTTAAATTACCTTCATTAAAAACATTTTTTTCTTTTTGCTATTCCCATTGGGTGATATTCACTACTCAGTTTTTTGGATTGCTGATCAAATTTTTCTGCATCCTCTAATCTATTGTTGATTCCCTCTGGTTTATTTTTCAATTCACTTATAGTATTCTTCAGTTCTGATTATTTCTTTTTTATATTTTGAAGTTCTCATTGAGTTCATCCATTCTTCCTCCTGTTGATTCTTTCCCTCTTGTTTATTTTTCATTTCACTTATTGTTTTCTTCAGTTCTGATTATTTCTTTTTTATATTTTCTGTCTCTTTTGAAGTTCTCACTGAGTTCATCCATTCTTCATCCAAGTTTGTTGAACATCTTTATGACTATTTCTTTGAACTCCTTATGTGGTTAATTGCTTATCTTCATTTCATTTAGTTCTTTTTCTGAGGTTTTATCTTGTTCTTTTGTTTAAAAAGTATTCCTTTGTCTCCTCATTTTGCCTATCTCTGTCTTTCTATGTGTTATAGGTATATCAGCTACATCTCCCAGTCTTGAAAGAGTAACTTTATGTAGTGGATGTCCTATGGGGCCCAGTATTACAATCTGCCATGGTCACCAGAGCCAGTTCCTCTGGGGTATGCCCTGTGTGCTCCTCCTGTTGTAATTGGGCTGTGACTGCTGTGGGCGGGCTGGTGGTTGTGGCTGGCCCCTTGGAGTGGGAGTCACTTTGGAGGGGTGCCATTGCTGGCCGAGTTGGCCTACCAGGTGGGATGAAGCAGGGGCAACTTTGGAGGTACTGGGGGTGGTGGTTTGGGCAGGGCTGGTCCTTAATGGATTGCTGAGGTGAGGCATTAGCTAATGTTAACAGTGTTAGTTAGGTTGATAGTGAGTGACAGAAATGATGCCTGCCATTGCAGGACCAGGTAGGAGAAAGAAGAGTAAAAAAAAAAAAAAAAAAAATTGGTACCTACCAGCACTTTCATCCACAGAGTTTCACCAGATCCCTGCCTCTCTGGCACATGTCCTAAAATTAGTCAATGAGTTTCCTTCTTGTATGACCCAGGTGCTTTTCAAGCTACTGCCTCTGCACTGGAACTTAGAGCAAGTGAGTTTGTGCATGATCCCTTTAAGAGTTGACTTTCCATTTCCCACAGCTCTCTGGCTTTCCTGGATGTAAGCCCCACTGGTTTCAAAGCCAGATGTATGAGGGCTCCTCTTCCTTATGCAGGTCCCCCAGGCTGGGGAGCCTGATGTGGGGCTCAGACCCCTCACTCCTCAGGGGCGATCTCTGTAGCTGTGATATCCCTCCTCCTTGTGGGTTGCTGCACTAGGAGTGTGGGTTCTAACTAGACAGTGTCTGTGCCCTTCCTAGTTGTCTTGATGTGACCATTTCTTTATATCATTAATTGTGGAAAATCTGTTCTGTTAGTTTGTTCTCAGAGATAGCAGTCTTGTATGTAGTTGTAGTTTTGGTGTGTCTGTGGGAGGAAGTGAGCTCAGGGTCTCCTTACTCCATACCCTTGTTATTGCTTTTTTAAAAAATAGAAATAAAGCCTGAATTAAGAAAAAGAATTTTGTATAGTAGCATATGATATAGTATGATCATAAATAGAATTTTATGTGATTAGTTATATATGTAGTCTTTTTTGATTTATATAAGTAATCCTATTTGATTTATCTACAATAGTTGCAGGTTGGTTCCCCAGGAAGCAGGATTAATATGCTGGATGTTGCTAGTGAGAACTTTTGGGATTTACACCCATGGGGAAAGGGAAGGAAGCAGGATTGGGCTGAGGGAAAAATAGGGCTGTGCTGCAATCAGAACAAAGGTCTCAGCCATACCTACGGGGAGGCTGTTCAGAGCTGATCTAGGTTGGAGTAAGGAGGATGGGTCTTTGTACCCTTACATTGATCAGGCATTTGATGCAAGCTACCCCCAAGAGGTGGTGTAATCTTGGGCAAAGTGATTTATAGAACTGAGAATAATTCCTGGAGAGGACTGACAGCTGAGGGCAGACAGCAGTTGCAGAATAAATTCTTCTAATCTAATTTAGCATTATAACCATGGGAAAATCAGATTTAACTTACAAATTTTAGTTCTACGTTATGGTTTTTAGGAATATTACCCATTCTAAGTGCGAGATCTATTGATATGTGTTCTTTTTTTTTCATTTTTTATTGAAGTAGAGTTGATTTACAATGTTGTGCCAATCTTACTGATATGTGTTCTTATTTAAGGCTCTGGAGTTGAACTATTAAAAAGTGACTTATTCTAATAAAGAGGTTTTTTTTTTTAAGATTAATATGGAACCTTCACCTTAGTCTCCCCTGCCTTCACAAGTGTTAAGTTAATTCTGTTAAATCACATTTGTAATATCATTCTGCATATGTTGAATACTAAATAAGAATAGTGAATTGTCTTTCAGTTTTTTTAGTTTTAAATTTAGTTTATTCATGGGAATATTCATTTTAGTGCATCTCCATAATTATCTTTGTAATATTTTGAAGAATTCTGATGTCATGCATAATTCTCCATTCTCTTGTCCTGGCTCATAAATTAACTGGCCTATATTAAAAGAATCCCCCCTTCCTTCCCATTCTTTTTCTTGGAATGGAAGCTTAAAAAGGAGAGAATCTGTCTTGGTTGTTATCTGTGCCTTCCTTGCCTCTTGGATAGACTGCTATAATTTATTTTCTTTTGGGCTTTCCCTGAAAGTCATCCAGAAGCAGCAGTATTTATAGATCATAGCAGCTCTACTACTGAACATGGCAGGGGGTAGAGGGATGGGGGATATCTGGAGCTTGTATTGATTACAAGAACATCAATCAGGTGGATTGAATTTAGATTTTACTGATTTAACAGTTAGAATAATCTCGACTTTAAATCTATGACCAGTTTGTGAGACTATGGGATCAGTAAAGTAATAGCTTTAGGAACATGGATTTTTATAACAAGCATACTAGTTATAGGAGAGTCTCACACATCTTAAATAGCAAGGTTATACTTTTTGGAGTGTAAATCCACAAGGTCAAAAAAATCAGTAATGATTGAAGCATCATTTTACTCAGCTGCCGGGGGCATTGTGAGTAACTTCTTGCTTCATGTACTCCTGATTTTGGTTGGATTCATATAAGTTTGGTAGATTTTGGTAGAGTTTCTACATTAAGTATTTTCTTCTTCTCTCACTCTTTCTCCTTTCTCTTTGGCTATTTGAAGACACAATCAGAATGGAAGTTATAGAGATGCTACTTTTTTTAGGCCTGCCAAACTTTTTACCATTACCATTAGGAAACAATTTCATCTAATTGACGTAGGGTTCTCTGAATAATAATTCTCACTTCTACCTTTATGTAGCACTGAAGGTTTTGTACCCCTTTGTTCCCTACAAGATTGCATTTATGAAGTTAGTTCCTTTTTTTCAGGTTCGTTTTGGAAGCACTGAAAAAGTTTTTGTTACCTGAAATCTGATGAAATGGTCTGGTTTAAACCTGGAACAAATGGATTTTTGTTTTTTCAGTTTAGTTAATTACTTTGTGCCTATGGCATCAAAAGAGATGTTTTTGGTTTCATGTGATGACTGTAAAGTCCAAGAACAGAACCAGAAATTTATCTGCTAGCATTTGCTTATATAGGAATGCTCATTCCCTGAAACTATAGATGTAGTAAATCTCTAAAGTGCTAAAAAGTCCGTATGTAAGTAAAGCAGTTAGCACGCAAAGACACTGTTGCATATTATAATCTAGTAATCTTTATTCTACCTTGTAGAAAGAGTGACATTGCTTGCTTCTTTAATTCAGGTTTAAGCTAATTTTACATAAAAATGACCCATCTAAAAAAAGAGACCCTAAATACAGTGCTTAGAACAAATAGACTCTTAGAAATTCTGTTCCAAATAATTTGTTTAACATTGCTATGTTCAAATAATATTGATAAAACGTTTTTATTTTGTTATTTTTTAAATTAAAGTATAGTTGATTTACAGTGTTTCAGGTGTACAGCAAAGTGATTCAGTTACATATAGATTGTATACATATACACAAACACACACACATATATATACATACATATACATATTCTTTTTCAGATCCTTTTTCATTATAGGTTATTACCAGATACTGAATATGGTTCCCTGTGCTATATAATGGGTGCTTGTTGTTTACCTATTTTATATATACTAGTGTATATCTGTTAATCCCAAATACCCAATTTATCCCTCCCTTACCCCTTTCCCCTTTGGTAATCATAAGTTTGTTTCCTATGTCTGTGAGTCTATTTCTGTTTTGTAAATAGTTCATTTGTATCATTTTTATAGATTCTACATATAGGTGATATCATATGATATTTGTTTTTCTCTGTCTGACTTACTTCACTTAGTATGATAATCTCTAGGTCCATCCGTGTTGCTGCAAATGGCATTATTTCATTCTTTTTTAATGGCTGAATAATAGTCTATTATATGTATATACCACATGAGAAGACTTTTCCATTAAAATTTTCCCTATTAACAAAATAATGTTTGCATACTATGTTTCAACTTACAGAGTACTTTGGCATATTTTTTGGTGATTATCATAATAATTACATGGAATGGTTAAGTCAGTTACTGTCCCTTATTTACAGATGGGTGATCTGAGGCATATGATTAATAAAATGGTAGATCTCACTCTAGTGGTCCTTCTACCACATTGTACTATTTCCAGTGGATGATCAGTTGTTTTGATTTAAACAGGATTTCTCTCTATCTCTGCTTTGAACAAGCAAAACCTTTTTAAAAAAGGTAGGAATAGGTGTTGTAGGATAAGAGATGCAGATCTTTTTGAGGCTGCCTAGAACTATAAAGTTGTAAGGTGGTCTGATCTGGGCAGCATATCTATGATAAGTAGATTATATCAAAATAAACCAGGATTCCATGATCAGGAACTTAGCAAGGAAGCAAGAAAGCTTTCATGATGATGGTGATACTTGGGCTGAATTTTGAAACTCCAGGGGGCACACTCATATTGTCTTCTCTATGAATGTTATCCTCTCAAGTTGTGCAACATAGCAGTTCTCCATTATGCATTAGGAATACTAAAAGAGAATAGTTATTTGGTGAAGAAGCTCTGAAGACTGAGGTCTTTTTTTCTGCTAACTTTGATAATCAGTAAGTCATTTTCCCAGACAGAATCCTTTGGTCTTAAAAGACTGAGGTCAACTCTCACAGCTGTAGTTTCTCCAAGGAAAAATAGTCCTTGTACTTTGCCAAAAGACTTTCACATTAATATTTGAAGAGAGAAAACCATGTCCTACAGTCAAATTGAGGATATTTATGCCCCTTCCAAACACAGAGAGGTTGACTTTTTAGATGGTGAACTGTTTGGCAAGGTGACAGGAGTTCAGAACACCAGACTCCTTACCATATATTCATGTGATTTTTGCACTTAAGTTTTTCTAAATTCAAAATAGATTGTGAAGGAAGGTAGCTCTCAGTTGGCTCTGAGAAATTTAAATTATGGCTTAGATCAACTTGAAATATCCTGGGATGATTTTAAAATGATTAATAATTAGCTATAAGCTTTTCATTATTTTATTATTTCTATTGGACACAGAAAATCATTCTTTTTGAATAGTTGATGATTTGTTTTGATTTGAAATTATAAATCCCAAAGATAATTTTCTTACCATCAATGCTGTGTGGTTTGGCAGGTGGTTCTCCCTAAAGATTATTTAAAAGTCTCTTACCTTTAATTGAATATGTTTCACAGCATAAAAGTCCACTAAGCAATGCTTCCAAAAATTATTTGCATTTAGTGGGTAATGTATAACCCCCTTTTAGAGTTGATGAACAGAGTCAATAATAGTAAAATAAGCTTAAATGAATTTTCAAGATGCCAAGGAGAAGAATAAATATTGGTCTGAAATGAATTAACAATAAACTTTGTATCTTATATCACGAAGTATCATTTTAGAGGGAAAAGTTAATGATTTTAAAAATTCATGTTAATGCTAAAATTTTCTTTTGCTTTGCTACTGCTAACTTTAAAATTGGCCAAAAGAGCATTATTTGCAGTCTAGGCATAAGCAATATGTAATTTTACTACAGTAAAAGAGGTTGAAGCTCTTGTTACAACCTTGTTGGCCATAGATTACCATCTTGGTATCTTATCATATTGACTTAAAAGTAGGAAAACAGGGAAACCAGTATTTGAAGCAGCATAAGTTGAAATTACATCAGTAATATGCTATAGTATTCTCTATTTTTTTCTTCAAAAAGATGGGGTATTAGGTATTTTACTTATATGAGAATTATAATATTTTATCCATGGATTAGTATATATTCATGGAACTAGGCTACAATAAATACTTAATATGAAACTTATTTTGAATATAATTTAATACATGATGGATCAGAAATCCTGATAGGCTCCTGCATTGTCCTGGGTATATCTTTATGAATTCTAGATATTATACATACCATGGGAAAATGCTAGTTGTTTTAATCTTACCTTTTGGATTTTGGATAAACTGGGGTTTGTTATATATTCCTTCTACATTCTTTGATGCCATATTTTTGGAAACAAATTATTTTTATTCAGTGATATTTAAAGGATTCCTTTTAAAAAAAGTTCTCTACTGAAACAGGATAGTTCTCTTTGGTTTTAAAATCACATTTATGAATGACTTATTTCCTGGAGTGAAAATTGTAGACTGGCCTTTGTTTGTCTCTTCCCCAACTGGAGGCAGAAATCTCTAATGAAGTCAATAAAAGGTTAGCAAGAGAGAAATAAACTATGTGATTGGAAGAATTGAGTCCACTAATTCCTGGTATTATGTTAACTTTCATCTGAAACGTGGGATGCTCTTCAAGCTCTATTTCCTATTGTTGAATCAATACAATAAATGTCTATAGAATATGATTTGAGTAGTGTTTACTTTTCTAGATTTACGATTTGATTTTTTAGGAAACAGTCTCAGAAAAGTACTTAGCCTTGGATAATTTTTTTTTTGGAGGACAAATAATATTCATTGACAGAATTCTCTCTGGGTTAAAAAAAACCAATAAAGTGAAGTTATTTTTATTAATTTTGATTGGTTAGTTTATTACATTCATCAAGTACATTTCTGTTCATGTGGAATATTTCATCTGGCTCTCCTAGCCAGATACTGTGAAGTTGAGGGAGCCAGTATGAGAAAATGAAAATGAACTCTTTCAAAAATCTACCAGAATGATTCCTTCAGGTACACTACCATTAGTTCATACAAAGCAGGTTTTTTGCTTTGTATGAACTAATGGTATTTTGTATTACCATGGTAATACAAAATTACCATGGTAAAAATAATTTTTGCTCAAAAAGATAGAGAATGGAAATAAGGTGATGCATTGGGTTAAGGCACCAATTTCTAGCCCAACCAACTTAGATCTTTATCCTGGCATGAATTTGGTGGCACCTCCTAGTCCCTCATGGACTTTTTTCCACATCAGACAAAACCACTGGATGGTTTTGTACAGTCTGGCAAGATTGTTAGTTGCAGTGGTGTAGAAACGGAAACAATTTGGGAGTTGTAGGTTGAAACTGAGGTGCCTGGTTCTATGAAGTGGTATTGGTCCTGAGCTTCAAGTACCAAATTTATGTATATAGTTAAAACAATTTTTTTAAGGTAGATGGTAGTGGTGGCTATTTGAGTGTCTTTGGAATACTGAGGCATTCAATATAATTGTACATCTTATAAAGAGGAATTTTGGAGCAAGGGTGTCTTGTAAATTCACTGCAGATTTAGAATCCAAACAAAACTCATTTCATGTTTGTATAAACTATGCTAAGCCATCTTGTTCTTACTGAAATTTTTTTCTCTAGTCTGTAGCTTTTGTTTCTAAGGCCGGTTTCCCCTTTTTCACTATGGGATTTGTATTCATGGGCCTGCTGAATCACTTCTAAATGGTCCCAGAAGATGTTGATGCTACTCTATTTGATTAAATACATTATAATCTTTATTTGCAAATCATTTTTGAAGATCCACAGATTTCACTAAGCTCTTGGAAGAGCTTACATGGTAGAGAGAAGATATGATCAATACCTTCCAAAAGTTCATTTTAAAGGGGTATTAGACCAGCATGATAAACTATTAAAAAATGAAACATTTTATAAAAGAGATCAGCATTAAGGTTGTATTTTAGCAACTCCTATACATGAAATAGATAAATTTGGAGTTCTTTTGAGGATATACTCTCTTTCTCTTCTGAACTCTCTTATCATTCACTATCTTTTCTGAAGTCTCTGGGTCAAAGGACTATTTGCTTTGTAATGGTAATTTCTCAATGTGTGAATGAAATAAGGAAAATGGTTTTGAATTACAGATACAATATTGCCTTAAAATTTACAATTTCATTCATTTATTTCAAAGTCATCTTATCTAAATGCTTCTCATGTAACTACAACACATGGAGTAGTTTTGTTTGTTTGTTTGTTTCAAGCCTTTTTAAAATTTAAGTATAGTTGATGTACAATATTATATAAGTTACATGTGTATAATATAGTGATTTATAACTTTTAAAGGTTATATTCCATTTATAGTTGTTATAAAATATAGTCTGTATTCTGTGTGTTGTACAATATATATCCTTGTACCTTATTTTATACATAATAGTTTGTACTTATTAATCCCCTACCCCTACACTGCCCCTCCCCACTTCCATCTCCCCACTGGTAACCACTAGTTCTCTGTATCTGTGAGTCTGCTTCATTTTTTTGTGATACTCACTAGTTTGTTGTATTTTTTAGATTCCACATATAAGTGATACCATGCAGTATTTGTCTTTCTCTGCCTGATTTTTTTCATTTAGCATAATACCCTCCACATCCTTCCATGTTGTTGCAAATGGCAAAATTTAATTCTTTTTTATGGCTGAGTAGTATTCCATTGTGTGTGTGTGTGTGTGTGTGTATGTTTATATATGTGGGTATGTATTTATGTGTGTGATTTGTATATACACACACATACACATATAGCACATCTTCTTTATCCATTCAGCTGTTGATGGACACTTAGTTAGGTTACTTTCATATCTTGGCTATTGTAAATAATGCTGGTATGAACATTGGGGTACACATATCTTTTCTAATTAGTGTTTTTGGTGTTTTTTGTGGGGGGATATATATCCAGGAGTGGAATTGCTGGATCATATGGTAGCTCTATTTTTAGTTTTGTGAGAAACCTCCATACAGTTTTCTACAGAGACTGCACCAATTTACATTCCCACCAACAGTGTATGAGGATTCCCTTTTCTCCACATACTCACCAACATTTATTATTTGTGTTCTTTTTGACGATAGCCATTCTGACAGGTGTGAGGTGATATCTCATTATGGTTTTGGTTTGCATTTCCCTGATGATTAGTGATGTTGAGCATCTTTTCATGTACTTGCTGGCCATCTCCATTTCCTCTTTGGAAAAATGTCTATTCAGGTCTTCTGCCCAGTTTTTGATTGGGTTGTTCATTTTTTAATGTTGAGTTGCATAAGCTGTTTATATATTTTGGATATTAACCCCTTATCAGTCATATCATTTGTAAATATTTTCTTCCATTCAGTAGGTTGTCTTTTGTTTTGTCAATGGTTTCCTTTGCTGTGCAAAAGCTTTTAAGTTTAATTAGGTCCCATTTGTTTATTTTTGCTTTTATTTCCTTTGCTTTGGGAGACAGATCAAAAAGATATTGCAATGATTTATGTCAAATAGTGTCCTGCCTGTGTTTCTCTCTAGGAGTTTTATGGTTTCCAGTCTAATGTTTAGGTCTTTAATCCATTTTGAGTTTATTTTTGTATATGGTGTTAGTGAATGTTCTAATTTCATTCTTTGACATGTAGCTATCCAGTTTTCTGGCACCACTTATTGAAGAGACTGTCTTTTCTCCATTGGATATTCTTGCCTCCTTTGTCATAGTTTTTTTTTTTTTTTTTTTCTTCCGGTACGTGGGCCTCTCACTGTTGTGGCCTCTCCCATTGTGGAGCACAGGCTCCGGACGTGCAGGCTCAGCGGCCATGGCTCACAGGCCTAGCCGCTCCATGGCATGTGGGATCTTCCTGGACCAGGACACGAACCCATGTCCCCTGCATCGGCAGGTGGACTCTCAACTACTGCGCCACCAGGGAAGTCCCCATGGAGTAGTTTTATATAGTTTTGAGTGCAGTAAATTCTGTTAATTTTTCTTTTACTATTTGGCACTCTTCTTCTTTGCCTTCACCCCTACCACACTCCACAGCAAATTCCATGCCAAATCCAGTTTGTGCCTTCCAGTCTGCACTAGAGGCTATTTCATTATTAATCTTATCACTCCTGAAAAATGTGTGATATCTTCATTTAAAACTAAAATAAAAATGAGTTGAGATATGGAAGGAAAGCAGAGGTAGAAGGCTGAACACCTTCATTGTTCATTCTCCAAAACACACAATTTTAACATACCCTTAAAACTTCAGGGAGCAGCTGCATCAATATTTGGTTGGAACTTAACATCCCTAATAAATTCCAACTTCCCAGCGAAATAGAGTTTGAGCAAAGTGATAAATATTAGTATGGTGTCATTGGCTTGGATTAATTTGAAGAGACATACACAGAGGCGATCCTTGGCAGGGATGAAAATATACATAAACAAAAGATATTAAGATTTCCTAAACAGGAAAAAGTGCAGAATATTTTCCCTAAGACAAGAACTGAAAAGCATGGTTCTTTGGGGCTAGCCAACTGCTCTCTGGATCCTGGGAGGTAGGGTCCTGTTGTTTGGCTTTTCCTTTCATATTGCATGCCTTCCATTCTCATGGAATATGCTTTTGAGATAAACGAGGGAAAGAATAGCACTCCTCATCTGACATAATTGTAGACAGGTTCAATGACACACCAGAACACACCACACCACAACAGGATTTAATTCTCCTATTTGCCTAGATCAGAGAGCTCTTTCTTTTGAGAACAACTAGTTAGAAAGAGACCCACAAAAATGTTTTATTTTCAAGATAAAAAATATTTGTAAATGAATGATTTCAGTGGGTTATTATTAAAAAATATCTGCGCCTTTAATTTTTTGTGATTCCTTGTATTTTTCTGGCTATCAAGCTTGCAAAATTGGATGTATGAAATATATTGACAAAATCTTTAAAGGTATACATTTTTAATCACTTAAATGTAAGCTAAAAATATGTCTACTAAAAGTAGGAGCCCTGGCACTAAAATAAAATCTCATACTAACATGAATGGTTTCTTAGCATTACTTTATTGTATGAATGTGTGTGTTTATGTTTGAGCTAGGAGTGAGGAATGCAGTGATGAAATTAGGGGATGGAAGGAAGCATTTTAAAAAATAAAGAAACCGAATTAAAGTACATAGTTTAATGTTATGACAGCCGTTATTATTCCAGACATATTTTCTGAAATAATCTCATACATGAAGAGTATGTATTATTAGTATCATTAAACATGTTCCTAGACCTATTATGATACTAACACAAACTCCAAAAAAATTAATTTAAATGAAGCTGATAATTTTATTAAAATAACATCTTGGCCATACATGAGAGAGGGTGTTTGATTTCCTAACTTACTCATTTCCCATGGGTAGAGCAATCCCGATTCTGTTTATCCAAGGTGGCTTTGTGTTTTATCTCTCAAGTGGTCACTATTTTGAGACCTAAGTGACTAAGTGACATGACAGGCTAAAGATGAATTTAGAGAAGCCATTTGATTTCAAAGAGTAAAATTCTATCTTTATGTTAGTCAAACTTTCTTTTCTTGTTTCAGTGATGCCAAATGTGGGTGTCACAGCTCAATTTCCCTTTTGCCATAACGACTCCTTGGTGAGAGTAGAATCATGTCCTATATAGCACAGGCATTAAGTTCATAATGGAAGTTGAAACTTTGGGTGAAGATAAACTTTCCAACTACTTTGGTATTTTGAGGGTCATTCTGCATTCTAGAATTTTGCTCTTCGTGTCTAAAAAAAGGTCCCATCTTGGATTATTGCCTTGTCTTTGTACAGTTTTAACATATGCTGTCATTACATCTTTTAACTATTGATATTTACCCATTGATTCATCTTCATGAAATATTCATGTTGACGTTCATGTCAGTATGATGGTTTTGTGATAGAACATTACCACGTCGCATTGCGACACACCTTTGGGTTATGATGAATCCACAAGAGTAACCATTAGGACTTTTGCTAAGAAAAATTTTTAGTCTTGGAAGCAATGTAAGGGGCAAAGAACAAGAGGAAAAAACTAGACAATATACTAGATTTGGCCAAAAAACAGCAAGAGCACTTTAGGGATTTCAAATTTGATTTATACCTCTTCTAAAAAAAAGTTGACTACTTTTACAGTGCTCACGAGACTAAAAGGATAGTGGTTTTGGAAGAAAGGTTAAGGATTCTTTAAATTTGCAGATAAAAATATTTACCAGCCAAACAGGCCTTCATACTTGCCACAAAATGTTTCATGGCACTTCATTTATCTTAACTACATTAGGGCTAATAATTTTTTAGTTTGGCACCCTCCAAGGAAACCTTATTGAATATTCAGAATAAATTGCGAGGCAGTTCCTAGCTTGCTATTAGTTACATAATAATTCTATAAATATCACCTTTCAGTGGCTGTTTTGTGAATTCAATTAAGTGGGAATCTACAGAAAGTAGAATATTCTTAATTGCTTCATAATCTTTAATAAAAGAGTTATTGTTATTTCTAAGTTATGCAGTTTTTACTGATGTGAAATTTGGAGTTTGTGATTAAGTTTTAATAAAGTGATTAAAAATTTTAACACCAAAATAATGTATTATTATGGTAATAAGCAATAGTCTCGCCCCATTCCTTTCCAGCTGTTACTTCTGAGAGTTAGTGCTCTGTCTATAAGTAATATGATTTTTATGACAGTTTTTTTGATTTGTCAATTTTATACATTCTCTTTTATTTGTTTCTCTTATGGTTAATAATTTCACTGATTTAAACCACTGACTTTATGCCCATCTTCCTAATATAGTTAACCATTTTTAATCCTTCTTTTGGTTACCATTTAAATTTTTTTTAAGAGTATTTTTTTGATGTGGACCATTTTTAAAGTCTTTATTGAATTTGTTATAATATTGCTACTGCTTTATGTTTTGGATTTTTGGCCATGAGGCATGTGGGATCTTAGGTCCCTGACCAGGGATCAAACCCGCACCCCCTGCATTGGAAGGCGAAGTCTTTAACCACTGGACCAGGGAAGTCCTGGTTACCATTTTAATTTTAAACAATGAATTAACCTTTGTTTCTTATTTATAACTATAAAAGTTAGAAACATCTTTTGCTTTTGCACTTTGTAGGGGACAGTATTTGTGCTCACTTGATATTTTTAATAAAAGTTGTCGGGAACAGCTTTGTTCAGATGGAACATAGAACACCATGATTACTTTTCTTTTCCATGGCATTTATGTACTGATCTTTGTCTTTCATCTCTTAACTACCTTTACTCTTTTTTTTTTTTACTACAGATAAAAAGGTATAATTTATAATGATACAAGAGTCAATCCAACAGTGTTTAATAAATAATTCATGTCTGTGTGATAGCAATAGGTGACTTGATGGATTTTATCTGGCTATATATACTTCCATCTTAATAAGTTCCTACCCAGTGGAAACCAGGTCAATTCAATTTTCTTGGTATTTTATCTGAAATAGCTCAACATGTAATAAGGTCATTATAAAAGTACTTTTTTTGGTATTTATCAGTAAACTTATTCAAACAAATCTTGTTCAGTTAATGACAATGGAAGGCCTGCCTAGTAGAGCAAGGTAACCCAAATAATTATAATGTATTATGATTCTGCAAGCTTTTTATTGTTTTCTACAAAAGAAACTGGTCAGTATATTGGAAAAATTTTAATCTAGCTCTTTGAGACCTTTTGAAATTATGAAAACATCTTGGTTTTTCATATCTTCTACCCTCTAGCCCCTGAGACAGACAGTGCTGGGCTAGTACCTGAAGGTGATGGAGCAAATTTAACAAGGTCTCCATAATCATACTTTTTCAGAGGATAAATGCTGGCATTCAATTTTTTTTTCAGAACACTTAATCCCCTCTTATAGACATGTAATGATCACTTATTCTAATATTCTTAATAAATTATTGCAAATTGGAATTGGAGAGAAATATGGCAAGAGACATCAATACCTTACTATATCAGAGTAGAAAGTGGTGTTAGACTAAAATAATTCAGCAAATTGGAATATTGATTAGAAACTAGGATAATGAAATATGGTAGGGTACAGATATGAAGCAATATGATTAGAGAGGAAGAATAACATAAACTCCAGAGGGTAAGTAACTGACTATATTTAAGTAAAGTTGGAAGGCCCCTCAGTAATAAAGGAATAATAAGATTATTATGGGTTAACAATGTAGTGTTGTGGTTAAAGCAAACACAATGTAAGGTCATATAAATAAAAATCAAGAATGTGGGAAACTTGAGATTATTTTCCCATTGTACTTGCCACTGGTCAGACCCTTTTGAGAGCATTGTTTCTAGTTCTGGGCTCTACCGCTAAAGAAGGACATGGAGAACTTGGAGGAAGTTCAGAGGAGGACCACAAAGATGATTAAAGGGTTGAAAAAGAAACCTAAAAGAAAAATTTTAAAGTAGCAGGGATTATTATTATTCCAGAGAAGACTTAGAGGTATTTATGGGTAAAGGATGGAGAACAGATGGTCTCAATCTTCACTGAAGGTCAAACAAGAAGAAATCAATTTAACCTGTGTCATGAAGGATTTAGTTAGATATGAGGAAATTTTTACACATAGAATGTTAAAATAAGTGACTATGGGACATGTGAAATCTTTTGCAACACTGTGGATCCTAAGTGATTATATCAGACTGCTCAAAGGGCATTTGAGGCATTTATGATCGTAGTAGCTCATTAAGTAAACCTGCATATTTTTCATTCTCTTTTTCTGACTGAGGAAAATTAACAGTTAATTCTGACTTATGATCAGTCCTTATGGAAAATATGTCTAGTTGACTTGATAGAGGTAACGTAATTCAAGTTATAATCAATTCTGTTAATAAGGCAGTGTAGTATGATGCTCCATTAAATCAGAAGGATAGTCAATATGGCCTCTTTCCCCACTTTCTTTAACTAGACCATGTTTTAGAATACAAATGACAACTGTTCATTGGTTTGATGGTGAATATCAATAAAAGAGAGAAATGATTATGTTGAAGTTTTAAGTTATATTTCTATTGTATATACATATTTACAAATGTTAAGATGCTGTGGTGGTGTTTTTTTTCTAAGAGTAGCCTGTTCATATGCATTCTGGAAACACAGTCAGGCTTTCAAAATCAATGTTGTTAAATAGTTTACTGACCACAAATAAAAATTATTTATCTTTGCAAATCAACTACTGAAGTACTGACAAACAGAACTAGACTATTGGTTGCTTGTGGATAGATTTAAAAGACCCATATACTAACAACAGAAAAATTCTTCTCCCTATTGAGCAGTGCTTTACATGTATATTATGTTTTTCCTTTTTTTTGCTTTAAATAGCTTCTTTGGTTTTGAGGTTTTTGAGGAAAAAGACAAAATAAGCTATGTACTTTATTTTAAGGCAAAGAGCTTTTGTGGTCTACCATGTTCTGTAAAACTAAAAGGATGCTACAGTAAAAATTCAGAAAGAAAAGAAATTTATATGTAGTAAGTGTGTAAAGTTATTTGTATAAACTGTCCTTATATTATAAATAATATAAAATGGACTGATCAATTTTACATTGTTTATAAAGCATTTCCATTCTATGTGATGTCAAAATTAATTTTTAGTACTAAATGAAGCTGTATTTTTTTTTTTTTTTTTTTTTTTTGCGTTACGCGGGCCTCTCACTGTTGTGGCCTCTCCCGTTGCGGAGCACAGGCTCTGGAAGCGCAGGCTCAGCGACCATGGCTCACGGGCCCAGCCGCTCCGCGGCACGTGGGATCTTCCCGGACCGGGGCACAAACCCGTGCCCCCTGCATCGGCAGGCGGACTCTCAACCACTGCGCCACCAGGGAAGCCCGAAGCTGTATTTTTTTATAGGCAGGTAATTTGTTTTCTAACGAAAGAGCAACCTATTAATTATTTTATTTTTTTTAGAAAACAAACCTTCTTTTTATTCAACAATCTTATCCATTTTTGTTCTAGGTGCTGTGATGGTTGAAAATATTTTAATATTAAAAGTACATGATGTGTTTGTTCCTACAGCTGTGAGGGAATATTGAGATTCTTCTTTACTCCCTAAAGAAGAAAATATATAACTCAGGGTAGCATTTATTAATTAGGTGAATTTAGTATACTCTAGAACCTGGCCCTTAACCTTAGAGATTTAAAAATCTGATTTTTGTTAGCATTCAAATCCACTTTTAAAGACATACAATTAACCAAACTTTTGAAACTGATCTATATGGAATAAAAATGCCCCATTCACTATTAATTTACTGTGACAAATAGGCCTGACAGTGGACTAAACTGTACAAGTTAACATAATCAGCACTTTTCTTCTTTGTTGCTAAACCACATGAAAAGCTTAATCATAATCTGAGGACCATTTAATAATTTTACAATGAGAAATATAAATACCCCAAGGATAAGAAACCCATCAAACTCTCATAAGTCATTATATTTTGTTCTCTTTCTCTCTCTCTTTTTTTTGGGGGGGGCAGATTTTATTATATCCCCTAAATACTGATGAGAGTATTTGGGAGGAAAATGAAGTTTATACAAGAAACTGTGGTATAAAACAACACTGTGAAACACAGAATGCTGTAATAATTAGAGACGGAATAGGTCACTTCAGGCATAATGAAAGATGAGACATTGGAACTGAGCCTAAAGAATGTCTAGAATTTTACAGTATAAATGGAGGAGGATATTGCATGATCAAAGTGTGGGATGTGAGAAAGTTGAGGGCCTTTTTAGACAATGGTGAGTATATAGTCAATTTTTTTTTTTTTTTTTTTTTTGGCTGTGTTGGGTCTTCACTGCTGCGTGCGGGCTCTCTGTAGTTGCAGCAAGCGGGGCTACTCTTTGTTGTGGTACGCGGGCTTCTCATTGCGGTGGCTTCTCTTGCTGCAGAGCATGGGCTCTAGGCACGCAGGCTTCAGTAGTTGTGGCGCGTGGGCCCAGTAGTTGTGGTGCATGGGCCCAGTAGTTGTGGCATGTGGGCTCTAGGGTGCGCAAGTTTCAATAGTTGTGGTGTGCGGGCTCAGTAGTTGTGGCTCACGGGCTCTAGAGCACAGGCTCAATAGTTGTGGCTCACGGGCTTAGTTGCTGTGTGACATGTGGGATCTTCCCAGACCAGGGATTGAACCCGTGTCCCCTGAATTGGCAGGCAGATTCTTAACCACTGCAACACCAGTCAAATTTAGCTAGAATAAAAGACAAATATAGGGAGAAGTAAAAGATAATTCTAGAAAGGTAAATTGAGATTTTTGAGGGTTCTTGAACTCCAAGCTACACTGTTTAGATTTTTGGAGAGAGTTGAATTTTTGAGTGGGAGAATGGCATGAGCAGAGTTATGCTTTAGGAATAATAAGCTACAATAAGGTAGAGTTGGATAAAAGATATTTGCATTCACCCCAACAAGAGATACTTAAGGATATAAATTAGGGTGTTATAAGTAGAGTTGGAGCTCAAAAGATGAATACACCTACCCTGAGAAAAGGTTATCCAGTTCTTGTAAAAGAACAAAGGAAAAGGAGGGCACAAAAATAACTAAAATGAATAAAGTTGAGTCCAATAAATTGTACTCCAGTGGTGTAAAAGAGTGAAAAGGTTTTCTCTTTCTAATGATGCCTGATTAAACCTTTACTGGTCTTAGAAAAGTTTCTAAGCATCTTCAGATGAAGAGTAAGTTAGTCCTGTCCATGTTTTTCCTTATCCCAGCACATGGTAAGCTCTCAGTAAATATTTGTTGTAAAAGTGGTTTAGTTTTTAAATTTATTAATATGAGAGAATCTTTTAGTAGATAAATTTTTAATGAATCAAACTTATTCCATTATCTACTTACCAAGACAATGCTATATTAAATGTACCTTTAAAAAAATTCTGCTTCCCTGAAAAACACACAAGAGCTTCATTTGGGCTTCCCTGGTGGTGCAGTGGTTAAGAACCCACCTGCCAATGCAGTGAACACGGGTTCGAGCCCTGGTCTGGGAAGATCCCATATGCCATGGAGCAACTAAGCCCATGTGCCACAACTACTAAGCCTGCGCTCTAGACCCCGTGAGCCACAACTACAGAGCCTGCGAGCCACAACTACTGAAGCCCGTGCGCCTAGAGCCCGTGCTCCACAACAAGAGAACTCACCACAGTGAGAAGCCCGGGAACCGCAGTGAAGAGTGGCCCCCGATCGCCGCAACCAGAGAAAGCCCGCGTGCAGCAACGAAGACCCAACGCAGCCATAAATAAATAAATAAATAAATACATTTATTAAAAAAAAAAAAAGAACTTCATTATTTAACTTTGTTTCAATACCTTAGAATAACTTTCTTCTCATTAACTGGTGACAAGAGTATCAGGAAATAGGATTGTGGAAGCATAAATTGATATAACTTTTCTAGAGGGCGTTAATTCTATAAACACTAAATACCTACTGTGCTCCAGGCATTGTGCTGGGTGCTGGGATACAGTAGTGAGCAAAACAGCCCAGTCCCTAATCTCAAAGAATTTGCAGTCTAGTGGGAAAGACACATACATGAAAGTACCAGTCTGGTAAGAGCTATGAAGGAAGAATTTAGGGAGTTCGACAAGTATTGATTAGGGGAACCTCATCTAGTCAAGGAAGACTTCCTTGAGGAAGTGCATTGACTAGGAATCTGAAAGATTAGTAGGAGTAACCTAGCAAAGAGAGTAGGATTGGTAGAAAAGTGTTTCAGATAGAGGTAAGAGCAAGGTCAAAGTTCATGAAATGGAAGGAATTATGGTATGTTCTGGAAACCAAAAGAAGGTAAATACGACTTGAGATTGCAGAAAGGGGAGAGAGGTGGACATAAGGCTATTGAAGTGGGCAAGGGTGAGATCATTACAATATGAATGATAATCCTTAAATGTGTTTCTCTTCTAGGATTTTAATATGAAAAAATTATCAGATAAATGTGCAAAATTATAGTGATGTTCATTGTGATTAAGTTTATATCAGTGAAAACTTAGAAACCATTTAAGTTTTCAACAATAGGGCATTGTTTAAATTTTGTTACAGTAGAATTTGATAAAGTCATTAAAATGATGTGCATATTTCTTTACTGACATAGAAAGATGCTCAAAATATATTGTTAGCTAAAAGACAGGATGCAAGCAACGTAATATCCCATTTTTGTTGAATGTGTAGAAATATAGAAACAATTTATTCATTATAAAGAATATATCATGATTTAGTGACAAAACAATCAAGGAGGGCTTCCCTGGTGGTGCAATGGTTGAGAGTTCGCCTGCCGATGTAGGGAACGCGGGTTCGTGCCCCGGTCCGGGAAGATCCCACATGCCGCAGAGCGGCTAGGCCCGTGAGCCATGGCCGCTGAGCCTGCGCGTCCGGAGCCTGTGCTCTGCAACGGGAGAGGCCACAACAGTGAGAGGCCCGCGTACAGAAAAAAAAAAAAAAAAAAATCAAGGAGAAAGTTAATCAGTTAACCAGGAGATGGAAAAGGATTGAAATACTATTGAGGATAGGCTCAGAGGACAAAAATGATAATCCGTTGAATTGAGGCTACTGATGATCGTAAAGGAATGAAAATCCTGTGTTGGTAGGCTTTTATAACTTAGATACGAAAATTTCAGTCTTGTCAGATAGATCAACATTTTGCAGTGGCTTGGGACAGTTTTGCAAGAGCAAAGGCATTCTTTACTATCTCTATGCTTCCCAATAGAAAAACCCTAGTAGAATGAATGGAAAATTCATATTATCATGTGAATAGCCAGGGCTATGTTTTACAATCTAATGGTAAATCTTTAATTCATTCCATGAGCAGAAACACTGGTAGCCTCTGACATAAGACAAGAATTAGTAGCTAAATATATCTAATGTTTATTAAGCAAATAACCCTGACATATCTTTGAGAAGTCTTATATAAGATAGTCACATAATAATAATAAATATGTTACCTCATCAGATAATATACATATGGGTGGTCTTGGGTTTTAAGGGTTCAAAAATATCAGCAAGTAACTTTTCCAAGATAATTAATGTCATTTGGATAAAGAGATGAGTATTATAAAAAATGTAACTTGTGAAGTTCATAAACTGAATCAAATTCGCGTTTAAAGTAGTGTTGTGGACTGAATGTGGTCGCCTAAAATGCATATGTTATCATCTTAATCCCCAGTGTTATAGTATTAGGAGGTTAAGACCTTCAGGAGGTAATTAGATTTAGATGAGGTTTTGAGGGTAGACCCCCCATGATGGAGTTGGTGCCCCTATAAGAAGACAACAAGACCAGAACCCCCTCTCTCTCTGCCATGTGAGGATACAGCAAAGAGGTGGCTGTCTGCAAGTCAGCAAGAGGGCCTTCACCAGACAAAGGATCTGCCAGCACCTTCATCTTGGACTTCGTAGCTCCAGAAATATGAGAAATAAATATTTGTTGATTAAGCCACCCAGTCTATGATATTTTGTTATAGCAGCCCAAGCTGACTAATTCAGCAATTGGTACTGAGAAGTGGGGTACTCCTGTAACAAATACTTAGAAATGTGGAAGGTTTGAAACTGGATAGTGAGTAGAGACTGAAAAAGTTTTGAGATGCCTGCTAGAAGAACCTAAGATTGCTGTGAAGGGACTTTTAAAGACGATTCTGGTGAGAGCTCAGAAAGAAAAGAGGAGAGTTGTAGAAAAAGCTTCCATGTTCTTAGAGAATACACAAATAATCATGAGCAGAATGTTGATAAAAATACAGATAGAAAGGCCACTTTGGCGATATCTCTGTCAGAAATGAGGGTTATTGGACAATGGAGAAAAGGTGAACCTTGTTGAACCTTGTCATAAAGTGGCAAAAAACTTGGCCAAATTATGTTTGTGTTCTAGTATTTTGTGGAAGGTAGAACTTATGAGCGATGAAATTGGATATTTAGCTGAGGAGATTTCTAAGCAAAGCATTGAAGGAGGGCTCTGGTTCCTCCTGACTGCTTATAGCAAAATGCAAGAAGAGAGAAATGAAGAAGGAATTATTAAGCAAAAAAGGAACTGGCACTTCAAGATTTGGAAAATCCTCATCCTATCCAAACTGCAAAAAGTGAAGAAGTGTGTTCAAAAGAGAACACTAAATGTGTGGCTGACTGACCATTTAATAGGGAGAGTAGTGTGGATATGAACTACAGACCTAATCAGCCATCTGAACAGTCAGGAATAGAGATGGGATTATACCAGGAAAAACACTGCCAGCTGGGACAAAAGGAAACAGAGAAAATAGGATGTAATGAAGGAAGGCTGTGAACATGCATTATCCTTTAAGAAAAGGGAAGGACACCAAAGACAATTCAGAGATCAGCAGGGCTACTACTCCCACCACAGGCCCAGACTGTGCAGCCTGGGAGGCAAGACTACTTCTACCCTGGTTTCAAAGGGCAGGGCCATTGCCCTGCAGAGCTGCATGGGAGGGCCCTCATAGAAGCAGAGTGGGTGAAGCCAGGTGGGCAGCCTCTGCCAAGCTGAAGGGGTGTGGCCACCTCATAAAGCCATGGGGTGATGCCACCACCCCAATGGTTCTAGAGGGGAGAACGTCATACCAAAGAGGATTATTCTCAAGCCTTAAGATCTAATGGCATTTGCCTTGCTAGGTTTCGGACTTATTTGGGACCCATCACCCCTTTCTTCCTTCTGATTTCTCCCTTTTGGGATGGAAACATTTATTCTATGCCTAATCCTCCATTTGGAAACACATAGCTTTTCTGGCTTCAAAAGTTCACAACTGAAAAGGAATTTCGCCTCAGGATGAGTTATACCTAGAGTCTCACCCATATCTGATTTAGATGATATTTAGGTAAGACTCTGGACTTTAGAGTTGATACTGGAATGAATTAAGACTTTTGAGGCTGTTGGGATAGAATGAATGTATTTTGTACATGAGAAGGACATGAATTTGTATGTGAATCTGGGGTGTAGGAGTAAAATGTTATGGACTGAACATTTGTCCCCTCCACCCCCCCAATTCCAATGTTGAAGTCCTAATCCCCAGTGTGATGGTATTTGGGAGTGAAGCCTTTGTGAAGTAATTAGATTTAGTTGAGGTCATGAGGGTAGAGTCCTCATGATGCTATTAGTGCCCTTATAGGAAGAGGAAAAGACACCAGAGCTTTCTCTCTCTTTATGAGCAAGCACCAATCAAAGGCCATGTGCACACACAAGGAAAAGCCAGCTGTGTACAAGCTACGAAGTGGGCCCTCACCAGACAGTGAATCTGAGGCCACCTTGATGTTGGAATTCCCAGCCTCCAAAACTATGAGAAATAAATATCTGTCATTTAAGCCACCCAGTCTATGACATTCTGTTATAGCAGCCCAAACTAAGGCAGGTTGTCTTATAATCTTTTTCATTCATCATAAAGAGTGGTGTACATTCTCACACATATTGGGTTAAAATAATTTTTCTCATTATTTTATTACAATTGTCTTTAGAACTGAGGTCGTGTTTTATATCAGTACATGTAAAGAAAGCTGAAAAGTGCTGTGTCACTATCACTTGGCTTTCACCACCACATCTAAGAGAAAAAATGAGACAGCACAGTACATAGGACATTCTGTTTGGAAGTTAGTCTGTGACTCAGTGTTAAACAAGTGAGACTCAAAGTTTAGATTTTAATTCATTCCATTTTCAAAAGTAAATCTTTGAAAGGAATGCTTCTTTGCAATGATCATTTCTCTTACATAAGAATGGAATGTAGTTTTTGGAAAAGGTTTGAAGAACCCATCTAGATATTTCATCATTGTAAGGTAGTGCTATATTTTGCAGACCTTAAAATGGAGCTTCATCATGTGTTTTGGTCAGTTTCTTCTGATAGCCATGCCTAGCCAAAGTGATTAGGAGATTCAATAGCTGAAAGTATTCACAGCAGAAAAGTATACCAATGTTATAGTAACAGATATTTAGCCAACTCTGGTTTTGATCTTGCTCAAAATTCAACCATATGAATTTAGGGTAAGGAAATGACAATGTATGCATTCACCTACTCACCCAAAAGGAACCCTGATTTCCTTTATGTATCTGGCTTTACATAGAATCCCCATGATCACGTTTCTTAGCTCTTTTTCACCTGCCTTGACTGAGCCCTTTATTATTCTTTCATGAAAAGAAAACAAAGAAAAAAGTACCACAGTGATAAAGTGCTGTTTTTCAGAATCCAGAGCACCTTTTCTAATCATATTTCAGCTTTTCTCTCACTACTTAGGATGCCAGTGTGCTTCTTAGCCTAGCCCGTAGTTTAGACCAAAGGCCCAAGTTTTGGTGCTCCTGCCACATCTGGGTTGGTCAAGATTTAGTACAGACTATTTGTTTAAAGGGTGCTGAGAGTGGGTAATGGGAAACTCCTTTTCCTCTGTCTCTTCTTTCTTCAATTTATGTGGCAGCAAGGTAAATCCTAAAAGCACACAGATTATATCTTTGGGTTAAAGCAAGATTCCTTGCACTTTTTTTCTTTGCAGTTTTTCCCGAAGTGGCTCAGGTTTGGAGGAAAATAAGGCAAAACCATAGTATGGCAGAGAAGAGTTGATAGAGTATAGAGTGAATTTGATGCGAGGTAAAAATGAGAAAATCACGAGAAAGAAAGGGGTGCAGTGTGAAGTTTGTGAGGGTTATCATGGCATAATGTGGAAAAAATGATGTTTAGAGGTTAGATGTGAGAAGATTGAGGGATATATATAGAAGCTGAAATAAGCTGGTTCATCCTTGGCCTAATTTGAGAAGTCCTGGTTTAAGCGTAGCATAGCTTGAATTAGATAACTCACCAAGATTCTTATCATCTGTAGAAATATGGGGCAAAGACAATATTTGTAGGAAAGGAAAGATTCAGAAATATATGCATGAAAAAGAGGGAAAAATAGTTATGAGAAAACGGATGGAATATGAAGTAACATAAAAAACACATTTAAAAAGGTAAAATGTGAAAGAATAAGTTTATAAAAGTATGGAAGTAATGGAATTAAAGCAATTTTTAATTTAAAAAAAGTCTCAAATGATTACCTTGCACTTACGCTGAACATTTTGTTATGTACAGATAACACAATGTTGAACAAGCACACACAATCAAGGAATGGAAAAATATTTGTGTTAATCAATTCTGTGTTGAAGTGGAAATTCAATGTAGTCTTTTAGAAGTAGGTATCATGATAGATATACCTACATGTACATATTTTTCTTATTACTGTATCACCTCTTCCTTCCATCAATCAGGAATTTTTATTGTTTCAAATTGACCTAAGTGAATATGATCAGGCATACTCTGAGGGTTTGGTGAGTGAGTGTTGTTATCTATTGTAATGAAGGGGAGTTTTAGATCAAATTTCATTAAACATACAAATATTTATTAAATAAACAAGGAGGCACAAAATAGTTCATACTCCTTACTTTATAAGTTGGATGACATTTCAGTTGTAATTTCGGTGCTCTGACAATACTTTGCGTGAAAAAATGCACTCAGTGTGTGCATGAACATATTTTAGGGACAGAATTCTGTTACCCTTATAGTTGTCAGCTGGCACCGTGATCCTCCAAACCAATGAGCGGACACACAAGTCTCAGAAGCTTTACCTAAGTGTATAGCCTACAATATTTGCTGAATTCTTGTAAGTGTTCATAAAGGGCAGTAGAGTGCTTCTGAAATCTTTTGGCAAATCTACAGATCTGGAACACCATTAATTTTTTTCTTCAATGAAAAACACATTTTCAACATTTATTAAACATTAATTAGACTAGCTATAAACTATCTCTTGTGTTGATCATCAGAGGCCAGCATAGGTGAAACGCTTTCTGATTAAACATTAGCTATATAGAAATTTATATAATAGAGTAGAAATCATTATATTCTCCCTACTCTCCCACCTCCTTCTCAGCTACCCACCGTTAAGCTCCCAGACGTTTATCTGTGTACAAACTTAATCTGTATACACATTCATATAAACACACTTTTAAAAAAAACTTTCCTACTATGCAAACTTATTTTCTAAGTTTCTTTTGCCTGTAGGAAAAAACAAATCTGGTCTGGCATTCAAGGTAGTTAATAGCCCTCCTTCCCACACCAACTCTCCAAGTTTGTATTCTGCTATTTTACCCTATATGTTCAATGTTTCAGCCTCTCTGAACTTTTCATAGTTCCCCATATATGCCATACCCTTTCCTTTTTTATTTTATCTGGCTACGTCCTTAAATCTGTTTCAGATGTTATGTTATATATGAGTCTGTTTCCTAGTTTTCTATTGTAGAATCATTCCTTCATCTGTATTTCCATAGTATTCTGTATATAACTTGACTGTGACAATAATTATAATAGCTAATAAGTATTGGCTCTGTTGTGTTAAGTTTAACTTTTTTTACATTTATTTTATTTAATCATCTTTTCACATTATTTTGTAACTTATCTGCTTATGTGTCTTTTCCCAAATAGACTACAACTTACTGATTCATCTTTAGGTTCTAGTATATGGCACTATACCTGGGCATGTGATAAGTGCTCAGTACATCTGTATAGGAAAGAATGAATGTAAAAATGTTGCTCTTTAGTACTTGGTATTAAAGGTGAAGTATAGATCATAACTGCTCTCTGTGAATATAGAATAGAGAAGGATAGAGTGTAAACTGAATGAAGAAGCCACTAGGAAATCCCGTCTTTTCCCCATAGAATGGCTTATGGAGAATTCTATAGGTATATTAGAGGATTGGAGAAAGCTGAAGAAAATGCAAATAGAATTATCCTAGTCTAAGATGCTTTAGCTTGTATTATTTGTTGGTGGCTTTAGCCTTTGTGTAGGTATTTTTGCAGTCGTGACAGAATGAAATAATATTCATCATGAGTATAATATAAAGGGTGTAGGCAAAATGAGAACAGGGAAAGGAGATGAGAAAGGACTGCTTTGAGGTGGAAATATAAGTTGTATTTATCTGTGCTTTTCAAATTTTTTGCTTAATTTGCCTCCAAAAATAATTTTTTTAAATGATGTACCACTTTGTATATATTAAAGCTGATATCTAAAATACTTTTTATCAACGGTACTGATGAAACTAGTGGCAGGGCAGGAATAAAGATGCAGGCATAGAGAATGGACTTGAGGTCACGGGGCGGGGGGTGGGGAGGGGAAGCTGGGACAAAGTGAGAGAGTAGCATTGACATACATACACTACCAAATGTAAAATGTGTGGCTAGTGAGAAGCTACTGCATAGCACAGAGAGATCAGCTTGACGCTTTGTGATGACCTAGAGGGGTGGGATAGGGAGGATGGGAGGGAGGCTCAAGAGGGAGGGGATATGGGGATATATGTATACATATAGCTGATTCACTTTGTTGTACAGCTGGAACTAACACAACATTGTAAAACAATTATACTCCAATAAAGATATTAATGAATAAATAAAGCAGTGAGTTGAAAAGAAAAAAATAAGTAAAATAGTTTTTATCAAAAGTTTAAGTAGCTACAGAGACTATAGCTAAAAACATATTATATATTGTGTATATGCTTTAAATAAATTTTTTCAAAACGTTGGAGCTGCCTATTTCATTCAATCATGAAAACTGTCTGCATAAAATCTGACTGGCTAAGTCATTCCTTGTTGCTAAACTACTTAGCTAAGTCAGACTTACTATCAGTCAATAACAAGCCTGACTTCATTTTTTAGGTCAAATCAACCTGTTAATACACTCCATGACAACCGTCTCACTTCTGAATTCTAAATGTGAGATAGGTATATAGATTGCTTTATAAACAATCAGACTGACAGACCCCAGGTCTTCCCAGGATGAAACAAGTGTCATCTCCTTCAATTTTTCTTGCTTTGCTCATAAAGGATTATCCTCCAGGATCAATGCATTTTTTTTATTGTAGTATAGTTGCTTTACAATGTTGTGTTAGTTTCTATTGTACAGCAAAGTGAATCAGCTATACGTATACATGTATCCCCTCTTTTTTGGATTTCCTTCCCATTTAGGTCACCACAGAGCATTGAGTAGAGTTCCCTGTGCTATACAGTAGGTTCTCATTAGTTATCTATTTTATACATAGTTTCAATAGTATATATATGTCAATCCCAGTCTCCTAATTCATCACACACCCCTCTTTCCCCCTTGGTATCCATACGTTTGTTCTCTACGTCTGTGTCTCTATTTCTGCTTTGAAAATAAGACGGTCTATACCAGTTTTTTCAGATTCCACATATATGCGTTAATATACAATGTTTGTTTTTCTCTTTCTGACTTACTTTATTCTGTATGACAGTCTCTAGGTCCATCCACGTCTCTACAAATGACCCAATTTGTTCCTTTTTATGGCTGAGTAATATTCCATTGTATATATGTGCCACATCTTCTTTATCCATTCATCTGTCAATGGACACTTAGGTTGCTTCCATGTCCTGGCTATCATAAATAGTGCTGCAGTGAACATTGGGGTGCATGTGTCTTTTTGAATTATGGTTTTCTCTGAGTATATGCCCAGTAGTGGGATTGCTGGGTCATATGGTAGTTCTATTTTTAGTTTTTTGAGGAACCTCCATACTGTTCTCCATAGTGGCTGTATCAATTTACATTCCCACCAACAGTGCAAGAGGGTTCCCTTTTCTCCACACCCTCTCCAGCATTTATCGTTTGTGGGTTTTTTGATGATGGCCATTCTCACTGGTGTGAGGTGATATCTATTGTAGTTTTGATTTACATTTCTCTAATAATTAGTGATGTTGAGCATCTTTTTATGTGCCTCTTGGCCATCGGTATGTCTTCCTTGGAGAAATGTATATATATATATATATATATATATTTTTTTTTTTTTTTTTTTTTTTTTTTTTTGCGGTATGCGGGCCTCTCACTGTTGTGGCCTCTCCCATTGCGGAGCACAGGCTCCGGACGCGCAGGCTCAGCGGCCATGGCTCACGGGCCCAGCTGCTCCGCGGCATGTGGGATTTTCCCAGACCGGGGCACGAACCTGTGTCCCCTGCATCGGCAGACGGACTCTCAACCACTGCGCCACCAGGGAAGCCTGAGAAATGTATATTTAGGTCTATCTGCCCATTTTTTGACTGGGTCGTTTGTTTTTTTTTGATATTGAGCTGCATGAGCTGTTTGTATATTTTGGAGATTGAGCCTTTGTCCGGTGCTTCATTTGTTCCTCTTCCTTAGTTGCTCTGCCCCTGGGGCTCAGCTGTGGTTTTAGCCCCACCTCTGTATGTGGGCCACACACAGAAGTCTGCTCTGAAGGCTGCCCTGAAGCATTCGGGTCTGCCCCGGTGAGGACAGGGCTCAGAGGTGGCACGACTTCCTGGGTCACGGGGGCCCCAGTGGTGACAGGTGCACGGGAAAGCCGGTGGCCACAAGCACAAGAGATCTGCCCCTAGTGGGAGCGTTTCCTAGTGCCTGGCGGCTGGCGCGAGAAGGTCAGCTCTGGTGGGGGCTTTTTGTAGCGCCTGGTGGCAGGCATGAGAAGGCCAGCCCTGTTGGGGGCTTTTTGTAGCGCCTGGTGGCAGGCATGAGAAGGCCAGCCCTGTTGGGGGCTTTTCCTAGTGCCTGGGGGGACAGGTGGCTGGCGCGTGGGGAGCGAGAGGCTGTAATGGCGGCTCCACCCCCTGCACATCACTCAACAGTGGCGCCTTGCTTCTATGGCAGTCTGGGTTTCCTCCACAAGCATTCCTGGTTGCGAATTTCCTCCGTCTCGTCCCCTCAGGTTGTCTCCTCGCAGCCAGCAGCAGTTTTGCCCCCAGGTTTGCTCTTCAGTCCGCATGTTCCAGCTCTCAGCGCCTCCCCCCGCCCCCCGTGTGCACCAGCAGACACGTCCCAGTCTGGGGCGCACAGGGTGTGGCACGGACCATCTGTGTAGTTCTAACTCTGTCCTGTCTGCCACAGACAAGCCGTTTCCTCCTCCTCCAACAGCCTCAGATGCTCCCCTTCTGTCCCAACTGATTTCCCCGTCAGTGAGGGGATTTCTCCGGATGCGGGACCCTCTCCTCTGCTTTAGCTCCCCCCAGGGGTACAGATCCCGTTCCGCTGCCTCTCCTCTCCTTTTTCCCTTCTTTCTTTCATCCTACCCAGTTGTGCGGGGATCTTTCTTGTCCTTTCCAGTGTCCAAGGTCTTCTGCTAGTGTCCAGCCGGTGTTCTGTGAGAATTGTAACATCTGTAGGTGTATTCTTTTTTTTTTTTTTTTTTTTGCGGTACGCAGGCCTCTCACTGTTGTGGCCTCTCCCGTTGCGGAGCACAGGCTCCGGACGCGCAGGCTCAGCGGCCATGGCTCACAGGCCCAGCCGCTCCACGGCACGTGGGATCTTCCCGGACCGGGGCACGAACCCTTGTGCCCTGCATCGGCAGGCGGACTCTCAACCACTGTGCCACCAGGGAAGCCCTGTAGATGTATTCTTAATGCATTTGTGGAGAGAGATGAACTCCACGTCCTCCTACTCATCCACCATCTTGGTTTTCTCCCAATGCACTCTTGAATTATCCCTTTGCATTATGCTCTGGAGACTTTTACCCACAGGGGTGGGTGGGGAACAAGGCACCATAGCAAGGTTTGGGATGGGTGAGAAGTATGCTTTCTTTTTTGTAAAGTAGAAGCAGGATGATTGTGAAAGTCGAAAGAGGGACAGAATACTGGTGACTTGCAGGTGCATCCTCAGGCAAATCAATTTTAGGAAATGATACATATGGGAATTGAGGATTTGGAAGTAGGCTCCGTTTAAACATTTATATCTGCATTACCCATGAGGAGCCTTTTTTTTACATTTTGTTGAAGACTGCTGGTATGGGTTCTGTCTATGTAATGTCATAGGCATCACACATATAATCACAAGATAAATTGGATGTGACACCCAGAATATACTTTCTGTTGCTTTGGTAAGTACACCAAGTACCCTCTCTCTATCTTATATTCAAGAGTGTACCAGATACTGCAATCCTGTGGTTTCCAATTACAAGAGAAGAGAGGGGATGAATATGTGAATGGTCAGAAGAGAATGGTATACAAGAGGAGAAGAAATCCCTTTTCTCAAATGTAAAATGAACAAGATGAAGATTTTGAAATTCAAAAATAGGCAAAGGGAATCTCTAGGGATTTTAATGAGAATAACCAGTGGTATGCTGGTATATTTGTTTCTTGAAAATAAGTTTCGATCTGAAGAACAAGAATGGGATTAATTATTAACGCCTTCCTCTAGTACTATGGACTAACCATTATTTATATACAATTTTTTAAAAAAAGCTTTTACAACCTGGATTTTCATTTAGTTGGTGAAATTTTATTTTCTTCCTGAAAATCTTTTCATTTGTAGCATAAATTGTAGGCAAATAAAAATGTTCAGTCTTTTTAACTTTATTTTTTATTCTCACTTTAGAACTGAATACTTTTGATTTTAGAGATTAGTTTTCAAAGATATTATAAAAATACTAAAAATAAATGCCCACATCAATACTGATTTAGCATTCTAAATGTAATATATTTTAAAATATGCAACATTATGGATTCCATCTTTTGTATTGAGTTATAATATAGTACAGCATTAGAATAAGTATCTGACCATCATTAGGAAAGCTTTCTATTGAGCTATTTATTTAGCTGGCTGTAAAATATTTGTGTTTTAACCACACTAAATTGCTGGTATACAACTAGGAAAACTATGTGATATCAATTTTATTCCCATTGCTGTATTGCCCTTGTTTATTTTTATTTTTTAAAATTAATTACATTTTATTTTGGGCTGCGTTGGGTCTTCGTTGCTGCGCACAGGCTTTCTCTAGTAGCGGTGAGCGGGGGCTACTCTTCGTTGCGGTGCGCGGGCTTCTCATTGCAGTGGCCTCTCTTGTTGTGGAGCACGGGCTCTAGGCGTGCGGGCTTCAGTGGTTGTGGCTCATGGGCTCTAGAGCGCAGGAGCGGTAGTTGTGGCGCACTGGCTTTGTTGCTCCGTGGCATGTGGGATCTTCCTGGACCAGGGCTTGAACCTGGGTCCCCTGCATTGTCAGGTGGGTTCTTAACCACTGTGCCACCAGGGAAGTCCCCTAGTTTATTTTTAAACAAGAACCTGTGTTAAAGGAACCCCAAATATTGCTTATAGCTCAGAAGTATAAAATATAGTCTGTGGCTATAATAAAAAAATATTCCAGCAGGTCCAAAAGATATTGGGAATAAAAAGCCACCCATTTGCTTTTTGTAGAAGCAGTAGCAATCTGCAGACAAGCTATTCTAGCTTCAGAACAGTATGGTAGATGGTTTTATGGAACTTGCAATTACAAAAATCCACTTTAACCTTTCTTTCTTACTGGCAGGTGTCCCATTGGCTTGCAGCCAGAGGCTGTGAGTGTAGTGCAGCTGGCTTGTCCCCCAGAGTGCTGAAAATGCCGACACTCCAGCTGGCTGCTCATAATTGCGCTGATTGTGGTCTGACAACCAGAGCTCCATGAAAGAAATGTGATGAATATACAAAAATATTTTACAAATTTGATCAGATTACAAATTTCATTTCTCTTTTTTCTCCTCTATAGATATGATATCTGCACTTATAAAAATAAGCCCTGTGGAACACTGGGTAAGTTTATTATAAAGGGAGGATAGTTCAGATTGTCTTTCTGGTCCAATGGCTTTACTTTTTATTATTATTAATTTGGTAATTTTCTTTTCTGCCACATCTGAAATTATTCCTGTAAACTGGTAAACCTGCCCTTTGTGTTTATGTCACTTACTAGGAAACAAGTAGAATGATGATTGAAAACAGCTTAGGAGGTGATTCAAAATCATCAAACAGTAATAATAAATCAAAAGTAACCACTCATTTTCATATAATCCATCTCTGTAATATATTTTCCAAAAATACTAAGGAGTTTGAGAGCAAATTAAAGCAACCAGCAACTTCAAATCTGAGTCCAGGAAGGAAAGGGGAAAAAAACTTAGGGGATACTTCATGGAGAGGCATTAAGAACAGTACTTCTTTTGGTCCAATTTTGTGGAAAGATTATATCCTCATAAATAAAGATATTATTGGAAAATTTTATTACCTGAACAGAATAAAACCAATTTTGTAAAATATTACAGCCAGAGGTGGAGAGGGCAGAATTATCTTTCTTGTGCTTCCCATATATCACTTGTTTTTTTTAAAGCAATTCTATAGTATTCTAGAAATTAAAAAATCATTTTGTTGCAGAGCATAACTTTGTAGTGGTTTAAAGTTAACTGCAAATACAAATGGGGGAAAACGGTAGCTTTCAAGTAGACTAAATTGTTAAGCAACTAGAATTATTTTAAGTAAAAGCAGGAGGCTTTTATATGGTGGGTTTTTTTAAGAGTCATAGAGACTTTTTACAGACTCAGAAGTTAAGCAACTGAAGGTGAATTCTCTAGATTCTCTGACAAGTCTCACTTTTCTTATCTGTAAAGGAATAGTTATGAATTCTGTTCCTACGCTCCTCATGAGAATTTGGGGATGATCAGATTTAAAGTAGAGGTCCTGGAGAGGTCAGTGAAACATCTCTTCAAAAATTAAAATTTCTCTTGATGATTTTACCTGCCTTCTCAGGCTCTCCTTCCTCATTTCCCTCAGGATTTACAGCAAAAGGAGAAATCCCAATTTGCCGACAAGTATTATGGTGGAGAAGTTTGCTGGTTAAAATCATAACACAGAGAACGAACTCTTTGCTGAGACAGCTCACATCAAAAAGATTTTCTTCACAGTGTTTTAGGTTAACAAGACCAACAATAATCCAGAGGAAGGGAACATGAGCTGAAAACCAACAACTGACTTTGACAGTTTCAGTGCATTACCTTTTATAGTTTATTTAGCTCTTTGTTCCTCAATTTCCTTATCTATTATGTAGGAGTAATATCTGCCCTTATGCTGCAAGGATATTTTTTAAGTCATTTAAGGAAATATAAAGGCGTTTACTATAGAAATGAACTGGTGTTATTTAATGTAGAAATTATACTGTTTAACTTATTCCCTGTATTGTACATACTCCATAAGCATTTACTAAGTGCTTAATCAATTTTAGGTATAATATTCACCAAGTTTCAAAGAAGGTGCAAGCTCTAGCTTGTATTCTCTAGTGTGTTTATTTTGAGGAAATATATATGTATAGCTATATGCATATGTATGTATCTATACATATTCTGTTCTGCTTTTTGAAGGTAGTTTATTTACACTGAGACATGGTCTTCATTGGGACATGAATAATAACACTGCCTAATACTTCGGGATAGTTTATTAACTTCCAGAATCAATATTTTAGTACTTGGGTACATGTCAGTGTATTTTCAATCCTAATATAAATTATTTTTCAAATTATAAACCATTATAACTTATTTTTAAACTATTTCTTATACTGAAAACTGAATGAATTTTGTTGTTTATACATGTGTTGATTTTAATATGTGGAAAATTTACTATCAGCACAGTTGATCAGGTTTTTTTCTTTTTGAGTGGTCTTTCTGGTAACTTTCATATTGGTTTTTATGCTGATTCTTGGATATTTTCTTGCTTAATACTGCTGGTGACTAATTGTAACCTGGCTAAGTAGATTTCAGGGTGCAAACTGTGGCCATCAAACTGAGGAAATCTAAATGACCCGAATAGTAATCAAACCCCTATTAACACAATCACACATGAGAACTTTGACAGCTTCAGTTTTACAGGAATAGAAAAAATGGTGGGAAGTTGTGAAAAATACATTAGCATCTAAGTTATTTTTTTATTTTAGTTAAGACTTACCTTATACTTTCAACAAATAGTTATTTCTCAGATATGTTTTTTCTTAGGTTCTTTTAGTAGAGCTAACAATTTTATATCAGATGCATAAGTAAATCTGTGCTTACAGATACATCTTGGGGAGTCATTTGGAATTCTCAATTAAAAATAGGGCCATATGGCACATACCAAAGAAGAAAAACAACAACAACAAAAGGATAATGGCATAATAGATTTCAGGAAATATAAGTAATGTTAATTTAACAATAAATATTAGTAATTTTTTAAACCAAATTTCATAAAGCTCAAAACAGAAACAATATTCAAATAGAGTGGCTTTGTTTTTCCCATATCATGGACCATGTTGAACCCAGTAGCTTAAAGGCAGATAATGTACTGCAAACTTTTTTGTATTTTCCCTCTCTCTGTCTCTTTTTCTCTCAGTGGAATTTGGAAGTAATATTCATTAAATATTTTTGATTAGCCAAAAAAAATTGTCATCCTGCCTCAACTAGTCCCTCTTTACTTCCTTTTCTTCAAGTCCCAAGACCTCTAAGTGAATGGAAGGGCAGAACAAAGGTATCACTATTATTAACTCTGTGAGGCAAAAATCACCTCCTCCCCAACTCCTGCCCCCCCTGCAACATAAATCAGTAGGAAAAGCAAACATTCTATCAGCAAACCCAACACTAACCTCAGCTCTTTTCCAGTGTGGTTATTAATGTTGATATTTCATATTAGAGCATACAAAAATACACAATTTCTAGAGCTTTCTTGTCAGTAAGAATATGAATTGAATAGCTTTTACTGTTCCAAGTTAGTGCAACTGGACTTTGTACCTAGCGTAGAACATTGTTTATTGCATTCGATAAATATTAATTGTATTGGATTGAAATCACTTTTGGTGGGAAAGTAATTATTAATACCTGGGTGTTGATAGTAGACTATCATATAAAATATTTTTCCTACTTTTCCTTCAATTTCTTCTAAATAACTTTAGTACATATATGTGTTAAGTATGACTTGGCATCTATTTCCTTATAACACATGACATTATATCTTTCACATAAAAATTCTTTTTTCTCAGCACTATTTTAAAGTTTTAAACTAATCACAGAGCATGATATTCATTTGGAAATAAATATTAAAACTTTTACATACTAAAATTCCCAAGGGAAGAATACCTTGAGTAATATAACATTTCACTAGAATCAGTGAATTAACACCATAGTTTTTGCTTTATTACTAAAACTAATGCATTTAAGGGGGATGAGAGAGGGGAGAACCACGCTGAATGTGTGGATGACTTTCCGCCCATTAAAATACCTATAGAAATTGTTGCATCACTTGCAGGACTAATTTCAGAAGATTAAAAAAATGCAAAAACCTCCCATCTTTTAACAATTCTTTTTCTGTTTTGAATCATTCATTTTTGTTTTTATAAAAATGTCATTTTTAAAAACCATTTGGGATTCCCTTTTTTTGGTAACTAAAAAGTTGCTTGTATATTTTTATGAACCCACTAAACTTAAACAGATCTTTTTAGAAAAATAATGTGGATATATTTTGCTTTCTACAGCCTGAAGAATGTTAAAATAGAAATGCTTTCTTGAATTCCCTCTTCTGGCTCAAGTTACTAGGTGGTCCCAAGTTACCAGAAGTAAAATTTATAAATCTAACCCCTAGTCTAGACATTTTCCAGCACTGACTGCAGTTCAAAAAATATTAATGTCTAGCCGGCAAAGTGAAACTCCCCCCAGTGATTTTGCAAATGACTAGAAAGTTAACCTTTTGCCAACTGCTCCTTCTGTGCATGGAGGTTATTAAAAAGAATCCAGGCATTTATAAGTATGGGCTTTTTAAGACTGAAACACCTTGGCTTGACCCTTTGTGTCTCCTTCTGTTTATTCAGGCTTGGCCTCTGTGGCTGGAATGTGTGAGCCTGAAAGGAGCTGCAGCATTAATGAAGACATTGGCCTGGGTTCAGCTTTTACCATTGCACATGAGATTGGTCACAAGTGAGTGAGTTTAAGAAAATCAAAATAAATTTTAGAACTCCACTCTTTTGAGCAACTCATAACTACTGTGTGGAACGCCCATGCTCAACCATATTTTACTGCCTTTTTGTCTGATTTCAATAGAGAATGTTATCATTTAAGGTATTGGGATAAATCATCTTAAGAACTGGAGACTTGTTAAATAATCTTTCTGATTCAATGACTAGTGTCCTCAGAGTGGTGAATGCACCACACTTAAGTTTTGTTATGTACATTTGAAACAATTTAGCTTTACCGTGGTCCACTCAACACCGAGTTTCTCACAGTCAAATTGTTTAAATGATCTTTCTTTTTCTCAAGTGACAATACATATATATTTAAAAATCATCATTGACACCATTACCATAAAGTGTACTTTGAGTTTTCACTCTTCATACAGCTGTGAGCATGCCTTTTCTAGGTTTGTGTTATCACTGCTATGCAACTTGTATTTTCAGGTGCACTTGTGTGTCAGTGGAAAAAAAAAAAAACCCTGATATTTACAAGAGTAGTGAGATATCATCCTCACTACTTTTCAGGAGGATCTGGAGTTTTAAATATTTGTTTTAAATAAATCTGTGCCAAAAACTATCCTATGACTTCCCCCTCCCCAACCCACCACCCAATAGGGATAAAACGCTTACTTTATTTCAAATAACAGGCAATAGTAAATGTAAAAGCTTGCTTATGTGGAGGGAGAGAAGTTTGAAAACTTTAAAAGGATAGTCAAACATTTTAAACTAAAACAAGCAGCCTATTTGTAAGAACTTCTGATGTTTATATGATTTAAATTTTACAGTCTGCTTCTTCTGGTAGAAAAATGGATGGGGGAAAAAAGAACAAATAAAATGAATGTTTATTATATGACTTGCCTCAGAGGTCATTCCTGAGATAAATCTGTAGTTCAGCTTTTTTTTTTTTTCCCCAAAGGGGAGAGTAAAATTGGGTCAGTCTGTTGCATTATTTTGAAAATTGCAATTTAAATTTTACCAAATTGGTATTGATTTATGTGTGAATTCAAGTAACCAACAAGTTTCAAACCTGACTTAATTCACACAGGGAAAAGTCAGTATTACACTTTTAGTGGATTCCCAAGAATATTGGTATTCTAGTTTCCATTTCAATAAACAGCAGGGGAACAAAAGGGAAAAAAGCCTTCTTAACCAGGCAGTTTATCTTCAACTCACTTAAAAATCTGACTCATTAATTACTGTCATAATCTTATGCAACCAGGCTGAATTTAATAGGTTCTGTTAGATTCAATTAAATTGAAAGGTTAGGACAAGCAACATGCAGTGGATAAATAATGTGTGTATGAGAGCAGTATTACCTCATGCAGCCATGAGTTAGTCAATGTCGATGTATGCATTATAAGTCCCATTCTTATATGTACTTAAATAGGCAAGGTGAGGGTTTATCTCTCTTTTTATCTTTTATTAAGATTCTAACTGAGCTACTCTGAGGCTTCCTAGATTTTTTTGTTGAACTTATGGATAATTCCTTTTAATTCTTCCTAAGGTGAATGGTTTGTACCTTATGTAGAAGAAATGTAGAAGAGAAGTAGAATATACCTCTTAAGATTTATGTGCCTTGGTGTAACTTTATTTCATAGCTAATTCTTTTTTGATGATGTGAGTGTTAAAAATGGGGGGGGGAGGAATTCACAAAATGCTTTATATTGAAAGCCAGAAGAAACGCTTCAATTCAAAAATGTTATTTGAAGCCCTAAAAATTAACTTTCTTTCCATGTTGATTCCTATGTCACTATCCCCCTATCCCTTTGTCCTCAGACAACTAGGTAGGGTATGTTTAACACACTGTCTTATTCATGGATGAAAATCCTTTTACTTGCTTTTAAGATCTTAGGGTTTAGCTTTAAGGAATTTAGCAAGTCAACTCTAGTACAACTCACGTCATCATTAAAATATAGTGCTCTCTGTTCTTCCTGAACACAAATCATGGTAAATATATCAGGTATACTTTTCAAATAGAGTATAATGTGCTGTATACTCTATAGAGTATAAAACAAAGGTTTTTGTAATTTTTATCATTTAGTAGAATGAATGTTAAGTGATGTGGTGATATCTCCAGATTAATTACAGTGAAAAATATTCGACCATGAATTAGTGAGAAGTGCCTCTACTGAGTCACTAGAATGCCAACACTTTCTACCAATCTTTAGGTTGCGTAGAATATGGTTTTGCACCCATTGCATACTTATGTAGGGATATTATATCCATTTTAAACAGCAGTGGATGACTTCTTTTCTTTGGCTAGGCTTTAGTGACCACTTTTTATTTCTGTTCACTCCCTTATGCAAACAAGAAATTAGTTTCCTTGTCAAATGAAAAACTGAGCTTTATGCTATATTTAGATGACAGTCTAGTTTTAATGAAGGCTATAAGCTATCAACACTTAATGAAATCTTATAGAAAAGAATATTCTTTGAAATATTTTTTTATTAATAATGTAGTTGCCATAGTTTTCAGAAGTTGAAAAAAATTATGATGTTGAAGACAGGTGGCAAGAATTCAACCAGGTATGTAGTATATTGAGAAAGCTAGCTAATATATTCATGCTGTACAAAAATAAGTAATCTTAAAAAGAAATCTTTTTAAAAAATCCATATTTTTTAGAGATGCACATTGAAGTATATGTGACTGAAGTGGCAGGACATCTGAGATTTGCTTGTTAAAGAAAGGAGAAAAAAAGAGAAAGATAAAGCAAGAATAGTAACATTTTGAATTTTATAATGTTGATGACATGTGGATGGGAGTTCATTATGGTGCTCTCTCTACTATTATATGTGTCTGACTTTTTTTCACAATAAGTGAACAATAAAACTTTTAGATTTGACTTAACTCATTTATTAATTAATAGTGATTGAGTGAACTGTTACTCTAATTTTGAAAGAATTGTCAAAAGTTGTATTGAAAGCTGCAGGGGTTTATCAGTCTTGCTTTTAGAAATCATTTTCAATGTTTGGTCTTACCAGTAGAGATATACTTTTTATAGAAGATTGGTTAGGAGATGAAGTTTTTAAAGAAGGAGAAATGTGGCAAGACTTCAAGATAAAATTGTAAATTAGGTTACTGTGTTAGGAAGCTATTATTACTGTTTTCTTTATCCAAACTTCCCCTCTCCTGCTGCAAATACCTAAGTATCTTTAAATGCTTGATCAGTGCTGTTTTCTTTTTCTTTTCTTTTTTTTTTTTGTGGGTGTACAATATATGGAGACTTAAAAAAATTTTTTTTACTTTTTATTTTATATTGGAGTATAGTTGATTAACAATGTTGTGATAGTTTCAGGTGTACAGCGAAGTGATTCAGTTATACATATACATATAGCTATTCTTTTTCAAATTCTTTTCCCATTTAGGTTGTTATACAATATTGAGCAGAGTTCCCTGTGCTATATAGTAGGTCCTTGTTGGTTATCCATTTTAAAAATAACAGTGTGTACAAGTGCTGTGTTTTCTTGATAGAAGGCTAATAATAAACATACACCAAGGTAGTTGGCACTTTAATGCCTTTGTCTAGTTTTGGTATTGAAATAGTGTTAGTCATAAAATGAGTTAAGTGTTCTATTTTCTGGAAGTGTTTGCTTTCCCATGAGTAAGTTTTAAAACATTTAGTTATAATTTATATACAATAAATATGCGTCCATTTTGTGTACAGTTTGAGAAATTTTGACAAATGTGTATAACCATGTACCCACCACCACAATCAAGCTACCAACATTTACATTGCCTGAGAAAGTCCCTTTGTTCCCTTTTACAGTCAGTCTCCACACTCCTCCCCCTTTCCTTGGCCCCAGACAACCACAGATCTACTTTTTTTTTTTTTTTTTTTTTTTTTTTTTTGTGGTACGCGGGCCTCTCACTGTTGTGGCTTCTCCCGTTGCGGAGCACAGGCTCCGGACGCGCAGGCTCAGCGGCCATGGCTCACGGGCCCAGCCGCTCCACGGCATGTGGGATCTTCCCAGACTGGGGCATGAACCCGTGTCCCCTGCATCGGCAGGCAGACTCTCAACCACTGCGCCACCAGGGAAGCCCCCACAGATCTACTTTTTATCTTTATAGATTAAAGTCATCTTTTCTATAGTTTCATTTAAATGAACTCATATCATGGGTATTCTTTTGTGTCTAGCTTCCTTCCCTCAGCACAATGGTTTTGAGATTCAGTCATGTTGTTGTTGTGTGTATCAATAGTTCTTTTTTTCCCTGAAGAGTATTCCATATCATAATAGCACACATCACATTTTAGATTGTTTCTAGTTTGGAGCTATTATAAATAGATCTTGTATGAGCAACCATGTACAAGAATTTGTCTGGACATATGCTTTTATTTCTCTTGGGTAGTGCTGCTGGTAGTATGGTATATGTTAGTTTCACTTTATAATAAACAAGAAAACTCTAATTCAAAGTGGCTGTATACCATTTTGCAGTCCCACTAGCAATCTATGAGAGTTCTAGTTACTGCAGATCCTTGCCAACATTTATTATTATAAATCTTTTTGATTTAGCCATTACTATACGTTTTAGTGGTATCTCATTGTGTCTTTAATTAGTTGATTATTTTCTGATAAATAATGATGTTAGTGATGATGAACATCTTTTCTTGTTCTTGTTATTCATTATCTTCTTAAATGTCTATTCAAATCCTTTTCCCATTAAAAAAAAAACTGAGGTGTTTCATTTTTATTGAGCTGTAAGAGTACTCAATATATTCTGGATAAAAGTCTTTATCATGTATACATAATGTAAATATTTTCTCCAAGTCTTTTGCTTGCCATTCATTTTTTAATGAGGTCTTCTGAAAAGCAGAATTTTAAAATTTTGATAAAGTCTAATTTATAATTTTTCCTTTATGATTTGTGTTTTTATGTCCTAAGAAATCTTTGCCTACTTCAAGATTTTGAAGATTTTCTTCTATATTTTTGTCTAAATTTTATACTTTTAGCTTTTATATTAAGATCTATAATTCATTTTGAGTTAACTTTTTTTGTACGGTGTAAGGGTGGAAGTTCCCTTTTTTCCTCATATGAAATCATTATTTCAGCCCAATTTGTTAAAAAAAATTTGTTGGTTTGTAGTTTTCTTTTAATGTCTTTGACTAGTTTTGGTATCAGAATAAAGTTAGTCTTATAAATTGAATTAGGAAATGTTCTATTTTCTGGAAGAGTTTGTACACATAAGGTTGATATTATTTTGTCCTTAAGTGTTCGATAAACTTCACCAATGAAACCATCTGAGCCTGGAATTTTCTTTGTGAGAATATTATTAATAATTTAATTTTTAAATTAGATATAGGATAACATATCTAAATCTTTTGAGTCTTTTTTTGGTTAATTATGTCTTTCAAAGTATTAGACTATTTCAGCTAAATTGTCAATTTTGTTATATAGTTATTCTTAATATTCTCTTACTGTCTTTTTTAATGTCTATAATATAAATAATGATGTTCCATCATTCATTCCTGATATTTGTAATTTGTGTTTTCTCCTTTTTTTCCAGCTTTATTGAGATATAATTGACATATAACATTGTATAAGTTTAAGAGGTACAACGTGATGATTTGATACACGTATATATTGCGAAATGATTACCATGATAAGGTTAGTTAATAGATCCAACACATCATATAATTACCTTTTTTTGTGTGTGTGGTGAGAACATTTAAGATTCATTCTCTGAGCAATTTTCAAGTATACAGTACAGTATTATTAACTATAGTCGCCATGCTTTACTGAGCCCCCCCAAGAACTTATTCATCTTATAACTGGAAGTTTGTACACTTTGAACAACATCTTCCCATTTCCTCCAGACCCCGATCCCCTGACAACCACCAATATACTCTCTATGAGTTCAGCTTTTAGATTCCAAATATAAGTGAGATCATACAATATTTCTCTTTATCTGACCTATTTCACTTACCATAATGTCCCCAAGGTTCATCCATGTTGCAAATATTTTCTTCCATTCCATAGTTTACCTTTTCATTTTGTTGATTGTTTCTTTTGCTGTACAGAAGGAAATGGCAGAATTTCCTTCTTTTTTATGATTGAATAATATTCCACTATGTGTGGGGGTGTATGTGTATCACATTTCCTTTAGCCATTCATCCACTGGTAGGTATTTAGGGTGTTTTCATATCTTGGCTATTGTGAGTAATGCTGCAGTGAACATGGGGGTGTAGATATCTATTTGAAATAGAAATTTTATTTCCTTTGGCTATATAAGCAGAAGTGGGATTGCTGGATCATATGGTAGTTCTATTTTTAATTTTTTTGAGAAACCTTTATACTATTTTCCATAGTGACTGTACCAATTTTCATTCCCACCAACAGTGCACAATAGTTCCCTTTTCTCCACATCCTTGCCAGCACTTGAAGTCTCTTATTAGCCATTCTAACAGGTATAAGATTATATCTCATCGTGGTTTTGCTTTTCATTTACCAGATGATTAGTGATGTGAGCACCTTTTCAAGTACTTGTTGGTCATCTATATGTCTTCTTTAGAATAATTTCTACTCAGGTCCTTTGCCCATTTTAAAATCAGATTGTTTGTTTGTTTTGGCTATTGAGTTGTATGAGTTCCTTTATATTTTGGATTTTAACCCCTTATCAGTTGTGTGGTTTGCAAATATTTTCTTCCATTCCATAGGTTGCCTTTTCATTTTGTTGATTGCTCCTTTTGCTTTGTAGAAGCTTTTTAGTTTGATGTAGTCCAACTTTGTTTATTCTTGCTTTTGTTGCTTATGCTTTTGATTTCATATCCAAGAACTCATTGCCAAGACACTGTCAAGGAGCTTCTCCCCTATGTTTTCTTCTAGAAATTTTATAGTTTCTGGGCTTACATTTAAGTCTTTAATCTATTTTAAGTTAATTCTTGTGAGTTGTGTAAGATAGGGGTCCAATTTCTTTCTTTCTTTTTTTTTTTTTTTTGCATGGTAATGTCCAGTTTTCCCAACATCATTTATTGAAGAGACTATCCTTTTCTCATTGACTATGCTTAGCTCCCTTTTCAAATATTAGTTGACAATATATGTGTGGGTTTTTTTTAATGGACTCCCCATTCTGTTCTATTGGGGCTATGTGTCTGTTTTTATGCGAGTACCATACTGTTTTGATTATTGTAGCTTTGTAGTATAGTTTGAAATCAGGAATAGTCATAACTCAAGCTTTGTTCTTTCTCAAGATTGCTTAAGCTATTTGGTGTGTTTTGTAGTTCCATACAAATTTTAGGATTGTTCTTCTGTTTCTATAAAAAATGTCATTGAAATTTTGATATGAATTGCATTCAATCTATACTAGATGGTTTAGGTAGTATGAACATTTTAACAGTGTTAACTCACCCTGTCCATTTACATGGACTATCTTTTCACTTATTTGTGTCTTTTATAAATGTCTTATAGCTTTCAGTGTAGAGATCTTTCCTGTCCTTGGCTAAATTTATTCCTTAATATTTTTTATCCTATTGTAAATGAGATTGTTTTCTTTGTTTTTTCTTTTTTTTCAGCTTATTCATTGTTAGTATACAGAAACACAATGGATTTTTGCATTTTGATTTTGTGTCCTGTACTTTATTAAATTCATTTATTCTAAAATTTTTTGTGTGGCGTCTTTAGGTTTTTCTGTATACAAGATCATAACATCTGCAAAGAGGGACAATTTTACTTCTTCCTTTCTTATTTAGATGCCTATTTATTTGAATTTTTTAATGTAGGCATTTATTGCTATAAAATTCCCTCTTAAAATTGCTTTTGCAGCATCCCTTAAGTTTTGGTATATTGTGTTTCCATTTACATTAGTCTTAAGATAGTTTTGATTATTCTTTTGGTTTCTTTTTTTTTTTTTTTTTTTTTTAGTTTCTGCTTTACAACAAAGTGAATCAGCCATACATATACATCTGTTCCCATATCCCTTCCCTCCCGCGTCCCCCCCCACCTTCCCCATCCCACCCCTCCAGGCGGTCACAAAGTGCCGAGCTGATCCCCCTGCACTACGCGGCTGCCTCCCACCATCTATCTACCCCACGTTCGGCAGTGTATACACATCCATACCTCTCCCTCACTTTGTCACATTGGTTTCTTCTTTGACCAGCAGTATGTTGTGTAATTTCTATGTATTTGTGAATTTTCTTGCTTTATCATGTTGTTGACTTCAGTTCTATACTATTGTGGTCAGAAAAGATACTGGAAATTATCTCAATCTTCTTAAATTTGTTAAGACTTGTATTGTGACCTATTATGTGATCTATCCTGGAGAATGTTCTGTGTAACCTTGAGAAGAATGCATATTCTGTTACTGTTGGATAGAATGATCTGTATATGTCTTTTAAGACCATTTGAACTAAAGTGTGATTCAAGTCCAATGTTTCTTGATTTTTTTGAGTGATCTATCCATTATTGAAAGTGAGGATATTGTAATCCCCATCAATTATTATTTTATTAATTTATTTTTTAATTTGCTTTATATATTTAGGTACTTGTTATGTTAGGTGCATAAAATCTTTGCAATTGTTATATTCTCTTGATGAATTGACCCCTTTATTATAATATTTGACCTACTTCGTCTTATATTAGTTTTTGAGTTAAAGTCTATTTTGCCTGTTATAAGTGTAGCTACTCCTATTCTATTTTGGTTTACATTTGCATTGAATATCTTTTTCCACCCTTTCATTTTGAGCCTATTTGTTTCCTTTAAGGCTGAGTTAAGTCTCTTGTAGGCAGCATGTGGTTGTCTTTTTTTTTTTTTTAATCCATTTAGCCACTCTATGTCTTTTGATTGGAGAATTTAAGCCATTTACATTTGAAGTAATTATTGATAGGTAAGGACTTAATAATGCCATCTTATTAATTGTTTTATTGGCTGTTTTGTAATTCTTTTGTTTCTTTTTTCCTTTCTTGCTGTCTTCCTTTGTGAATGATGATTTTCTGTGATGGTATGCTTTGATTCCCTTCTCTTTATTTTGTATATCTCCTGTAGGTTTTTGCTTTGTGGTAACCACAAGCTTTACATAAAACATATTACAGATATAACATTTTATTGTAAGCTGATGACAGCTTAACTTTGAGTGCATAAAAAATTCTACCTTTTTATTCCTCCCGATATTTTATATTTTAGACATCACAATTTACATCTTTTATATTGTGATTGATTAGCAAATTATTGTAGCTATAGATTTTTATAATTATATTTTATGTGTTCTTTAACCTTTATGCTAGAGTTAAGTGATTAACACATTACCGTATTACAATATTGGAATATTTTGAATTTGACAATATACTTGCCTTTACCAGTATGTTTTATATGTTCTTATGTTTTTGTGTTACTTATTAGCATCCTTTCATTTCAACTTGAAGAACTTCTTTCAGCATTTCTTGTAAGGCAGGTGTAGTGGTGATGAACTCCCTCAGCTTTTTTGATCTGAGAAAGTCTTTATCTCTCCTTCATTTCTAAAGGACAAATTTGCCAGTTGTCCTTTGTTGTGTTCTTGGTTGACAGTTTTTTTCTTCTAACACTTTAAATATAGCTCATTCTCTCCTGGTTGCAAGGTTTCTGCTGAGAAGTCTGCTGATAGAGTATGGGGGTGTTCCTTTGTATGTGAGTAATTTTTTTCCCTTGCTGCTTTCTATAAATAAGCTTTCTGCCCCATTCTTCTCCCTTCTCTTTCTCTAATCATAGATAGTTTCTCTTAATGATATTGCATAATTCACATAGGCTGTCTTCCCTGTTTTTCATTCTTTTTTGTTTGCTTCTCTGATGGGATAACTTCAATTGACTTTTCTTCCAGTTCACTGATTTTTTTCTTCTGTTTTTCAAGTCCGTTGTTGAAGCTCTCTACTAATTCTTCAGTTCAGTCATTGTATTCTTCAGCTGCAGCATTTCTGTGTGTGTGTGTGTGTGCTTTGTTTTTTTTTGTTTTTTTTTTTTGCGGTATGCAGGCCTCTCACTGTTGTGGCCTCTCCCATTGTGGAGCACAGGCTCCGGACGTGCAGGCTCAGCGGCCATGGCTCATGGGCCCAGCCGCTCCGTGGCATGTGGGATCTTCCCGGACCAGGGCACGAACCCGTGACCCCTGCATCGGCAGGCAGGCTCTCAACCACTTTGCCACCAGGGAAGCCCGTGTGTGTTTTTTAATGGTCTCTTTTTTAGAGTTATCTATCTGTGTTTTCTTACAGTTCACTGAATTTCTTTAAGAGAGTTATTCTGATTCTTTTTCACATAGTTCATAGATCTGTATTTCTTTGGGGTTAGTCACTGGAGCTTATTAGTCTCCTTTGATCCTGAAAGTTTACCTGATTCTCTGTGATCTTTGTATCTTTGCACTGGTGTCTATGCGTTTGAGGAAACTATCTCCTCTTCCAGCCTTTTGCAGCAGTTGTGTTGAGCTACTGATATGCTTCTTTGTCATGGCTGAATGTCAGATGTGCTGCATAGCTACCTGGCATCACTGGCCAGACTTCCTGGTTGAGTAGGGATGGAGGCTCTGGTCAGCAATTGGGCAGGACTAATGACTTATTTTCCTGTGTGGGGCTCTAGAATGGGTCCATGGCTGAGAGAGGTCAATAGCAAGGGATGCAAACCTGGAAAAACTACCAAGCAAGTTGCCCAGCCAGAAACGGACACCAGTTCAACTCTGCCGATGAGCAGAGCCACTGGAATCTCTGCTCAGGTGCCACCATTAGCAAGAATGCAAAGTGTTCATTGCTGTGAGCCTCATGCTCCCTTTTCCCATCTTTATCTGATTCCCAAAGTGATCCCCATGAGGCAGTATCTAAGTGGTTCTCCTGGTATGTGTTCTGGAATGCTGGGGAAACTTGATGGCCACCTTGAGATTTCCTTTTTCCACTGGTGTAACTGTAGGCCCAGGGAGATCCACTTGGTGCAGTGATATGCTGCCTTGGGAGAGGGACAATGCAGTCAAAGTGAAACTGTTCCTATTACCTTTCTTTTCTTTTCTTTCTTTTCTTTTTTTTTTTATACATTTATGTATTTTATTTATTTTATTTTTGGCTGCGTTGGATCTTCATTGCTGCACGTGGGCTTTCTCTGGTTGCGGTGAGCAGGGGCTACTCTTCGATGTGGTGCTCAGGCTTCTCATTGCAGTGGCTTCTCTTGTTGCAGAACACAGGCTCTAGGTATGCAGGCTTCAGCAGTTGTGGCACGTGAGCTCAGTAGTTGTGGCTCATGGGCTCTAGAGCGCAGGCTCAGTAGTTGTGGCACATGGGCTTGGTTGCTCTGCGGCATGCGGGATCTTCCCGGACCAGGGATCAAACCTGTGTTGCCTGCATTGGCAGGCGGATTCTTAACCACTACGCCACCAGAGAAGTCCCCCTATTACTTGTCTAATGTGGTTTTTCTTGTTTTTTTTTCTTGTTTTTGTTTTGTTTTGTGTTTTGTTTTGGTTCAAGTGGGTGCTTCTAACTCATCCCTGGGTTCTGGGTTCTTCACAAAGGCATCTTATCTACTGATATTTGCTAGCTGCTCTCTTTGGTGAAGGGAACCAAGTCAGGAATTACTTATTTTGCCATCTTGCTAATATCTCTTATCCTTTTTTTCTTGATCAATACAGCTAAAGGTTTATTAATTCTACTGTTTTCTTAAAAGAAAAACAGATTTTGATTTCATTGATTTTCTTAATTGTTCAAGTGTTCTATAGTTTTACAGCTTTTCTTTACAGCTGATCTATCAATTACTAATAGAGAAGTGTTGAAATCTCCAAATGTATATGTAGGTTTGTCTGTTTCTTCTTTCATTTTTGTCAGTTTCATGTCATGTATTTTGAGGTTTTCTAATTAAGTGCATTCACATTTAGTATTATTATGTCTTCTTGATGAATCAACCTTTTAACATTATGAAATATCCCTTTTTCTACTTAGTAGTATTACTTGTTCTGAAATCTGTTTTATCTCATTAATACAGTTTACATGGAATATATATATGTATGTATATATTTAAATCCTTTTACTATGAACTTACTTATGCCTTCTTTTAATGTGTGTGTTTTTAAATATTTTATTTATTTTTTTAATTAATTTATTTCTTTTTGGCTGCATCAGGTCTTAGTTGCGGCACTCAGGATCTTTGTTGAGGCATGCGGGAACTTTCGTTGTGGCATGCGGGCTTTTCTCTAGTGCGGCATGCGGGTTTTCTCTTCTCTAGTTGTGGTGTACAGGCTCCAGGGTGCGTGGGCTCTGCAGTTGTGGCGCACAGGTTCCGGAGTGCGTGGGCTCTGTAGTTTTCAGCACACAGGCTTTCTAGTTGAGGCGCGCGAGCTCAGTAGTTGGGACACATGGGCTTAGTTGCCACGCAGCATGGGGAATCTTAGTTCCCTGACCAGGAATCGAATGCATGTCCCTGCATTGACAGGTGGATCCTTGACCACTGGACCACCAGGGAAGTCCCCCTATGTCTTTATATTTAAAGTGGACTTCTTTGGGGCAACTTGGGTTTTGCTCTTTTAAATCCAGTCTGACAGTTTCTATCTTTTAACTAGATTGTTTTGTTCACTTACATTTAATGTAATTTTTGATACAGCTGGGTTTTGGTCATTAATCTTGTTGCTTGTTTTCTAGTTTTTCCTATCTATTTTTGTTGTACTTTTTCTCTATTAATTAACTAAATATTTAAAAAATGTGTTATTTAATCTTTACTATTGAATTATTAGCTATACCTCCTTGGTTTATTTATTTATTTTTTAGTGGTTGCTCTATAGTTTACAATTTGGATCTTTATCACAGTTTATTTTTAAATAAAATTTCTGTAATTCACCTATAAGATACTTTATTTCCTTTTCCTCCCTCTCATCCTTTGTTTATTGTTGTCATAGATTTTTACTTCTTTATATATTATAAATCCTATAAGACCTTGTTATTATTTTTGCTTTAGATGGTCAATTATCTTTTACCAAAATTTAAAAATAAGAAACAATATATTTTATAAGTACACATACATTTACCATTTCAGGTGCTTTTTTCATTCCTTGATGTAAATTGATCCACATTTTCATCTATTATGTTCCTTATACCTGAAAAACTTCTGTTAGTATTTCTCATAGTGCAATTTTCCTGGCAACTTATTCTCTTACCTTTTATTTGTCTGAAATTTTAAAATTTTACCTTCACTTTTGAAGGATATTTACATTGGATTGAAATTCTCCATTTGCAGGTTTTTTGGGGGGTTTTTTGTTTGTTTTTGTTTTTGAGCCATGGCACCTGAAATATCAAAGAATATGATGCATCATGATAACTATATGGAGTTTAATGATGCTGGGTGTTGAAATGCCTAACCAAGAACTTGTGAAATGAAACTGTTGAGGTGGACAAAAAGTAGATGATAGATTGCCTTATGTATATAATAACAAGCTTGCATATTATGTCTTAGAACAGTGGAAAGTCACTGAGTAATTCTGAACAGAAATAGCATGATAAGATTTTTATTTTAGATAGGTCACTCTGGAAGCTGTATGGGATATGACTTTCACATAGGAAACCATGCTGTTGCATTTGTCCAAGTTAATACTACAAATATTATTTGGGGGGTGGGGAGGATTGCAGTTGTTCTAGAAGTGTGTTAAACACAGTGAGTACACACAATAATACATATTTTACCCATTATACAAGTGAATTAACTGAGACAGAGAGATTAAGTGGTTAAGCCAGGGTTGAAAGCAAGCTCTCTGGCTCTAGGATGGCTCCAAAAGCTTTCTGCTGTATACGTTATAGATAATGCGGGCTGCAACTTGGGTAGTGGCATTTGGATGGATTAAAGACATATTGAAGAGATAAAATTAGCAAGGTTTGATACTTGGTTAACTGTGAGTGATGAGAGAGGGACATCTGAGTATTACTCTCATCTTTCTACCTTAGTGAGTGAGACTGTAGATTCATCAGAATGACCCACTCAAAGGTGGAACCTGTTTAAGTAAAGGAGTAATGAGTTCAGTTTTTTATAGGTTTAGGTTGAGATGCCTGTAGAACATCTAAATGGAAATGTACAGAAGACAATTACAAGGCTAAAATTATTAAGAAAGATGTGGGCCGAATGTATAAATTTAGCCGTTATTCATAATGGTAGAGCCCCAGAGAACTGGCATAAAGTAAAAAGAGCAGAGGGCTCAGATCTGCATACATTAAACCTAGTAATAATTTAAAGTTTAAGAATTGCCGTATGTCCCAACTGCTGTTTTTTATAACTGTTATTATAGAATAACTATCACTAAGGAATTGTGCACATAATAAAGCTTATTGGCAAGATGGTAAAGTTAATAAGTATTTAGACATGATAGTTGAATTAAGAAGTCTAAATTTTAAAAGATACAATTTTAGGACAGATAAATTATATTTAGTTTTTTTCACAGTAGTAGACTTATGAAATTATTATATTAAGAGGTGATTCAGCATGAAAATATAAATACATTTAAGATAGTTAGGAGCCCTCTGCTCTTTTAACTCCTCTCTCCTTGAGAGTAAGGATCATTACTTATTTTTGCATTCCCAGTTTCCACCATATACTCAGTTTTTATCTATGGAACCATAGGCCTTTGAATACTAAATCCAAAAGGGGTGCAACTTGACAATTAAATCTCTGTATCTTTTGAATTAATGTCATACTTACCTTTTGTTGCTACTGTGGATATTGAATTCTGAGCTTATATAAAAAAATCTGAAACATATGTTAAATTAAAGTAATATAATATGTAAAATCATTTTTTAAACATGGGGAATTGATAAAGTAAATATTGAATTTAAAAATTTTTACAGCAATATTCCCTTTTGTGTTTCATCAAGCATGAGAAATGTCTGTAATTTAAATGTTAGGTCTAATAGATTTAGGAGTATCTAAATTAAAATCAAATTTTGAACACAGTGATTGAGTATATGCCTAGTTATGCTTGGAGTAGACTGGTAGGTTATGCAATGTCTGAAGTGGGAGAAAGCCCTACAATATTACTTTTTAATCTTAGCACTAATATTTTAATATGTTGTTTCAATTTTATCTGATATTTGTATTAAGCACTAAATACATAATACGTTATTTCTTGTAATTACTCTATAAGTATGTAATATATATTTATGTATGTAGTTTTATATGTCATACATGTATGATAATTTTTATACCTAATGAAAAGCAAAAATTGCCATTTACCCCTTTCTCCTACGATGCCATCTTCCTCAGACTGTCAAATTTGACACATAGATTTCCAATCTGTACATTCACACATATAAATGTGTTTTTTTATAAAAATGATATCTTCCTATATGCTTTGCTTTTTAAATTTAATATTGTATTTCTTTATATCCATGAGCCTGTTATGAACCCCATTTTGTACCTTTTATGTATTTGTCTATTCCATTTTAATCACTGCAGTTTCATAATGTATTTGACAACTTGTATTTGAAATCTGTGTTTGTCTCTTCTGTTTTAGTTACTGTAGCTTCATTATATTTGACACTGTTTTGCATTTTCAAGATTTTTTCACCATTTTTGTACATTTCTTTCCCAAATAAACATGAGAGATGTTTTTAAGTTTCCATAAAAATGTGTATAGGAATTTTGATGGTAGTTCATTGAATTTATAAAAAGGAACATAATACAGTCAGCCCTCTGTATCCATGGGTTCCACATCTGTGGATTGCACCAAGTATAGATGGAAAATATTTGGCAAAAAAAATCCAGAAAGTTCCAAAAAGCAAAATTTGAATTTGCTGCACAGTGGCAACTATTTACATAGCATTTACATTGTATTAGGTTTTATAAATAATCCAGAGATGATTTAAAATATATGGGAAGATGTACATAGGTTATGTGTGAATACTATGCCATTTAATCTAAGGGACATATATTCATGAGCATTCATCTCATGCTCCATGAGAGCATTCATGAATTTTGGTATCTGTGAGTGGGTCCTGGAAGCAGTTCCCTGTGGGTACTGAAGGATGACTGTATTTCTCTCCATTTATTAAGGTGTTTATTATATCCATTGGTTTAGATTTGTTATTTCTTCATAGGGTCTTATTCCTGTTTTTAAAATTTCTAGGATTATTTGTTATTGCTAACTTGTAAACAGGATCCTTTTTCATTATATTTTCTAATCATTATTGTTGAATCCAGAAAAGTCATTAATTTTTCTTAATGTTGATCTTATATCTGGCCACTTAAACATTTTTATTAGTTTTAGCAGTGAGTCTTTTGAATTTTCTCTGCAGTCAATTGTAATTTCTCTAAATAATTCATGTTTTGGCTCTTTCCAATATTTGCACCTCTAGATTTATTTATTTATCTATCTTGTTTTGGCTAGGGTAGCCAATAAAATCTTGGATATAATTAGTAATAGAGGGTATCTCAGTCTCAGTCTTGATTTTAGTAGATATAATTCTAATGTTTTATCATTAGACATGATTAAATCTTATTTCTATTTTTTCAACTTATTTTTATGTAAATTACTAATGAGTATTGAATTTTATCTTGTTTTTTTTTTCTTGGTATCTGCTGAGATAAAACTGCCTGAATTCAAACCTGTGATCTGCTGCTTACCAGCTTTATGACCTTGAGCAAGTTATTCTGTGTCTTGTTTTCCATAGCTGCAAAATGAGAAATTGTGATAAATTATGGAGTTATTATATATAAAGTATTTAGAATAGTGCCTGCCTCACACTATGAGTTTCCCATTATTTTTTCTTTAATTTATAAATATGGGGTTAATACATATTTGTTGATGTATAGTGATATAAATAATAGATTTCTTAATGTTGAACTATCCTTACATTCTTTTTTTTTTTTTTTAATTATTTTTGGCTGCGTTGGGTCTTCGTTGCTGCCCACGGGCTTTCTCTAGTTGCGGCGATTGGGGGCTCCTCTTCATTGTGGTGTGCGGGCTTCTCATTGAAGTGGTTTCTCTTGTTGGGATTTTTTTCTAGATATTATTAATCAAGTTAAGCAAGTTGCCTTCTATTCCTTGCTTGCTGAGAGTTTTAGTACAAATGGGAGTTGGATTTTTGTCAAATGGTTTTTATGCATCAATTTTTGGATTATATGCTGTTATTCATCTTTACCCTGTTGATGTGATGGAATACATTGGTTGATTTTTGAATGTTTAATCAGCCTTGAATACCTGAAATAAATCCCACATGGTCATAATGTATAGTTCTTTTTGTATTGGGTTGGCCAAAAAGTTCATTCTGGTTTTTCTGTAACATGTTAATGGAAAAACCTGAACTTTTTGGCCAACCCAATACGTTGTTGGATTTGATTTGCTAATATTTTGTTGAGGATTGTTGCATGAGAGATATTGGTCTTTATTTTCCTTTCTTGTATAATGCTGGCTTCCCAGAAAGAGTTAGGAAGTGCTTCCTCTGCTTCCATTTTCTAGAAAATATTGTGGAGAATTGGTACAGTATCTTCCTTAAATGTTTAATACAATTCACCTGTGAAATCATCTGAGCCTGGTATTTTCTAATTTGGAAGGTTAATAATTATTTAATTTCTTTATAAACTGTGTGAGTTTTGGTAGTTTGTGTCTTTTAAGGAATTGGACCATCTCAGTTAAGTCATCAAATTTGTTGACTTAGAGTTGTTCATATTACTTCTTTATTATTGTTTTTCTATGTCTAAGGAATCAGTAGTGATAACCCATATTTCTGATACTGGTAATCTGTGTCTTCTCTCTGTCTTAGTTGGTTATCTTTACTAGAGATTTATCAATTTTATTGATCTTTTCAAAGAATCAGCTTTGGTTTCTCTTTTTTTTTTTCTGTTTTAATTTCTTTGATTTCTGCTCTCACTTTTATTACTTCTCTTCTTCTTCTTTTAGGCTTAAATTGGTCTTTCTCTGGTTTCCTAGGTGGAAGCTTAGATGTTTGATTTTATGTCTTCTTTTTTAATATATGCATTTAATGCTATAGATTTCTTTCTAAGCACTGCTTTTGCTGCATCCTACAAATTTTGATAAGCTGTATTTTCACTGTCATTTAGTTCAAAATACTTTTAAAATTTCTCTTGAAATATCTTCTTTGGGACATGCGTTATTTACAAGTGTTCTTTAATCTCCAAATATTTTGAGAGTTTCCAACTATCTTTATGTTATTCATTTCTAGTTTAATTCCATTGTGGTTGAAGAACGTATTTTGTATGATTCCTATTCTTTTAAATCTGTTAAGGTGTCTTTTATGACCTATAGTGTGGTCTATCTTGGTGAATATTCTATGCAAGCTTGAGAAGAATGTGTATTCTGCAGTTTTTGCATGTAGTTCTATAAATGTCATTTGGATCAAATTGATTGATAGTGCTGTTCAGGTCAACTGTATCTTTACTGATTTTTTTTTTTCCTGCTTGATCTATCAATTATTGAAAAAGGGGTGTGGAGGTCTCCAATTATAATGGTGGATTTGTTTATTGCCCCATGCTTTTCTATCAGTTTTTGACTCAAATGTTTTGATACTATTGTTAAATGCCTACACTGTAATTGTCTCCTTGGAGTATTGACCTCTATATTATTATGTAATATCATTCTTCATCCTGAGAATTTTCCCTTTTCTGAAGTGTGCTTTGTCTAAAATTAATATAGCTACCCCAGCTTTCTTTTGATTCATGTTAGCATGGTATATCATTTTCTATCCATCCCTTACTTTTAACTTAGCTGGGTCATTATATTTATAATTAATTTCTTATGTTCGACATACAGTTGGTTCTTATATTTCTATTCACTCTGGTAATTGCTGTCTTTTAATTGATGTATTTAGACCATTTATATTTAAATTGATTATTGATATAGTTGAATTAATATCTACCATTTTTGTAACTTTTCTCTTTGTTGCACTGTTTGTTTTCCTTCTCTTTTTCTCCTTTCTCTGGTTTTAGTTGAACATTTTATATGATTCCGTTTTATCTCTTCTCATAACTTATCAATTATACTTCTTTTTAAAATTTTAATTGTTTCTCTTGAGTTTTAGCATAAAATTTTAATATAAAATGTATTTAATAATATATATACATAGATACATATATGTTTATATAGATTATAACTAATCTAAGTCCCCCTTCAAATAACAGTGCCCTCCCTCATGTGTAGTGCAGGTAGTTACCTTATAGCAGCATACTTTCAGTTCCTCATTCCAATCTCTTATGACAGTGCTGTACTTCATTTCATTTAACCGTTTTCTATAATCACCAATATATTGTTACTATTATTATTACTTTTAGGAAACAGTTGTCTTTTGTATTATTCAGAATAAGAAAAATAGATTTTATTTTTGCTTTATTTATTTCTTTTCTGATGCCTTTCCTTTATTTATGTAGATCCAAGTTTCTGACCTATATAATTTTCCTTTTCCCTGAAGAACTTCTTTTAACATTTCTTTCAGTACAGGTCTGTTTATAATAACTTTCCTCAGTTTTTGTTTGTTTGAGAAAGTATTTATTTATCCTTCAGAGCTTTTGAAGAATAATTTTACTGGATATAGAATTTGCATGGTGTCTGATCAGAAATTCCTGTTATTCCTACCCTTGTTCCTCTAGAAGTAAGGTTTTTTTGTTTTGTTTTGTTCTGTTTTTCTCTCTGGCTTCTATTAAGATTTTCTTTGTGTCTTTTGTCCTCTGTAGTTTGAGTCAATATGCATAGGTATAGATTTTTTTGGTATTTATCCTGTTTGGTATTCTCTGAACTTCCTGGGTCTGTGGTTGGTGTCTGTTGTTAATTTTGGAAAATGTGTGGCCATTACTTCAAACATTTATTCTGCTCCATTCTTTCTTTATTCTGTCTCCGGTATTCACATTACATATATGTTATACCTTCAGATATTGTTCCAGAGTTCATGGATGTTTTATTCTGTTTTGTTGTGTGTGAGGGTTCTTTTTCACTCTTTTTTCTCTCTGCATTTCAATTTGGAAAGGTTCTATTGAACTGTCATCAAGCTCACTGTTTTCTTTCCTCAGTGAGTCCAGTCTACTGATGAGATCATCAAAGGTATTCTACATTTCTGTTGCACTGTTTTTGATTTCTAGTATTTCCTTTTGATTCTTAGTTTTCATTTTTATGCCTATATTACCTATCTTTTCTTCTATATCGTCTACTTTTTCCATTAGATCCCTTAACATATTAATTATAATTATTTTCAATTCCCTCTCTGTTAATTCCAAAATTTGCATAATATCTCAGCCTAGTTTTAATGCTTGTTTGGTCCCTTTTAACTGTATTTCAGCATGTCTTGCCATTTTTTATTTAAAGACAGACATGATGTATTCGGTAATGGGGACTGAGGTAAATAGACCTTTAATGTGAGGTAATAGGCATTCTGTCAATAATTGTTAATGGATGAATGAATGAATGAAAAATGTTTGTATTATAAGGTCTAACTCTAAAATGAACTCTAAAATGAATGTTGTGGTTCTTTTAAAGTTTTTTACCCTTTGGAAAAAGCAAATGAACTCATTTTTTTCTTGTATGGAAACATTTTTAGTCTATGGAACATGACAAACATTTTACTCTGTCAGTTGATTAAGCTTTAGAGCTGTACAGTGCCATTGTTATTTACCCAAACTAGTAATAAAAATACCATGCATGGTATTATTTTCCTATTTTTTCCTATTTACACTAGATTTTATGAATCTACTATAAAATTTTTATATTTTTAAAATTAGAACATATTGCTATTATTATTAAAATGCCACTCCATTACTGTCAGGGCCAGGAAGATGCCAAAATTATGTTACCTATTTGTCCACACACACATACATGTACATACATACACACATACATATATATATATTATATATACAATATACATTTTCATATATAGGCTGTCACATATGCAGACATACTCCCATAGTAGCTAAAACAATGATAATAACATAAAGATGTTTTTTAGAAAAGTTCTTATAATAAAGTCTAACAATTAAATTATTTCAGTGATTAAGTCTTTGCCATGACATGCAGTAATGACAAAAAATAGATTAAACCAGTCAGGTAATTACTGAATTAAGTGTCTGGAATTACAGAACGGAGTAGGTGTATGTATGTGTGTTACAGAAATAATAAACCTACTGAAGTAAAATTTAGTCACTATCAACTTTAGGAACTTTGATAAGGCATTCCCTTCATTTTGTTGGAAAAACAGAAATGAATTTGTAGGCAGACACCATTGTACTAATTGGTTGATATGAATTTCAGCTGCCATAAACTAATTCATTTACATTCTGCTCATAGTACAAGGAAGATTATAATAACAAAGGTTTCCTTGTTCCAGCTACCTTCCCTATCTTTGCCATGATTTCCCTATCTTCCCTACCTTTTCCCTACACACACACACACACACACACACACAAATGCACATACACCTATACACCGCACCCAAAATCTTAGTATATCTCAAATAGCTTGTTTCCTCTGGTTCCTGGCATCTTTACAGTTAGATGAAAGGAAAAAAGTGTAAAGTAGTAGTAGAAAAGATGTAAATGTATTACAGTGATTTCATTGGCTTTGGAAACCTAACTTTCAAGTCAGAAATGTTTATACTAAATGTGAACATTGCTTTCTACACATATGGAAAGAGTCTAGGTCCTAGATTCTGTTAGGCACCCCCTCGTTAAATATCTTCCTAAATAAGTTCAGAATCTTGAGTTCACTTAGTTTAGTAAATTGTATATAAAGCGCAGAAGTAGAAGTGAAATTCCAAACTCTGTTTTCGAAAACACATGAACAAATTGTAATAACTATCCTAGTGGGTAACTGTTAAATCTAAAAAATGTTTGCCAGATGTGGGTATAGAAGTTTCTGAATACATCCCTTAAATTTTGTCTTTGCTTTTTTATAACAAGTGATTCATAACCAAGATCAGTTATGAATAAGAACAGATCAAAGAGATTATAAATGGAAAATAATTGTAAAGAAAGATGTCCCTTTCTTCCTTTGTATTTTTCTGCTACAATGAGAAGGCTTAGTTTTGAGATTTTATAGTTGTCACAATTTAGACTATAATTATCTCATCACTTTTTGAAGAGAAATTTAATCATGTTAAAAAACATTAGGAAACTGTTCTTTTTTTCTGGAATTGTAAATGTGTTATCTTTTTGAAGAACTGATTGATCATCTACTGATTTTTTCTTTTAGTGGAGAATTTAAAAGTACATGTTCTGTGTACTAGTGATTATTTAACAAAATGAAAGGCAGGGTTTAAAGTACCATGGTTATCTAACAAGAATAATGATGATAATATATTAGCAACATGGTAAAATTGATTGCTTAGATACAAAAATTCAATTAAGCATTTTAAGATTTTCCTTAGCTGTACAGATTTTGTTAGGTTTGAAAACATCTATTTTGATTTTTAAAAGAAATCCAGACTAAAGGCATATTAAATTTATACTCAATAGTCTATGTTTACTCTTTTTCATTTTTACAAATCTTCCAAAAGAACCAGTAATAATTGTATACCAAAATCAAGAGTAAGCTATTATTTTGTGGTACAATATACATTGTATTACTTTTGAAATCTTAAGTGGTCATATAATATATGGTGAAATGATGTAAAATATAATCACAAATGAGCTGCCTCTTATATATCCTAAAAAGTACAAAACTTAAATTCTCTCCTTATATATATCTCTCCATATCTATCTATTTATCTATCTACCTTCGTATAAAAGGAAATTCTGTTTTGTTACATATAGTTTCAAATGAAAAAATATCAGTTTCATAGAAAACTATGTACTTTACTAAAGAAAAGTATTTGAGAAAAGCATGTGTAACAATAGATTAATATATATGATAGGCTCTCCCTGAGTTATAGAAGCTTTAACTTAATGAATAACCTTTAGTGCATAATCTCTCAGTCTCTGTATAGCAACCACCTTGTCTCTGGCTGGTGATGCCATTTATTTTGACCCAAAACCTCCCCTCTCCTCCTCTTATTACTTTTTATATGATACTACGTACTTTTAGTACATTATTTACCACCAAGGGAGGTATACATGTATGATACTTACCAAATTATGTCTCATGATTTACAGTTGATCAGTAGGTATTCTCTCAATGATGTACAATTTAATTGATTCCAGAGATTCACTGAGCACCTGCTATATTTACCTAATGTAGAATGTATTGTGGACACAGTGATAATGAAGACAAAGGCTCCTCTCCTGAAGGAAGATGTCTTTTTATTCACTTTCTCTTTTCCTACTCTTGGTCAGTTTTCCAACTCTTGATCAACTGCTTCAAGAACATCTTCTGATTCACTTCTTTTTTTGTATTCTTTTTTTCTTCCAGTTTTATTGAGATATAATTGAATATAACACTGTATAAGTTTAAGATGTACAGCATAATGATTAAACTTACATCATGAAATGATTATCACAATAAGTGTAGTAAACATCCATCATTTCATATAGATACAAAATTAAAGAAATAGAAAAAAAATTGTGATAAGAACTCTTAGGATTTACTCTCTTAGCAACTTTCATATGTAACACATGGCAGTGTTAATTATATTTATCATGTTGTTACATCCTTAGTACTTATTTGTAGCTGGAAATTTGTACCTTTTGACCACCATCATCCAGTTCCCCCTCCCCCTATCCGCTTCCTCTGGTAATCACAAATCTGATCTCTTTTTCTATGAGTTTGTTTGTTTTTGAAGTGTAATTGACCTACAACACTATGTTAGTTCCTGTTACACAACACAGTGATTTGGTATTTTTATACATTTCAAAATGACCACCACAATAAGTCATTACCATATGTCACCATACAAAGATATTACAAAGTTATTGACTATATTCCCCACACTGTACATTTCATACCCATAACTCATTTATTTTGGAACTGGAAGTTTGTACCTCTGAGCCAAAACGAAAAGCAAAACTGCTAGGTTGGGGTTATGTAGTGTTCGTGGTATATGTTTATGAAGGAAAATAAGAAAAACACAAATTTTAAGATTCAGACATAAAAGAATCAGAACCATTTACCTACAGAACTTTTTGATAATACTTACAAGTACCTTTTAGTACTTCTTCAGTAACTTTCACTTATCTTTTCCTTTAGTAAACCTGCTTTTCTTTGAGTACTATTAATTCTACAGAGAAAACATTAAAATGTATTCCATTTTGTTTAATTGTTAGTTCCAACACTGTTGTCATATACTATTTTTCATTTCAGAGGCACAGTTTTAGCCTGTAAAATAGGTTAAATAGGCTTGTGTAGGCTACCCTGGACATAGAAAAATAATTTTTACTATTATTTCTGGAGTAGAATGTTTCAAGATCCCCAAAATTAGCTTTAAAACTTTAGAACTAAGTCAATTTACGAAAGCAAGTCAGCTATCATGTATAATTGGTCTGAAAGGAAAATTTAATTGCTAAGTTTTAGAACAAAGTATTCTTTATATGTTCAGGTACATGAATTCACTATCTATTTTCTTTTAAAATATTTTACTTTGAAATATTCTGTGTTTGTGTATGTATGCTTGTATGCATGTGTGCATATGTTACGACAGACATCCCTGAGCACACCAATCAGATTTAACAAATGTTAATATTGTTCCATTTTTGTTTTGGAGCTTTTATTGTTGTTATTTTCAAAGGTTCCCTGTGCCAAGATCATGTTGCTTTAATTACCATAGTTTTATAACAGATATTGAAGTTCTGCCCTCCTTCTTCAAAATCCTCTTGTTTTTTTTCTGACCCTTTACTTTCCTATATCAATTTTGCAATCTTAATGTCAGTTTTCATAAAAAATATATGACAGGATTTTAATTAACCTTTTTATTAAAATGGTGTTGATAGGTTAATAGGTGATTTGTATGATTCCTGAGTGTTTCTCCATGCACTGAATGAACACCTGTTCTCATATGGGGTGAAGTCAAGAACCTAGGTTGCGCTTTAGTGAGAGGGACCATCCAGGTAGGAGTGTGCCCCAGAGAAGAGAAACCCTGCTGGATAGGGCAGGTGAAGAAATCAGGCCAAAAGAATAGAGTGCCTTTTTTTCCCCTCTAATGGTATAGTTGTAATTCTTAAGATCCTATGTTATTTAAAATTGTGTTTTTAAATGTTTACATATGAAAAAATTGATTAGCAACCAGAGTTTCAAACTCTGCTTCACAATTTTTCCTACAGAAATTAAACTGCTAAGGGTTTTGATCAAACCTGACAAACCTAATTGCATCATCTTTTTCTTTTTAACCACACTCCACAGCCACTGTCTTCTCTCTCCCTTTGGCCTTGACCTTATATTTTTTCCTAGAGCAGCACAATGCATAAGCATCAATAGTTCTTAACAAAAGCACACAAAACCATGAGTAAAATAACACTCTAATAAAGCAACTATGTGTTCCTATGCTATAATCATAAGCTTTTATTTTCTAAATTGGTCTAGTTTGCAATACCTCCTGCTATATAATCAACGGGTTCTATTTAAAGTAACTTATGCTAACTAATTAATTCAGCACATCATATCCAATTCACTTTGTGAGAAATTTACTAGTTTAGTCTGCCAGCAGTGTTTAGATAAAAATTCAGTCAGGAAATTGTCAATATCAGGGAAGTCCTGTAGATAGCTGTAAGTGTGTATCCCAGAGGGTGAAGTATAAGGGAACCTGGGCTACATACCCAGAACTTTAATACCACTAAGCCAAATGGAATCCCTGATCAAAAAGAAGTGGAATACTGGTCAAGGTCTCAGAGTCTCAGGAGTAGGTGAAATAATCAAGGAATTCAGTTACTAAAGATTTATGTGCAGGGTAGTGTCTTTTTCACAAAAAGTAGGACCAGAGCCCAACAACTACACTTATCTCAAAAACTAGAACTGAACTGGACCAACAACATGCCATATTTATTGCTGTTCCACAAAGCTATTGGCTTCAGTCTCTCTATATACTCCCTAATGGTGAACAAAATTAGTCCTAGAACCCATGAGCAGAGTTGAGCCTTCCTGTACTTGTGAGTTATATAACTCCAGTTATGGTAATTTCAAGAACAAGTGCAGAAAAAAATGAAGTTCATTGTAGTGAATATGGAGCGTCAGATTCTGTGGATTCCGTGCTTTATAAGAGAATGTTTATTAGATCTGCATTTTAACCTTGTGAGTCTCCTCAGTTTATCCAAGTTAAATCTCAGCTGATAGATTTTTTGTTCACTTCACTAACCCTCTAAGTGTTCATCTCCAATTATTAAACTCTGATCAGATGTTAAGTACTGTGAATAAAACAAAATATAAAAAAATACTTTCTGCTTAGTGAAGTAACTAGTATAAATAGATCCCTGTGTCAAGCCATACATAAGCTTAAGATGTATTAACAGTCACTTTAGAAGACAGTTTGGCGTTTTCTTACAAAGCTAAATATATTCTTACCATAGGATCTAACAATACCGAAATGTAGAAGTCAAACCATTACAGATTTTAGAACATATAATAGAAGTAAGAGATAAAGAATACTAACCATTAAGTATATGATTGACCAAATTAACTACATTAAAATTAAAAACTTAATTGAAAAACACCATAAAATGAAAAGATAGGACACGGTGTAGGAAAAGATGTTTGCAAATGACATGCAGCTGATGTAAGGAACTCCTACAAATTAAATATGCAAAGTACTTGAACATTTTACAAAAGAAGAAATCCAAATGCTTGATAAACATATATGTCAAAAGATGTTCAATCTGATTAATGATGAGGAAAATATAAGTTATATCCACCATGATTAGTACAAATTTAAAGGTCTGAAAATACCAAATATTGGTGAAGATGTGGTACAACTGGAATTCTTATACACTACAGGTGAGAATGCAAATTGGTGCAACCACTTTGAAAAGCTGTTTGGTACTGTCTAGCAAAGTTGAAATTTTATCTAACTATGACCCAAGAATTTATTTTCTACAAATATCCCAGAGCAGTGGTTCTCAAATTGTGGTCCATAGTCCCTGGGATTCCCAAAGCACTTTCAGATTAAAACTACTTTGATAATAATACTAAGACTTAATTTGTCTTTTTTTTTTTTTTTAAACTGTGTTGTTTACTCTGCACAAAAACAGTGATGGGTATGTACTGGCACTTAGCATGAATCAAGGCAACTATACTAATAGTCATTGCATTTGTCACCATCATGCCAGTTTCACTTAAGAATGTCTTTGATGAAGCAAAAGAATTACTAATTTTATTAAATCATGACCCTTAAGTACGTGTCTTTTATCAAATCATCTGTATCACAAAATGGGAAGTATGTAAAGCACGTTTTGCTCCATATCTTAGATGAACTAGCTGCTTTTTCCCTGGATCACAATTTTTATTTAAAAGAACAAATGAGAAACTATGGGTTGTTGGCAGAAATTCACTTGAAAAATGAACAAATGAGCTTATTGTTCAAGGAAAACAACCAACGTTATTTATTGCCAATGATGAAATTTGAGCTTTTGAGCAAAAATTCAAATTTAGGATAAGTTCCAGCTGTCAACATGAGCTTGACAGCTTCCTAATGCTTAAAGACTTTTCCAGTGAGATTGGTGATATTGATGAAACAGGATACAAAGATATCACTGATAATGGATTCAGAATCCACATTTCAACTAACCTTTAAGAAATTACTTGTTGTCAAGTTTTCTTGTAGAATCAAAAAAATCTATCATTATCTGAAAGGACTAACGAAAATACTCTTCCCCTTTCTAACTATACATTAGTGTGAGGCCAGATTTTCATCATATACTTCAACCAAAACAAAATACCACAATAGACTGAATGACGAAGGAGATATGAGAATCCAGCTATCTTCTAGTAAGCCAGACATTAAAGAGATTAGCAAAAATATAATTAAACAATGCTATTACTCTGACTGACATTCTTTTGTTTGGGAAGATTTTTTAAATTAAAATGGTTATTTATGTTAGCATGTATTGGGTTTATTATTACTTAAAATGAATTAATAACTATTTAAAAAATTTCTCAGTTTTAATTTTTATTATGATAAATATCACCACATACAACCTCATAAACAAAAGATCTTTGGGTTCTTCAATATTTTTAAGAATGTAAAGGACACCAAAAGTTTAAGAAGCTGTTTTAGAGATACTCTTACACATATGACCAGGAATTATGTTTAAGAATGCTTATAGAAACATTATCCATAGTAGCCCCATATCAGGAACCACAGCAAATCCTTCATCATAGAATGGATAATTAAATGGTGCATTTATAGAGGAAATCTATATAGCAGTGAAAATGAATGATGTATATAGCTAGACGGCTCAGCAGAGATGATGCTTTCTAAAAAATTGTTGAATAAAAGAAGCAAGTTTTAAAAGAATATATACAGTGTGATTCCACTTTTATAGATTTCAAAACCAGGCAGAGTTAACATATATTGTTTAGAGTTGCATAGGGAATGATAACCACAGAAGTCAAGATAGTAGTTCTCTCTCAGGGGAGGAAGAAGAATATAACTGTTAAGGTGAATACAGGAGACAAGCTTTTATTATTCTGAAAATGTTGTATTTCTTAAATTTGCTAGAGATAACATGGATGTTTGCTTTATAATTATTCTTTAAAATGTAAATATATGTTTTATTCTCTCTTAACTATGTATGATATAAAATATCATATATTATGAACATAAGAGAATAAATTAACCTCAGAAAAACAAAACAAGAAAATATAATTAAGAAGTATGACAAGGGAGTTAATCTGACTGGTGACCACTTTCACTTGTGTTGTATGCATTGCCTGCTATGAAACTCAAATAGAGTCACATAGAGTCAATAAACCATCAAACTTTTACATTATTTTTAAACAAAGCTGAAGTTTATCTTGAAGCAATGTTTGTTAGAATGATTCATAACATCTCTATTTCTTGAGTTCTTGTTCAAAATGATTTTATACTCAGTTTGGCTGGATACAAGATTTTTCCCAGGCACTGCTCTATTGTGTGCTGGTGTTAAATGTCACCATGGAGAAATCTGAAGTTAATCTGATTGTTTTACTATTACAGGTAATTTATTCTTTTGCCCTGATTGCCCAAACTATATTTTATTTTTGATGTCCAGTAAGTTTACTAGGATGTGACTCAGTGTGGATTCACCTGTGTCAGTTTTTCCTAGTAGAATAGTTCACATTTGATGAGATTTTAGGCACTTTTGTTTCTTGAAATTTTTCTTGTATTTTTATGTCACTTTTCTTTCTGTTTATTATTTTGATTCTTCTCTTTAGGGACAACAGTGATATATATATATATTGGATTCCTTTACTTTGATCCTTTTAAACTCTTTGTACAATTTTATTTTACTTGCTCTTTTTACTTCTATGAGGAATATTTTCAGCAGTTGACTTTTTTTTTTTTTGCTAACTCATCATGACCTTTTTCCTGTGATGGTTTTATTCCACACATCCCCCACATTTATTTCCTCTGACAGTTCATGCTTTCATCTCTCGTCTTGCTGTATCTTCCCTGATTGCTTGTATCTCTGCGTTAAATTCTTGTTTTTATGAAATGATGGCTTCGTTAAGTTTGAGTTCATATGTGTCCAATTTTTATCTTTCCTGTAGCAACATTTTTTTCTGCCAAGTGTCCCTCATCTTCTGTTTGTATTTTCCTGTTCTTTTTAAAAAAAATATTTAATATATTCTAGACATACTTCTTGTTCCTTTTGAATCACATCTTTGAATGAGTTTGATTTTTCTGGATGAACTACTTGTAGAAGGTTTATGTTGGGTAGGCACCAGAGCTACTTTCTCAGCAGGAATTTATTACTGATATACAGTATTGTATGATTCAAGTTCTCTAACGCTGTATTTCTTTAACAACTGCTGGCAAGGTAGAATCTCTCTTTCACCTTTACTCACTGACAGACTGATTCCTACAAATATGGTTTTTATGACTCCCCAGTTAGCCCCATCTACTCTTCCTCTGACAACTAGAACAAGGGTGTATATTCCAACAGTTTGCACCCTTACACCAATTGCTTATAAGAAAGTATTGTTGGTTTTGTCCCTCAGATTGTTGCACTTAACTTTGGAGAACATGCTCTACTCGTTTTAGCTTAGGTCACTTCTTGTTGTCCCCTATGTGTGTCTTTCCACATTCCTCTAATTTTTCTGTATTCAATCATCCTCCCACATACATTATGATATGGTGGTTTATGGTTTTAGAAGTTTCCTACTTTTCATTAAATGTAAAGTTTGTGGTTATTTTCTTATTGCTTTTGGGTGATATCTTAGAGGAAAAGGGAAAACTTTTTACTCACAATGTAGAAATAAGAGTGTCCTTTAAACTTTTGAAATAAATCAGAAGTACTAAGATATGAGAAAGGGAATTTCTGATCTTTCATTTCTTTCCCCTGGGAGATTTAGTTGAAAATCTTCAACATATAATTTATTTACTGGGAAATAACTTACTTTGTTTTAATAGATTTGGGGCTTCATTTTCTAAAAAATTAAGACTAATCTTGAAGTACTTTAGTTTCAGGATTACTTAGCTTTCCATAATTGGGTATGTTGTCCTAATCAACTACAAACTTCTCTCTCATTGAGTTTGAGATTTGATTTTACATTATTTATAAGCTAATAAGTTAGCTTATTACCATTGCATGGATGCTAGCAAAAGACATGAGATTCCTGGATCAGAGACTTCAGCACAGCAAGCAGCATAAGCATCAGCATATTTATTTTGGTTCCTTTTGGCCCCAAATCCCACATGGGCAACACAGTATGGCCCAGATGAATGCCACACATGTAGTGGGTTTGCATCAAAACTGAGAAACAGGGGCTTCCCTGGTGGCGCAGTGGTTGAGAGTCCGCCTGCCGATGCAGGGGACACGGGTTCGTGCCCCGGTGCGGGAAGATCCCACATGCCGCGGAGCGGCTGGGCCCATGAGCCATGGCTGCTGAGCCTGCGCATCTGGAGCCTGTGCTCCTCAACGGGAGAGGCCACAACAGTGAGAGGCCTGCGTACCGCAAAAAAAACAAAACAAAACAAAACAAAAAAAACCAAAAAAAAAAATGAGAAACACTGAGCTTGGGGAATCTAATGCTTTTATAGCAAGTAGTAAGTAAACGTGCTTTGTCCAGGGGGAGATGTTACCTCATTTCCTAAAGTTGTCCTGAGGAAAGGCCTGGGTTAAGAGCAGGCCTTACAGACTTGGCATACTCAGCAAAATGTGGGGGAATCACAAGATGCCTAAGGAAGACTTTCTCTCCCTATTTTCTCTCTTTCTCTAACCCTCCAGAAATGAGAATCATTGCCTAATCTATTAATTTTATTAAAATAAAATGATTAATTTTATTAAACACATAAAACCAACTATGGAAGTATTCTCTTGTTATCACTATTCACTCACTGGGGTGGGAGCCAGTTTCACCAAACTCTCTTTTGTTCTTTTTTTTTTTTTTTTAATTATTATTTTTTAACTCAAGAGCAGAGAGTTGAGTTTATTTTCTATCTATCTATCTATCCTTATTTCTTGGCACAACATCATTATCAGTCCCAGCAAGGACCCTTTTTGTTTCATATATTTCTATATTCCCATTTTCCACTCCCATTTCTTCCCTCCCATAGATAACTCCTTTAATAAATTTGATATCTATATTTGAATTCATATGTATCCTTGCAAAATATTGCAGGTTGTTTTATATATGTCTGTATTTATTTTTTAACTTTTTTTTTTCTTTTTGGCTGCGTTGGGTCTTCATTGAGGTACACGGGCTTCTCACTGCGGTGGCCTCTCTTGCTGCGGAGCACTGGCTCTAGGCGTGAGGGCTTCAGTAGTTGTGGCACGTGGGCTCAGCAGCCGTGGCTCACGGGCTCTAGAGAGTAGGCTCAGTAGTTGTGGTACACGGGCTTAGTTGCTCCATGGCATGTGGGATCTTCCCGGACCAGGGCTCGAACCCGTGACCCCTGCATTGGCAGGCAGACTCTTAACCACTGCGCCACCAGGGAAGCCCTATTTTTTAACTTTGAAATGTTTTCAAACTTACAGAAAAATTGGTACAGTAGAAAGATTTCCTATGTGTCCCTGAGTCAGATTTTAAAATTGTTAATATTTTGCAACATTTCTTTCTCTCTCTTTTTGTATATGTACATGTATTTTTTTCTGTACTATTTGAGAATAAGTTGTAGACATGTCCCCTATCCCTAACTATTTCAGCATCTGTTTCCTGAGTAGAAAAGATAATCTCTTATGTAAGAGTATAATTATCACATTAGAAAGTTTAACATTGATACACTACTATTATCTGATATATAGTCCTATTCAAATTTCCTCAATCGTCCCAGCAATATTTTTATAACCTTTTCTCCCTCCAATCCAGTTTCTGTTGCATTTGGTAATGTCTCTAAAGTCTTTAATCTGGAACAATTCCTTGGCTTTTCTTTGTTATTTGATAAGATATATGTCATTTTTGTTTGCATGTATGATATAGTGCTATAGACCTTGTTCCCTTTCTCAATTTTTTCAGTGTTTTTAAGATCTACCTATATTTATGTGTAGACATCTATCTTGTTTGTTGCTTCCAACTTCTGCTTAGTATTCCATAATATGCATCTGCCAAAGTTTATTTATCCATTCCCCAGTGACAAACACCTAGATTGTCTTCAACTCCTTGCTATCATAAATAATTCTGTCATGAACATCCTCATACAAGTTCCCTTTGGGAATATTTCTGGGATATCTCTCCAAGAACAGGATTGCTGGGTCATAATGTTTCCTCTACTTAATATGACCAAATACTGCTGAATTGCTCTCTGGAACTGCTGCCTGACCAGACTATAACTGTTGCGTGCTAAGATCCCAGTTTCTCTACACCACTGTCAACACTTAGTCCTAGGTAATGTTCTAATTTTTGCTGGTATGATGGTTTAAAGTAGACTCGTTTATTTTCTCTAAACACTAGTAAGTTTCATTTCTTTTGACAAACTCCTCACTGATAGAGTTTCCTCAGGAAGGAGCTTATCTGTAATATATATGTGTATATATATATATATATATATATATATATATATATATATATATATATATATACATACATACACATACACAAACACACACGCACACACACACTCACACTCTCTCTTTCTCCAGCCTGGTCAGTGTATTAGAGGGATCTTTTTTTTTTTTTTTTTTTTTTGTGGTACGCGGGCCTCTCACTGTTGTGGCCTCTCCCGTTGTGGAGCACAGGCTCTGGACGCGCAGGCTCAGCGGCCATGGCTCACAGGCCTAGCCGCTCCACAGCATGTGGGATCTTCCCGGACCGGGGCACGAACCCGTGTCCCCTGCATCGGCAGGCGGACTCTCAACCACTGCGCCACCAGGGAAGCCCTAGAAGGATCTTTTGAAGCTGATGTCATGAACGGCAATTGTAAACTCCCATTTCACTTTGTGTCACTGTTAGTGAACTAGTTGACATTGGTCAGGTCATTTCTGGGATTTCTTATGTTTTAAATAAAAGCTGCAAAACTATACATTCTCTTAGACACCTGAAACTGAAATCCTTAAGACAGCTTTCTGCATCTGACACTTAAACTATAAGGATTGTAAGTAGAAATAGAATTTAAGGTTTACTTCTTCAGATACTTGAGTTCATTAGTTTTTAAATCTTTTCCCATATATACTTCTGAATTTTTTTTAACATCTTTATTGGAGTATAAGTGCTTTACAATGGTGTGTTAGTTTCAGCTGTGAATCAACTAAGTGAATCAACTATACATATACATATACCCCATATCTCCTTCCTATACTTCTGAACTTTTAAAAACTATGTACCCTATTGTTTGGTTATTTTTCAGTTGATGTCCAAATTTTTTAATGTCTAACTAATTGCAAAGGATAGAATTTCTAGACTACTGCAAAAATTAGTATGTAAAAAATAAAAACCTCCTTTAAATATACCTGATTGAATCTAAATGCCATAGCAATTTGGTAACCATCATTATGCATTTTAAAAATACACTAACAGGGGACTTCCCTGGTGGTCCAGTGGGTAAGACTCTGTGCTCCCAAAACAGGGGGCCCAGGTTTGATCCCTGGTCATGCAACTAGATTCCACATGCGGCAATGAGGATCTCGCGTGCTGCAACTAAGACCCTGTGCAGCCAAATTAATAAATAAATAAATATGTTTTTAAAGATTATTTTAAAAATACACTAACAGCTTCTTCTTTTATAGCCAAAATTTGCATCTTTTTTCCCTCCCTTAACTCAATATGTCTGCTCTTCCTTTCCCTCCCAGAATATTAATCCTAATGTATATTTTAATATTTCTTAATATACTTTTAAAATATGTTTTTATGCTTAAAAGTATTTTTAATTATATCAAATATCTCTGTAACAAAAAATTTTAAGTTGCAATTACATTTTTAAAATTTCCTGTGATCATAAAATTTTTTTTCTGAATTACATGTTCATTACATTACAATTATTAATAATTGATTAGAAGAATATATACATATTATGAATTTTAATAATTAAATATAAAAATAAAGTTTTTGTTAGAAGATGTATCTTCAAATGTATATTTTCAATTACTGCCGTTACTTCATTACTGCTAGAATGAGGCAGGATTTTAGCACCAATTCAATTTCTTTATTTTGTTTCTATAGATGTGAATGTTGAGAAAATTGGATCACATAAGTAAATAGATAAGATGAAAGGAATTTATTATAGAAATATCACTCAGTTCTTTGAGCTCCTTTTGAATTCTTTGTCAAAACGTAACCATGGTGATCTATCATCAAATTTTTTAACAACCCATCAGCTGTTAATTTGATAATATCTTCCTATAAACTTGATGAAAACAAGAAACTACATATGTTATTTAATCAACAAAGTCATTCTTTTTCTCAGTGCTGACCCTAAATGTTTCCAGTTGTCTCTTTTCTTGACACCCATTTCTTATAGCCAAAGGCAATGAACTATTGTAAAATTATGGATGACTGAAAGATAAGTCTTTCCTTTATAATGTGGGAGAAATATGATTTCAAAAGACGCTTTACTTTATTTTTAGAAAAGAGTAAGTAAGGAAGTTGGGAATCTCAAAAGTGATTTTCTGAAAGCTATCTGTGCCTGCCTACAACTATCTTAATATTACTCAGAGATTTGTATGAGACTACTGCTAAAGGACATAATATTTTTTAAGCTATCAGTATCATCATTTGAAAAGAATCATAGTAGTAATCACATCGTAGCATCAACCTTTGAGAGAAATGTAGAATATTGTTTATTGAACTATAAATTTATAGTAAGGAATTTTTAATGTAAATCTATAGCTGATTGTTTTCACAGAATATATATCTAATTCAACAAACAGTAAATTCCACCATTATGTTCCTAGAAGAGGTTGACTTGAGTGTGTTGATGTCAAACACAAGAAGACTAAGTATTGATGTTCTTGGAAGGGTATTTGGTTATTTGGAAGGGCTCTCATATGATTCTCTTCCTTTGCTTATTGTAGTCCCTATACCTGAATTATTATTTCCTCCTCCCTCCTCCCGCCATACACGGACATATTATATGTCTTTATTATAGCTCTTTTATATTGTATTTATGAGGCCACTTCATTCACCTTCCTGAACATGTCTCAAATCTAATCCCACTTCTCTATCCTGTGCCCTAGTTCAGACCTACATCATTTCTTAATTGGTTATCATCTTCTCTCTGTGCTCCCTGGCTCTATTCTCTTTCCACTCTATTGTTTCCACCACAGAATTACTATAATGATCTGTCTAAAATACAGGTCAATTCCATATTTTCCTACTCAGAAATCTTCGGTTGCTCTTTCTGACAAATCTTCAAAGTCTGTACACTGCCAAAAGTATCAATATTTACTTTCATTTATTATCTTGTGATTATCTGTTCTCAACTATCTCTCTAAATTTTTTTCCAGCAACTATTCTTATCTGTATTATACTCATATCACACAAATTACTTATTCCCTTGAACACATATCATGGTGCATTTATTAGAATGTCACAGTGGACACAATAAGGATTTTTTTAGTGATTTTCACCTAAACTTCTGGCTACTTGTGATGAGAGGCTTAAATTTATTCATATGCAGTAGGTAGATCCTTTACAGAAAAGTTTTATGATTTATAATTGAGATATGTTTTAAACTCACATTGATAACACTAAGCATGGCTACAGGACACAGGAAAAAATGACAAAGAAAAGCTTTAAAAACTCAGGGAGGCCATGGTAAAGAAAAGGCTATATTCATAATCCTTAAATGTATCAGGATTTTTCAAAAGGTGTTTTGAAGACACATACACACACAAACATAAATTACATAATGTATTTAATTCTCCTTTATCCATATTAACAAGAAAAAGGACTTTTATGTTTGGCCTATAACCTAGAACTCTATGGGTCATAACTATCTTTTCATAATTCCCTTTTGGATTCAGCAAGTGAGGTAGCTTGAACTCTAGCATGTTAGAGGTAGGTTCTACTAACAATTTCAACACTTATTAACTGTGTGATCTTTAATAGGTTAATTATCTTTAGTTAGTTTCAGTTTTTCTCATCTATAAAGTTAGAATTACTATATATCCCCTCTCTGTTCAAGGAGAGACTATATCATATGAGATAACATTTGAGAGTATATAATAAATTTAAAGTGATTTAGAAATATATTGTATCATTGAATTATTCCTTAATCTCTTCAACATTAATTCTATATTTCCTTAGAGGATCTGGTCTATCTTGATGGAAGCCATATGTTGATAAGGCTAATAAATGATCAAATAAGGAAATAAAGGATGTATTGAGGTTTGTTTTATTTTTTCTTATTTTTTTCTTTTATGTTTCTTATGTTTCTTCCTTGTTAAAACAGTTTTGGTATGAACCATGATGGAATTGGAAATTCTTGTGGGACGAAAGGTCATGAAGCAGCAAAACTTATGGCAGCTCACATTACTGCAAATACCAATCCCTTTTCCTGGTCTGCCTGCAGTCGAGACTATATCACCAGCTTTCTAGAGTAAGTAATCTCTGGAGAGTGATGATGAATTGCTCCAGAAGTAAGCCATTGATAGAAGCCTAATATGTAGTGCTTCAAATGTTGCATAATGAGTAACTTTTATAGGGCCCAGTGTTCCCATATTTCAGGCTGTTCCCAAAATACTTAACTATATCATTGTGGCAAATTTTCTCCTGCATACTCAAACAGAACACAAACTGAACAGATTAGGAGAACTGAAGTGAGGCTGTAAAAGGGGTTGATACTGTGAGTGTTAGAAATGTTAAATAAATGGGAAGCAATATCAGAAAGAATTTAGATTTATATAATTTAATAGTGTATAAGCCAAGCTTTAATTCAGTGATTACATATTTCACTTTGTTGGTAAAAAAACTAAGTTCTCTAAGTTCTATAGGAATGCCAAAGTATCTAATAGTAACAAACAACAACAACAAAAAACCAACGCCCAGGAAATGAAAATGAGAAAATGAAAATTTGTCTTTGAAAATTTATTATAGTGACTCATCTTTTCTACAGTTTGAGAACTTTTTTGCTGGTCCTTTAACATATATTCCAAGAGTCTGGTTATTTAAGTATGAAGAATATAAATTAGCTCAGGTATAACTATGTTTAGGAAAGCAGATGTTTTTCCACATGTCATCTGCATCGGGCTCCAGGATTAGACTTTGGAAACTGATAGACTTAGGTCTCACTTCCTAACAGTGTGACCTTGGACATATTACTTAACCTTCCTAATATTCAGTGACCTCATTTGTTGAGTGAGTTTAGGTAGTAATACACACATCATCAGGTTGTCATGTAAATAATTATGTATAACACTGTAATGTATATAAAACACTTAATAGACATTCATTAAGTGGTATAGTATTATTTTAAATAATATTGAGGTTTTAAGCACTATTGCTCTATCATTACCTTCAACTATATTGTGCCATTTTTTTCTGAGGATGAGAGATTAAATACTTTGTGAAAAAGTGAGTCATACATAAAGTACAGGCAAGCAACAAAAATTCTTTTTAAAAATTGTCTTTGCGTGTATACACTGCCCGGCGTGGGGTGGATGGATGGTGGGGGGTGGCCGCGTGGCGTGGGGGGATCAGCTCGGTGCTTTGTGGCCGCCTGGAGGGGTGGGATGGGGAGGGTGGGAGGGAAGGAGATGCAGGAGGGAGGGGATGTGGGAACAGATGTATATGTATGACTGATTCACTTTGTTGTAAAGCAGAGACTAATAAAAAAAAATACAAAACAAAAAAACAAAACAAAACAAAACAAAACAAAACAAATTGTCTTTGTTCAAAGTTCACCTTAACATGATTATAGTGTAAAATTTTAGAAATTCAGATAGGTTATGTAGGGCAACATTATTCATTAAAATTTTGGTTCATTTCTGCTAATAGCCAGATTATATTCTTAAAACTTATAGTTACATATTTTTAAAAGCCCCAAACAAGAGATTTTCAATTACCTAGCACAATGCTTTACTCAATCAAAGATCAAAAGATAAATGTTTAAAATGGGCTCTTTTGAATTAATTAATGTGATGATGAAATTGAAGGAATTAGAAATTTATTTTAGAAGGTAACTCTTCTGAATAACCATACTATAACCTAACAATTTTTAATGTTAGTAATAGATAAATTATAACACTGTACTTTCCTTGTGCCAAAACTGGGTAAAGGGCTATAAAGATAGACCACAGAGAATTTGTTTGACATCTTTTGGTAGTTATTAACAGAAAGCACTAGCAGTATCATTTTCTGAGATGTTTTTAATGAGATCATATAACCTAAATATTAAACACTGTTGAAGATCTACTCTCCCCAGAAATCAAGCCAGTCTGGAATTTCTCCCTTGACTTGGCTCATGTTTTTATAATGGAATCTTAGTGTCTACCACCAGAAAGACAAACTGTATGCATGCTCAGTATTTCTGTGCATTTTTGAAGGCTTTCCTCTGCTTGCTTTTTTTTTTTTTTTTTCCAAGTACCATTTCTCTCTCCTCTATCCTGTTTCTATTGCACAGCCCATTTGCTAGGACAATCTCTGTATACTAAATTCAAGGACCGGTTTTGATCTCTTGCCAGACCCTGCTTAGTTAAAGCTCTATGAAGGCCATTAAACTCCAAAAGGGAATCCCTAAATTGCTGATAAAATACAGTCAAGAAATCACCACTGGTTTTGTCAGAGATGTAAAATTATTACTAGTTGCAATAAAGTGTTCGATTGAATTAATTGAAAGAATTAATCCAAAAAGCATTATGTAAGCCTTATTGCCTCTTTGCATTTTCTATGTGTAAGCATGATTAGTGTTGACAGGGTTGTAATGGGTTTAATTATCCCGTATTTTATAAAAATATTTCTGTTGTGCATCCTCATGGGAATGCTCACAAAGTTAAAGCCATTAGTAAAAGATAGATGTGAAGACAATGGGTAGAGATTTTGGGGAAAGTTGGTGCTTTTTTTTCCCTCTTTAATAGTAAACTGAACAACTCTGATTGTAATCTGACCAAGCAATAAAGTTTTTTAAACACAAGGCCCTTTAAAAAGGTCAGTTCACTGGAGCACAAAGACATAATAGTAACTTGCTTAAATTTCTTTTTTCCTCTTTATTAATGCAGTGGACTTAATTGCTTTAACAGCTATGTGTGATATTTAAAAAAATACAGTGATATTTTGATCAGGGATTGAGATTACATTTATGTTTTATAGTTGGCTCAAAAAGAGTCATAACATTTTATTTTAGTTTCTCTTCTGAAGAAAAAGAAATCTTGAAAGATGAATTGTTTAGGAACTGCAGCCCAGCCAACAGAATGCATACTTTTCTCTACTTAGTGACTGTATAGGCCAAAGATGATGGTGGATTTTAACAATGAGCTTTCTATGATTTATAGAGATTCACTATTCACTATGTTCAACTGAAAACAGTTTCATGGCCTTTAAATGCCAATAGAGTAAAAAGTCTCTCGTGTCATTCTGAAACACTAGGTGATATTGATCAATCAGGAGATGGTGTTTACCAACTCCCAATATTTTTTTTCAGATTTCTTAAACTCGGTGATTCAATAAGTGGTTCATGAATCGCCCAGAAGCCGTCCTGATTAAATAATAAAGAACCCATTACCGTTAAAATGGACGTGTTATGCCAGCTTCTGATGTTTTCGACGACGGCTTTGCAGGTAGTGTCCTTCCTATCTGCCTGCGGGACTTATTTATTTATTTATTTATTTATTTATTTATTTAGAAACTAGAGAAGATGAACCTGGTGTTATGGCTCACACTCATTGATGTCTGTGGGCTAATTTACCAGGCAGTGGAAGGCAGCCAGAAGTAATTTAGGCCAGTTTTTCATACATTTTCCACCACTCAGTGGTAGTACAGAGTAATTTCCTATAGTCTTCAAAAATCCTGGGGCCTCTGTGAATCAACTCTTGCTCTATTTAAATTAAAGTCTGTTATATTGTTTGAACTGTCAGAGATCCATAGCAAAATTTCCTACAATTCCAAATTAAATACAGACTAGCCATTTTCACAGAAAGGATGGAAGCTGAAAAAAAAGAGAAGCAACATTATGGTTGAAGATGAACTAGGAAGAAAAGTAGAGCTGCAAGAGAAATGATATAAGATGAACAGGACAAGCAAGGTGCTTACAATTCCTCTATAGCAATTACCTTTGAAAGTCGCTATCAATAATTTGAGAGAAAACAGATTTTATAGTTGGGACCTCTTTTTTATGTGGAACCCCAAAACAGCTTAGCAAAACAGATTTCTCCTTCCATTTATCTGACACATTTTGGGACTTCACTCTAACCCATAAATATCTTTGATAAGTCATAATTACTTATGGAGAAAAAGAGCATAACTTAGTAAATGTTACTAGTATAGTGTTTGTATATTGGAAGCCTCAAGTTCAGTTGTATTCAAGCATCCTAGTCATATAGAGGGCAAGAAAGAAAGGTCTGACTTAGAGTAACTCATTTTAGAAGGTAATAATATTGTTAGTTTTGTGAAGATTGATAAAGCAGTTTATGAGAATGTAGTAGGTAAGACACTTGACTTGCCATAGATGAGTTAACCTAATTCATTTTTGCTTAATTTAGGTATATTAGCACAATTTTGTGGGAAAAAGTAGGAGATGGTATTATCTGTTAACTTTTTGTTGTTGTTGTTAAGAAACTGTTAAGATATGTACAGGGTTATATAGAAAGATTTAATTCCTTAGATTGACCCGCTGTATTGTAGACTGAAGGTCTGTCCTTTATAGTATAATTGTTTAAGTGAAAAATAAATCTAAAATTTCAATTAGGAGTATGTCTTCATGTGTTCTGGAAACAAAGCCAACAGACCATATTTTACATAAGGATCTGTAAATTTTCATTGAAGACTCAACTCTGGCTCATGTACCTATTTTTAAGGCTAATTTGTGAACTATGTAAATAAGACTTCTCTAATTAGAAGTAGAATACATAAAACATGACGTTGCTATCATACTGCAAGGATTCTGGAAATGTAAACATACTTTGATTTACTAATTTCATAATCAAGGGAAAAGCATGTTCTCAAACTAATAGACATTTTTTTGCCTTGTCTTAGAAGCATAAACAAAAGTAGAGTGTATTAATTCAATAATTACCTATAGTGCTGTAGATATTAATCACGATTGGGCTTTTAGTTGTGAAATATATGCTGCTAGGGAATTAATCATAGTTCCACTTTTTATGTATACAGTTTTGATCAGGACAAGTATATCTATGCTTAACAACAGTAAGTTGTAATAACATCTCATATATGGAAACTACAGTGTTCTTCATTTCATTTATTAATGAGTGAGGTTAATGTTTTCTAAGTGAAAACATTCACATATGACACCAGGGCACAAACCAGCTATACTTAAAAGTGGCATTTTATGAGAAAATTCAAGATGATTTATATATAATATTACCACTATTAATTTGAAAATAGTAGCATAAATAACCCTAGGCTCAGTATCATAAGAATTGTATATTGATTAACTAGAACCCTAGATTAAATAAAAATTACTCAGAACTTCTTTTTGTTAAAAGGAGACAATTACAAAATATAAGAAAATAACTCATATCTAATATTTTTAAGAAAAGCATTGGTACCAGAAGACTATACAAAAATGTTTATATCACCATAATTTGCAATTTCCAGAAATTAGAAATAACTTAAATGTTTATTAATAGAAGAATGGATAAATAACTGTGGCATAGTCTTAAATGGAATATCAAAGAACAATATAAATGAGCAGCTTACAGTTACACACATCAACATGGATGTGTCTCACATTCATAACATTGAGCAAAAGAATAAAGTCACAAAAGAAAACCTACAGTATGACTCCTTTTATATAGAATCCAAGAGCAGGCAGATGAATAATTGGGAGATAAATAATTACTGAGAAAACCAAAGAAATTATTATTTTAAAAATCAGAATATTTGTTAATTCTTGGGGAAACAAAGAGGAGTATGATTGGGGTTGAAAACTGGGAAATTTTCTAAGGAAAATAAACAAAGAAAAGCACTCCTAGGGTTATATATACATCTCTCAGATTCATGTCCTCTACCTTCCATACCTGTATCTGTGATATTTCATAATGGTAATTGATGGTACAGAGGCATGAACATATCCAGAATTATTATCTTCCAGGAGTTAATTAATAATTGTGGTCTAGAGATTTAACTCACTTGAAAGTAGCAGGAAAGTGGCAGACAAGTTTTAGTAACATTATGCAAAAAAAAATACTTTCGTAGCTTCACCCTCAGTTAAGAATTAAAGTATGAAAACTATCTCACCCCCCAAATACTTTAATCAAGGTTTTACTGTATGTGATGTTTACGGTTACTAGAAGGAAAATATGTAGTACATTTTCTACCCAAAATGTACAAACAGTTTAAATCAACCTTGCACGTATCCCACACTTGCTATCCTGGAGCCAATACTAGTAGGTAAGACGCTTGACTTGCAAGCATTGATATTTTGTACAAATATAGCCAAACCCATTTTAAAAGGTCTTTGTTGATGCCATATTCCTAAATACATGTTCATTATTTAAAGATCTATATAATTTTTCACTTATTGTATTTCATACGGTGTTTTGTTCTTCTGCAAAAATATACTGGAAGAGAGAACGAGATGTCTAGATATTTAACTAGACCACATTAATACAAAGCAATAGTTACTTCCAAAGAATTGAAACACAAATCACTTTTGGGATAGGCTTTCTCGGAAGAATTTTCCCACAGGTGACCACAGTGCATGCCATTACTTCGTCGTCTGGAGGCTCCTGCAATGGTCATCTGATTTGGTATTTTTTACAGAACGTGAACTGTGATTTGAAGACCATTAATACCTGGGAACAAGAACTTTAAATGAAGCAATTATTCTTGCTTCCTCCTGGGTTAAGCCAATTCTCAGTTTGCTATCAGGAAAGAATTTTTTCCTCAGGTTATTTTTTCCTCAGGATCCTCAGGTTATCCCAATCTTAAACTCTTTTTGAGGGTCCACATACTTCTTCCTCTAAGTTTTTAGGTTAATTTTCTGTAGTAATAAAAGTAATTATGTACAATAATTTTTAATGGATTTTGAGTTGGTGCCACTTAGGTGAATATATCTTATACTTTCTTTGTTATGCTACTGGCAAATATTTTTATCTGTAGGATCCTGTACTTAAGTACTTCAGTGCTTAAAATTTTCCCATTGATTTATATAGAACTTAGCTTGATATTTTATTTTTATTACATATTTAGCTCCTTTCAGATAGACTTTTATAGTTTTGTTGTAGATAGAGATGAAACTAATATTTTAGGAGGAAAATTAGGAAATTAAACTACTAATACAATTATCTCATAAATTCTTCTTCCATTATACTTTTTCACATTGACCACTTTATCACTAACCTTAATAAAAATTTTGAATTTACTAGTAGAATTACATTTGCCTAAAATTTGCATACCCATATATTTTACATAATGAAATAAAAAGAACTTACTATTTTTAAAATTCACTTAGAAATAGTTTTTCTTGCTGAGATACATGACAATTTCTAAAAGTACAAAAAACAAAATAAAAAGCATTCTGTCATGAAATCTGGATAGTTGGGTGAAATAAAGTTGTTCTCAAAAAAAAAAAAAGTTCTCTATTAGTTAGACACCTAGAGCAGTGACAAATGAAATGATTATAATAGCCAATAATAACATCCATCTGTTCAGTACCACATTTAATATTCCATTTAAATATTTTTATTGTTTAAAAAATTAATCAAGAGGGGCATAAATGAAAGAAAAAGGGCATAAAGAAGATAATTTTCTATCCTTTGGGTCTTTGAATCTATCACCTTATGCATAGTATGGTTCAGTTTTTTAAAGGTATTTATTTGCTACTGTGCAAATATACATTTTTATTTAACAAATTTGCTTTCACATTTTAAGAATATGATAAAATTTTAAGTGAATATGAAACATTATTATGCATGGTTCTTTCTTACTTACCTATAAATGAAAATTTGTACTGTCCTAAATAATAGTTGAGGAACTTCTACTTGTGAAATTATTTTCCTTTGGCAAAGTGGATGGAAAAGATTTGGAAAAAAAAACACAAGTGCTGGCACAATTGACAGGAATGTTGGAAAAAATTTTTAAATGTTGGCATAGGAATTCTTTAAAAATTCTAACTTACTCACATGTGAAATGAAAGTAAAAAAGCATCTGTCCTATTTTATGCACACTGACTAAATAAAAATGAACAATTATATTTAGCAAAGTATAAAGCTGTTTAAACTGAGATATTCTCTCTGGCTTTTGGCGATCTTTATGTTATTTGTTCCACTGAATTAAAATATTATGTTTGAGTGCAAGCATACTTTGAAAAGCAGAAATTATAGAGAGAGGAGAACATTCTCTTTTCCAACTCTGATGATCCTAGATGAAATATGAAATTTTTGAGAGACTAAACACTTCTAATATACTTGAGAGGACAACTTTGGATCTTGGCCTCATCTGTCATTCAGCCCATTTGTTATTGAAATATTTCAAGAAGCTTTGGACATGTCTTACCACAGCATCTCTTGTTCTGCCCAAGGTGGAAGTATATAGATTAGGTCTTTAAGGATCACAACCACAATTTTTTTTCCACATTTTATGTTTTTGATTCTACTACCAGATGTGGTTATATTTCCACTGAAAACAAACAAGAAGCTTAGAGCAGTATGAAATTGTTTTGATTCCTTCAGAAATTAGTTTAAATCAGTGTTTGAAGGCCAACATGACATTTTTAGATTGTTTCGTGAGGTGCTTATATTGTGTCTTGGTGCTGGAAAAAAACTATTGGAGCTCTTATTCAAGTTTTAGTAAAGATATTCTATTTTTCCATATGATTATTTATTTGTAGAATATATTATTTTTCATGCATCAATTATTAAAACAAAGAGCTCAACACATGGTTTCATAACTGTGATTGAAATAGTCCACAGTGTACCTAATTTCCTTTGATCCTTTATGTTGAACAGTTCAGGCCGTGGTACTTGCCTTGATAATGAGCCTCCCAAGCGTGACTTTCTTTATCCAGCTGTGGCCCCAGGTCAGGTGTATGATGCTGATGAACAGTGCCGTTTCCAGTATGGAGCAACATCCCGCCAATGTAAATATGGGGTAAGAAGTCTTAATCCTTATGTTTAGTCATTTATATGTGTTTTTCATGACACAATTGTTAAGATGGAATTTTAATGAATGTAGTTTACCTCTGGTAACAGTATTAACACAAATATGGCCTTTAACACTGCTCTTTTTCTGATATAATTTGTAAAATATCTATTTCTAAATGTTTCAGTAATCCTTAATTAGACAAGTTTCAAATGTCTTGTGAGGGTTCTGGGCAAAATTTTAAAATTTTCTAACATACTCCTTTTTTAAGTTCTGAGTTTATAATACCAACTTTTGTTTGTCTTTGAAATATTATGATTTTGAAACCTCCCTGACTCCCCACCTTTTCTGGTACTCTAATAATTGGGTTAAGGGCATTTTTACTTTGGCTAGGAGCCTTTATTTTAACTTATACTTTTAGTATTGAGTCATTTCAAGTTGCTTTATCCACTGCCCACATTCTAACACGATAACTGAGTGCGGACAAGATGACATTAACCCAAATAGAGAAACAAGGAAAATTGCTATGGAAAAAAATGGAGGTATAATGATTGACTCTTCTTGTCTGCCTAAAAAAGTCTCAGTGTCTATCTCAAAAAATGTAGAAAAAAATTATTTTTTAAGTTTCATAGAGAAAGATTTCAGTGTCTAATAGAGGAAGATGTTCATAGTAAATACACAATAAAAGCATGTTGAGTGAAATAATAGGATTTTTAAATGAAGAGTTTGTCAAAAAAATTCAAAAAATATTTTAAAAGCAAGTTTAAGGCTTAGTTCCAACTTTTACACAAATAGTGTATTTAAAATCCCTTTTTAAAAATAATAACAATAAAAGGAATTAAGTTTTAAGGTAGTTAAGACTAAACAATATATGCGTTGTACTGTACCAATTATTCTTCTTGGGTACAGTACAAAAGAAAGTGATTTTTTAAAATATCCCTTGAGTGACAAGTATATTATTATTCCTGGTAGGCTTTGGCAGCACATTTTGTGCACTAGATTCAAAGATTGTGTGCAACTATCTAAAGATCTAGAGCCTTGAGTAAAACTTTGGCATTTCTTGTCTCTCTGTGAAGAGTCTGTACTTGTTTCTTGTTTCTGTATGGTTTTAGTTTCTTTTTTTCCCTTGGGTTGCTTTTTCCCTCAGAAAAAGTCAGTCAGACTTTAATCACAGTCTTTGTATGTACTTGCAGCTTAGTAGGTTGAATATCATGATCAAATGTGATTACAGATTTTCTGTTAGGTTATTCTCATCTATGGTCTCTCATTTCTTTGTTAGCAAGTGAAAATGTTAATCTACGTTTAGTGCTATATATTACTAACAAAGTTTCTTGGGTTGTAACAGATTCTTTACAACCACTTACACCTCTTAAGCTTGTGCCTGAAAAATTGGGTTTACACAGTTGACAGCACACACACACATACCCCCAAAACACACGTGTTTTATCTGGATTATCCCTAAGATTTTAAATGATTCTAAATGCTACTTTAGAAAATAATAGTGGCTTTGAAGGTGAGAATCCAGACAGGTAAACAAGTCATGCTTCAGATGGAAGCTGGAGGGAAAAACAAACCAGCCCTGATTTAGATGGCTATCTGAGTGTAGTATCCTGAGATGAATGCTAAACACAAGCACTGGAGGTTTAGAAAAGCACTGTAGCCTTTTAGTGAGGAGATACATTTGATGTTGAAGCATCATGAAATGATCCCTCTTTCAACTAGCAGGTCTCTAATGATGTCAGGGAAGATTTTAAACAATGATCTGCAGAACGACCCAGAACTGCAGCAGTGGTCAGCTTTCCATCTCCGTCACGTGGTCATTGTGGGGATTATCAATGACTACATCTGTAGTTATGAACAATCTTGCCTGAATTCTTTGTGAGTAGGTTCATTAATATACATTTGGCAATTTACCAGTGGAACAGAATAGAGACCCAAAAATGAACCTATGCATATACGATCAACTGATTTTCAATCAGGGTGCCAAGAATACACAATGGAAAAAGGATAGTCACTTCAATAAATGGCTTTGGAAAAACTGGACAACCACATTCAGAAGAATAAAACTAGACCCTTATCTTACAACAGATGCAAAAATTAACTCAAAGTGGATTAAAGACAAATGTAAAACCTGAAACTATAAAACTACTAGAAGAAAATATAGGGGAAAATCTTCTTGATTTTGGTATTGGCAGTGATTTCTTGATATGAAAAGTACAGGCAACAAAAGTAGATATAGACAAGTGGTACTACATCAAAATAAAACGCTCTGCACAGCAAAGGCAGTCAACAAAATGAAGAAGCAGTTTATGGAATTTGGAGAAATTATTTGCGAACCATATACCTGCTAACAGGTTAATGTCCAAAATGTATAAGGAACTCCTACAGTTTTAGCAAAAAAGCAAGTAATCCAATTTAAAAATGGGCAAAGGAACTGAATAGACATTTCTCAAAAAAAGATATACGAATGACAAACAGGTATATGAAAAGTTGCTAAACATCACTAATCATCAGGAAAATGCAAATCAAAACTGCAATGAGATATCACCTTACACCTGTTAGGATGGTTATTATATAAAAAAAAAGATAACTGGTGTTCACAAGAATGTGGAGAAAAGAGAATTCTTATACACTGTTGGTGGGAATGTAAATTTGTGCAGCCACTGTGGAAAACAATATGGAGCTTTCTCAAAAAATTAAAATTAGAACTACCATATTATCTAGGCTTCCTACTCCTGGGTGTATATCCAGAGGAATTGAAGGCAGGATCTTTGAGTGTGTATTCTCATATTTATTGCAACATTATTCACAATAGCTAAGACATGGTAGCAACCTAAGTGTTCATTGACCACCAACAGATTTTACTCAGCAACAACTTTTTACAGCGAACACCAGCTAACTTGTTCTTGAAACCTTTAGAAAGTTAAAGAGTATGACGAGCATGCAAAGTGCTTTTCATTTACCTGGCACATGGCAGATATTCTATGCATGTTTCCCTTCCCTCTGTGAATATCTATGTCATCCATGATACCATCCTATATAGCTGATATGCTAATAGTGCTTTAGGAGAATCTGAGCCATCTGTACTTCGGGGACCATGTTAAGATACTCTAAGGGTCACATTTTGACTCATTCTCTTCCTTCACTCTCAGCTCACATGCAGTTTCTCTTCAGACAGATTTTCTGTCTGATCCATCTATATGCAAAGGCTTCTCCCATTTACTTACATTTTTGCTCCCAGTTAAAGCATAAAGGAAATTATGCTTTTTATTTCCATCATAGCACTTATTACAATCCATAATCATTTTGCTTATTTGATTGCTTGTTAATTAGTTAAATGTGATCTTCTAGGTAAGGCCTTTCCTAACAACCTTATCTAAAATTGTGCATGCATGCATGCACACACGTACACAAACACACTCACTTCTTGTCATTTTTCCTTGTTTTATTTTAACCCTTACCATTTGTTACTTTCTAACATACTATGTATTTTACTTGTTCATCTTGCTTACTGCCTGCCTGTTTATTCATGGCTATTTATAAAGTGAGTAGCACAATGCCTGCCTCATAATAGGAGCTCAGAAAATATTTGGTGAATAAATGAGTGAGAAGAATTATCTGGTAAAGAAAGAGAGGAGTAAATTGATACAGCCACTATGGAGAACAATATGGAGCTTCCTCAAAAAACTAAAAATAGAACTACCGTATGACCCAGCAATCCCACTACTGGGCATATACTCTGAGAAAACCATAATTCAAAAAGAGACATGTACCACAATGTTCATTGCAGCACTATTTACAATAGCCAGGACATGGAAGCAACCTAAGTGTCCACTGACAGATGAATGGATAAAGAAGATGTGGCACATATATATACAATGGAATATTCCTCAGCCGTGAAAAGAAACGAAATTGAGTTATTTGTAGTGAGGTGGATGGACCTAGAGTCTGTCATACAGAGTGAAGTAAGTCAGAAAGAGAAAAACAAATACTGTATGCTAACACATATAAATGGAATAAAAAAAAAAAAGGTTCTGATGAACCTAGGGGTAGGACAGGACTAAAGACACAGACGTAGAGAATGGACTTGAGGACAGAGTGAGGGGGAAGGGTAAGCTGGGACGAAGTGAGAGAGTAACACTGACATATATACACTACCAAATGTAAAATAGATAGCTAGTGGGAAGCAGCCGCATAGCACAGGGAGATCAGCTCCGTGACCACCTAGTGGGGTGGGATAGGGAGTGGGGGAGGGAGACGCAAGAGGGAGGTGATATGGGGATATATGTATACATACAGCTGATTCACTTTGTTATACAGCAGAAACTAACACAACATTGTAAAGCAATTATACTCCAATAAAGATGTTAAAAAAGAGAGAGAGAGGAGAGAGGACCTTTGTGAAGACTATGAGGCTGTGTATTTGAAGAGCTGAGAGAAGGCCAGTGAGGCCGAAGCTCTCAAAGCAAGCATCATATACATGAGGCAAGAAAAGAGTAGGATCCAAATCAGACTTATAGGCCATGCTAAGAATTCTAGGTTTTTGGGCTTCCCTGGTGGCGCAGTGGTTGAGAGTGCGCCTGCCGATGCAGGGGACATGGGTTCGTGCCCTGGTCTGGGAGAATCCCACATGCCATGGAACGGCGAGGCCCGTGAGCCGTGGCCGCTGAGCCTGCGCGTCCGGAGCCTGTGCTCCGCAATGGGAGAGGCCACAACAGTGAGAGGCCCGCATACCGCAAAAGAAAAACAAACAAACAAAAAACAAAAAAGAATTCTAGGTTTTTAAGAGCAATGGAAAACTACTGAAAGATTTTTAATGAATGAAACCAAGAGAACTTATTGATGTGCAGAGAATCACGGAATTTCAAAGACACATTATCTTAGGAAACAAATATGATTTTGTAATCTGGGAAAACCATATTGGAAAATTGATGACTTTTGTAAAGTGATCTATGTCCTCTTCCCTTCCCTTTTCTCTTCCCCTCCAAAAACACCCTACACAGAGTACTAAAGCAACTCTGCCACTGATAATACTCCCTTATAGCAATGCCCTTGTTTTTCTAGGGAATTGCAGATTTACTCTTATTTTATGAGAGGGTGCTGCTCCATAATTTTATGAAATGAATGGAGGTGTTTATGTACAAAGTATGTGGGCTCCATAATTTTGACTTTAATATTTCAGAATCCCAGTGTATTGTGGTGGAAACAGAACATACAAAAAGAAAATATGACATTACTTTGGAAGCTTTAAGACTTCTCATTCATTTTGAATCTTTCCAGGGGAAATATGTTTGTGGCAAGTGCTCTGTTTTACTTACAGATCATTAAACTTTTTAATGTTTCTCTTCTACATACCTCAATTAAGTGATTAATGATAGAATAATCTGCAAATGGCTAAGTGTACTATATTTGTTCCATACTTTAAGTTATGAGAGATTTTTAGGATCTAATATTAGACATGGAAGATCAAGGGAATATATATGTTTATATATAAAATTGGATTTATTAATTTATAGTAAGAAATGTAGCCTCTCTGTTTATATTCAGTCAACTGTACTGAAATCTGAACAATTTTATTACCTAAGGAAGTCTACCCAGTAGACAAATTTATTATCAAAAGTTGTCTGGTAAGCATAGAATTAAAATACAGGAGAGTATAAATTATTTTTATTTAACATGTTAATTAATATCTTTAATAATCATGCCATCAAGCTGTGTCTGCCTGAAGTATAGCTCTTTGGAGTAAGGGTGACCTGCTAAAGATAAGATATTTGAGTTCTCTAATCAGGGTATTATCCCTGTGGAGTGTACTTAACACAGACCTCTTTTGTCTCTTAGACTCGGTTTTTAATATTTTCATGGTTACTCCCTTTTGTTTATTATTTTATCACTATCAATTAGCTAAGATTCAAGTAATTTTTGCTTTCTCATTGAGAATCATTCCAATAAAAATACTTCATTAGTCTTTTTAGGGTACTGTTGGCTAGCTACCGAATTTTATTTTATTTTATTTTATTTTATTTTTTTGTGTGGTATGCGGGGCTCTCACTGTTGTGGCCTCTCCCGTTGCGAAGCACAGGCTCCAGACGCGCAGGCTCAGCGGCCATGGCTGATGGGCCCAGCCACTCCGCGGCATGTGAGATCTTCCCGGACCGGGGCACGAACCCGTGTCCCCTGCATCGGCAGGCGGACTCTCAACCACTGCGTCACCAGGGAAGCCCCCGAATTTTATTTTTAAGAGATGCAGATAACTTGGGAGAGGATGATAGTGAAATACTTAGAGGTACATATAAGGGAAGTTTAAAGAAATTGAGTTTGAATAGCCTGTGAAAAAGAAAGCTAAATGTTGGCTTCAAAATCACTTTCAGGCTTTGGAACATTTATTATAGTTTGATTCCTGGTAACAAATTGTTCTCCTTCCCCACCAAGAGCATAAAAAAACACAGTCGCCTTAATTTTTACAGCTGGAGGTTATAGATTAGGTAGTAGGAAGAATTTCAAGTTATTAAATATTGAAATTTTGTACTGAGGGAAATTGTAGAATCACTTTCCTTGAGGATTTTAAGGTGGCATAAATATTCTACAATATGGTTTGATATGGGCTTAGGGAATAAAAGGTATGGAATTGTTTTAACACCTCAATATTCTTTTGGAGTCCAAACATATATATCAGGCATATACTTGACAAGAAGTTGACGTAATTTTTATTTTTCCTTGAATTTCAAGCCAAAATCATAGGTTCATAATCATTTGTATTCTTAGAGATCAGTAGTTTTTACTCTGGGTTTGCTTCTTAAAAGTACTTTTTTAAAATAAGTTAATAATTTTTAACCCTTTTAAATTGATAATTGTTTAATCTACATTTCTAGATTTGTTTTTTGTTTATATATGTATATATGTGTGTGTGTATTTAATGTATATATAATATACATATATAACAAAAAACATATATAGATATAATCTTTTTTTTTTTTTTTGCTTTTTTTAGGATCTCTTGCACTTAAATTACCGACATAACAGGATTAACCTATTTAAAACTGAAGTAAGGGTGCATGATTCTCTTTCTTCAAATGCCTACTAAATAAATACCTGGAGCCAGGCCACAGGGTCACCATATGTTGGTTTTCAGTTTTCCTTTGTGTGATACAATGATAAGTAACCTTTCTAATCACTGATGCTCCTTCTTGACTTCTTCAGTGCTCTGCTCTCCCCCTGGGCCATCATGATCCTTTATTCCAAACAGCTGTGGAGAGATATTACCGATAGGATAATGAGGACAAAGAGAACATTTCATATCCGGAAGCAAGGACCCAAGATGGCCTAGGCTTTAGGGTTTCCCAAGGGCAGAAAATTTGTGTGTATATCTTTATTGATCTTTACAGTTGTTTAAAAAATTAAAAAACAAAAACCATCTAGCAATAAAAATGCCATTTTCTCTTCATATACTGTTTTACTTTCTTAATGATACAATAGTTGTGAAATGGTTTTGCGCTTTTATGATTTCCCTTTCCCTCTTATGTAAACTGCAAATTTTAATTTTCCCAGGTAAATCAAAGGGCTTTTCTTCCCATTTTTTAGCATCATTTAATAGCTATAGTTACTTGAAAAGAATGGAAACATTAGAAAAGATAATCCTAATTTCTTTTATTGTACTGAAAGGGTCTTTGACTGTAAAATAATCAACTATTCTATTCTGATCAAAGGAGCCCGAATTCAGTTCTTTACAAAGTTATTTTCTGAATATCAGGTAAATTATTCTTCATTAGGTAATTACTTTAAAGCCCTCTCTATATATTTTTAATTATGATTTATACTTGCTAATATTTTCATTGTTATTAATGTTTGCAAACCGTGTCATTCATTTGAAAAGTCAAATAGAATAGAAATCTGGGAGTTGATATTAAAATTTTAAATAAGTAGGAATGTTTTAAATGTCTTGTCTTTTGGAAGACCATGAAACGCTTTTGAGGAGTATGTTAACAGTATCCTTAAGTGGTGATGTTACATTTAGAAGTTCCAATAATAATAATGTATAAGTTGGTGCCTAAGCTCATATATTGAATGGGTATATTATGAATTAGTACATAATAGTCTTAATTTGAGATATCGTCCTTTAAAATACGGGTAAAGGGTAGGAGGATATTACGAACATTTAGTGAGTTTTTGTATTATATTAAAATACAAGTAAACCTTTACTAATCAGGCTTAATTGGCCAATGACTTTATTCAATTTTGATACATTTAAAAGAAACTGAAAATTAGCTTAATTATGGAGATATTTTGGGCATTGATATCAGATAGCTGATTCAAATCCAGATTTAGTTAGGACTGAAGCAAATTGCTAAGTCTTTCTGAACCTGTTTCTCATGCTTTCTAAGATAAGAAGATTGTCATGATGATTAAATGAGATACAAAGATGCCTAGCACAGTAGTTAACAGTATACCCTGAAAAAAATGTTAGTTTCTTTCTTTTTTTCCTGCCTACAACATTGCTGCTAAGAGGTTATTTAGTGTATGCTGGAGTATCTCCAGTGATGGGAAATTTCAGTTTTATTTTATGATTGTTCAGGTCTGACTTTTGGAAGATTTTCTGTACATTGAACTGAAATCTGCATAGCCCCCAGCTTTTCTAAACCTTTTTTGCCCTTTTATTGAGAAATAATTGACATAGATCACTGTATAAGTTTATGGTGTACAGCATGATGGTTTGATCAACCATGGTCTAGGATCTAGCAGTTTAGAGAAAGAAGGGTATTTCTGAAAGTATGAAATTGTTCTCAGATTCTTTCAGGAAGTGTACCTCTTGCTTTCTCAGTAAGAAATAAAATTTTCTTGTTTTTTGTCTTCTAAGAGAATATTTTTTATCTTGGGATTCTTAATTGGGGTATCAAAATCTTTTTTAACCAAGTTAATATTCTAGATGAGAGATCTATTTGAAAACTCTTGAGTCTTCTCCAAGACTAGCTTAACATCTTGAGAGTGTTTCCCATCCTTAGATTTCTAGTCCCGTACTTTAAACAACAATCTGAGAGAAGTTAATGCCCTAGCAGAATTCAAATCCCCGAGAGCCCACTAACATAATAAAATCTTTTAAAAGCAAGAATCAAACTTTCAAAATGTGTCATTCCCTAAAGGATAAGAGGGCTTTATCAGAGGACTGTATTGTGAATCTTGAGATTAAAGTTTTGGAAAGAGTATCTTGAGCACTTGCCATTTTGGGTAGAGATTTTCAAGGCATTTTTGGAAAATAGAGTTTCTATAACTTGACTGAATAGTATGTTTTCCTAATGGGTTCTATGAATACTGTCCTTTTCAATGATAGAATTTTCATTGCATAGTTCTGTCCAAAGAAACTTTAGGCTTCTTTTACTTCTGTCTAAAGTAATCATAAAATATCAAGAGGATGGTCCAGGATTATGGATAATTTTGTTAGCAGTTTCCTAATACATTGTCCCAGCAATGCGTCTCTGTTTTTCTGAACATATTTCTCTTTGAATATGAATATTTTTGATACATGGGATAATATTTTAAGAGCTTAAAATGGTAATCCTACTGCTTTTAAAATAAACTGAGAATATATTTAGGAACATATAGTAAGAAACCATCTCCTATAGAAAAGGAAGAATAAAGTAGTATAAATAACATTCTCTTTAAACAGAAACTGAAGCTTTGAAAGAAAGTAGAATTTGTAATATCTTGGATTGTAAGAACAGGAAAGTTTTATCTTTATATTATGATCCACAGCACATGTTTTTCTTTTCTGATGTTTTAACTTTCTTCTAGCTCAGTAATTCTCCACATGGAATTTAAAGTAGATGAATAAATTAGATATAATATATAAATTTTAAAAAGTATTTTAAAAGTCTAATATAAATTTTATGTCTCTTTCTCTGTCTGGTGGAGTGGAGCACCCTAAAGAGGGGCCCAAAAAGATTCTTTCTTTTTGCTATACTCTGTGAGGCATCTCCATTTGTAGTAATGGTTAACCAGTGAATTCAATGTTACCGCTGTATTTCTGAATTGTGTTTATGTGACATAAATTATTTAAAAAATTTTTAAATTAAGATATAATTGACAAATAACATAATGTTAGTTTCAGTTGTACAACATAATGGTTCAATATTTGTATATATTGCAAAATGGTCACAACAATAAATCTAGTTAATATCTATCATGATACACAGTTACAGACTTTTTTCTTGTGATATGTGGTATAAGTTCTTACAATTATGTTTTGAGAATAAAAGAGCTGTTGGGGAATAATAACAATAGAATTGAATGTTATATATAAATGTGTCTTTACTTTCAAGATTAATATATTTTGGGCTCCCCTGGTAGTGCAGTGGTTGAGAGTCTGCCTGCCGATGCAGGGGACACAGGTTCGTGCTCCGGTCCAGGAAGATCCCACATGCCGCGGAGCGGCTGGGCCTGTGAGCCATGGCCGCTGAGCCTGTGCATCCAGAGCCTGTGCTCTGCAATGGGAGAGGCCACAGCAGTGAGAGGCCCACGTACCACACACACACACACACACACAAAAAAAAAAAGATTAATATATTTTTATTGCAAATATATATTTTTTACTTAATGGTTCCAGTTTAAATTAAAAACCTTTAATATCAGTAATGATGCTAGTCGACGATCATATATAACAATAAACTGAAAATTTTGAGTATTTTCTTCAAAGCAATCTGTGTTTTGGCTGTTCAAAGACTTTACTTTGGGATATGTTGGACAGCTTATTTTAAAATCTGGTAGATTAATATAAGTATGAACAAAATGAGGTATTTTATATTGCCAACATTACAATAAGTGTAATTCTCCCATGCTGAGGTAGGATAATGAGAAATCATAATAAAGAAGACAAGACAGCGCCAAATAACATCTGAAATATATCAGTTATGGAAATGGCACATAAATAGCAGCATTTGTTCAAAACCAAATTTCCCTTTCATGAAAGTGGGCTACATTGATGAACTGCAAATAACATTGCTAGATTGTTCTTTAGGCATTTATGAATTTTATAAATCATTTCCTATCCATTCCCGTAGTCTCTCTCTTTCTCTCTTTTTAAAAAATACACTTTATTTGAATATTTCAGTAGGACTAGGAAATCACCTACTTGGCCACTCTATTAGTAATTGGAAAGTTTGTGCTATTGTATGTTTTAGGGAGTAATAAACATATATTTCCTTTCTACGTATTCATTCTTTCTCACTACTCTTCTCTATTAATGAAATTTCTGCACATTATTTTAAAAAGATTCTAATCAGTATTAAAAACTAAGATATACTGTATCCACTGAAATAAGAATTATAAAGACAAATATTAAAATGATTTTGTGAAATAAGTAACCTACCTTCCAGAAGGACCACCTCCAAAATCCTCATCTGTGATGCTTCAACACCAGCAAGAGACAAGTAATGCTTAGTATTGCTTATATACTATGGGTATTTTTATAGAAGAGTGGACATGATTTTAGTCTCTACTTCTGATCAACTTGCTTTTGCCTTCTTTCCTAGGAAGTGTGTAGAGAGCTCTGGTGTCTCAGCAAAAGCAACCGCTGTGTCACCAACAGTATTCCCGCAGCTGAGGGGACACTCTGTCAAACTGGGAATATTGAAAAGGGGGTAAGCTCAAATGATTCATTAGCTATTTAACATGTAGACTAAACTGATAAATTTCTGATGTTGATATTCAACCACTAGGAAATAATGCATACTAATTAAAATGTGCTTGAGAAAATAATAAATTCCTAGCCTAATGAGTTATCTTGATATCTGCAAATATACATTGTTTAGGAAAGTATAGTGAGCATTTTCTGGGTCAGTTTCACCTTTCTATATGTATACGTTTGAGTTATATTTGCACAAAAATGTTCAACAACAATCTTATTTAATAGAGTCTGTTTAGTCATATGTTTGTTTTTTTTCCGACAGTATCCAAGAAAATTATGTGATCCTAAAGTAGATTTTATAACTATGGTCTAATGAGTCACTTTTAAATTGCAATGTGAGAGAAAGATCTAGTAGTAGAAGAATAGTTAATTTATTGAGCATAGTAATTGTTGCTAAATAATTTTCAGTTTCATCAGCCTAGTTTTCAAAAACTATAATTATTAAGAATTGTTCAAATAGATAAGAATATTTTAGGCTATTCCTGAAATTCTTTAGGAATTGCTATATATGTGGATTCTAAAATTTATTGCTATGGCCTGAATTTACAACAATAACGACACTGTCATCTGTTCTCAGTTCTGACTTCTTCCATGTTAGTTGGGCTAGTTTCAAAAAAGATTACACTGAATTTCAGCTTGCAATCTGACGTTTAAATAAAAAGAATGAAAGCTTTTGGGCAGCTGTCACAGTTTATTAATCCTTGCTGACGGCTTCATTCGGGACCCATGACCTAGTGCCATGTTGATGGCTTTTCCATGCTGAGTTTGGAAATGTTGGTAAATTATGCTAAATGTATGAATTGATAGGGTCATTTTTTAAAGATTAAGGATCTTTTTTTGAAACTTTTGTAAGTAGCCAATAAAAATACAGAGACCTTCACACACTACCAAAAATTCCTTGCTTTTTTTCATAGATGTAATAGAAAATATTAGGAACTGCATTCTTGAAACAACAATCTGGGTTTATTTTGGAACCAACAATTCTTGTCAACGACAAGTAGCAATTTTTTTTTTTTTTTTTACAAGTAGCAGTTTACATCAATCTGTACTTTGAAGAAATACACAACTGTAAGGGGAAAGTCACAGTGAGAACCTGGTTCTTTATTTGCCACTGCTTATTATTATTGTGATCTATACCAATTGGCCACTGTTTCTATTTGCCTGTAATAATACTATGACTAGGCCTGATGGATCTTCTTATTTTACTTCATTGTTTAACCCAAAGCACAAAGAATTCATTCTTTTAAACCTCAGCGCTCTCCTGAAAGCATTGTGTAAACTATATAATCACTCTAAATAGGTAAACAAGTAGTGGCTATCTGAGAACACAGAACTCAACTCAATCATTATGGTAAACACATATTTAATATCATTTGTGCTTAATAGCAGGACTCTGGAATGTCATATCTTACACCTTATGTGCGTATATTTGACAGAGGTGACATTTACATGCCAATTAAAATTTTGAAGGCTACTTAGAAAATGCTCAAAATAATATCAAAGCTAACAGTATTGAATTTGAATTTGGATAAGCGAATAGAAGGGAAATATAATTACTTCTAAGCATAAATAAGAATAAGCACAGATAAGAGAACGTGAATAAAATGGGGCAGAAATGTATTTGATTTCTAAAGATTCACTTTCTTAATCTAGGCTAATGGTTATCAACTTTCTGATCCTTAAACCCTTTATTCAAATGCATTCTACATAATCCTGAGATATACATTTGAAAAAAATGGAAAAGCTCGGGTTAAAAGAACCCCTTGGCTGCCTCCTTACCCTGTCCTTAGAATCTTGTCAGCTTCCAGCATATCTTGGCACAGCATCTTGGGCTCCATGAAAATCTATTTAAGAACTTGGAAGCGTAGCAAAGTTTGTATACCAAGAGGTCATTAATATTCACAACATTAGAGTGTAGTTTCGTAAAGGCGATACATTGGATTTCATCATCTCAAATTAATCTAAGAAACAAATCTTAGCCATTCTTCCAGAGGCGTGGATGGTCTGTAGACAGATTCAGGTATAGAACTAGGAGGTTTTTAAATGAATGAATTAATGAAAATAACAAATACACATGCAGACTCCTAGAAAGAAAAAGGACAGAGTACTAGAAGAAGACACTCAAAATATCCCTATCATTAACTTTGAATTTATAAAAAGGCTTTCAAAGAACTAGATCAACTTACATTTTTAAGGGAAAAAGAATACAAAGAACTATTCATGTGAGCTGAGCACTTCATTATTTTTAACTTATTTTTTAACTAACTGCATATGCTGTGTTATTTATTCATGAATTTTCGTTGTTGTTGCTTTTTTCCTTAAGAGAGAAGCATGTTTACTATTGACAAATGAGGATTTTCCTCTTAAGGCTATACCTATTTGGGTATTAAACAAGAGCCCGGAATTTTGACTCAAACCAAAAACAGTCATGCAAACACTTAATGACAAAATTAAAGTGAAATTTTCAGTTGGTCTGGTCAACTTTGTGTGGCTAGTCTATGTTCTTGCCATCTATAAATAGTTGACATTATCAGTAATAATGATGATAATATAATGAATAGTTTTATTTTTTATTAAATTTATTTATTTTATTTATTTATTTTTGGCTGCGTTGGGTCTTCGTTGCTGCACACAGGCTTTCTCTAGCTGAGGCGAGTGGGGGATACTCTTCGTTGCAGTGCGCGGACTTCTCATTGCAGTGGCTTCTCTTGTTGCAGAGCATGGGCTCTAGGCACGTGGGCTTCAGTAGTTTTGGTGCACAGGCTCAGTAATTGTGGCTTGTGGGCTCTAGAGCACAGGCTCAGTAGTTGTGGCACACGGGCTTAGTTGCTCCGAGGAACGTAGGATCTTCCTGGACCAGGGCTCGAACCCCTGTCCGCAGGCAGACTCTTAACCACTGCGCCACCAGGGAAGTCCCATGATAATGAATAGTTTTATACTTACACTATGCCAGGCACATATTTGTTCTGTTTACTACTGACAAAAATCCTATAAGGCGCGTACTGTTTTAACTCCATTTTACAGATGAAGAAAGTGAGACTTGAAAGCCTAGAATTACATAGCAATTTAATAGTAGAGCTGAGATTCCAGCCCGGGTCTTTCTGATTCCAAAGAGGAAAACTTTACCCCCTCTATATTGCCTCTGATTATACTTTACTTTCAGATGGGAAATTGTGTAGAATAAAAAGCAGATTTTCATTGTCACAGGAATAGTGAGTCACTGAGCCTGAGATGGGTTAACAATATGTTTTACCCTTTATTACTAAGTGTATTTTTCATTTGTTTACCTGTAACAGTTTGTTACCTCTGGAATCACAATAAAAAAGGCGCCCAGACAGAACATTGAGCTAAGAATATATGATAGTGTTAAAATTGGCAAAATTATGAATCTCCACTTTAAAATGAGAGAAAATCTATTTCTACATATTTCATAGAGATATTGTGAGGATGGAATGAGATAATATCTCAGTGAGCTTTTTGTTGCCTTCCTCAGAGGGAAGGTGTTAATTTATATTACTAGAGCATCATCGTTACTCTTCATTATTATGTGCCAGCCTTAGATGATGGTGGGCAGAAAATTCTTTGCCAGACTGTCTTAACTGGCAGTAATGAGCATAACAGACTATAAGCATGAGTTTGTGTGTCTCAGAAGCATGAATGGTATATCCACGACCTCTGATCTTAACTCTGAATTTCTAAACTACTTTCATCAGAGGGAACAAGAAAGAACCTACATCCTGTCTAGCCAGCAGGATAAAACCAAAGCTGCTCATAGCTTTTTGAATAAATCTTTTTTTAAAAGATTGGGGGGAGGGGAGAAATATGGCTCAAGTGATAGCATAGACATATCCAGAGGACTGGATCCACAATGATCTCGTCAAACTCTGGCTGCAAAAGATATGGGATCTTTGCCCGGGGGCGCAGTTCCACAAATGTTCCATGTAAGTATGGGAACTGTTCCATGCACATTTAGCAGATGGAGTAAGAAATATGGCCAAAAAATTAAAAACTGATCTTTGCGTGAGTCCTGGGGGGTCTGACATCGCTATTACAGCCATTGGATGTTTGCCTGAATAAGCCATTCAAGGACTGAATAAGAACCATATGGTCTGAATGGATGTGCTCAGGGACAGTAGCATTAACCAAAGGAGGAAATTTGATGAGCCCAGACAGTGCGCTGGTACTGTGTGTCCATGGGTCACACTTCTACAAATCAATCAATATAACTTTCAGCCAAAAGAACTTTTCTTAGACATGGCATCAACAATAGCCCTTTGGACAGAAATCGGAGGGATGCCATATTTGATGAAATGGTAAACAAAGATCTACACTATAAAAACTCTGATAGCTGTGTTGGCATTATTACCAAACAGGATATTAAGGATAATCAAAACCCAGTCCTTGCAAGCTCTGATGGTGACCACAAAGAAGGTTTCAAATACTTGGTTTATTGCCAAGAGATTGATTTAATGATTCTACAAGCCCCAATTAGAGACATAACCTAGCATTTGGGCTTACATATACATGACATTGATTCCTAATATTTTTGCATGGGAAACACAGGGCTGGATTAGAATAGGATTATTACATGCCCTTCTAAAGCACTGGATATATAATAGGACATTTGCAGCCTTAGATCTTAATTCACTTAAAGTAGAATGTAATATGTTTTGACTGAGTCCCAAACTATAAACACAGAAGTGAAGAAAGAATGACTCTTCCAGTTGCTCTAGAAATTTAAATAGTATGGGATGACAAGTTCTGATTTAGAATTCAGGCTGAAATAAACTTTAGCATTCTCACACCTGCAGAGCAGAAAGATAAGGCTTTTAATAGCACTGTGCTCCAACTCTTATCTTTTCTGATTTAGGAAGAATGTTCTATATTGAATCACCAGTATCACTTCCTTTAAAATCTTAGGATTTCCTTAGAGGTATCTTATTCCAGATGCTGGCTAGACCCAGTGCTGGCTGTGGTACAAGTTCTACCATAATCACATCCTAAAATATATCTAGTTAAAAAAAATTATTTTTAAAATACTGAATATGTACTCATTTTGAAATTTTTCTTTGTAGAATTCTGACAAATTTTCAAAGTTAGATTTTTTGATTTATAATATATCTTGCTTAAGACAATTCCTGATGGAGATCATGAAATTCAGTGGCCTAACAGAAAGAGATGTTGTTTAATGATGAATAAGTGTTTCTTAAGAAAATAAGTGTTTCACTAGAATATATCATCTTTCTAGATAGTTTTAAAGACATATTTCTTTTATTTAGAAGGAATGTGAAAAGCAAGAATGAGCAATATGAGATTTTATTTTTGAATACGATAGTTTCACTTCTTTCACCTTTCTGAATCTGGTTAAACACACCTGAATTAGCAAAAAGAAAGCCAGATTTAGCCAATTTATCTGGATAATTTAGGCTATAGTAATATGACTGATATTTAGAATAGTCCAAAATCACTAGATTGGATATAACCCTTGGGAATAAAGATTAAAAACTAGTTTCCATCTGAATATTAAACTCTTCTAGTTTAAGACATGAAGTAAAATTCTATGCCTATGGAAATAGAGCTTTTACAATTTGGCACCTTTAGATTAAAAAAAAAAGGATAAAAATAGAAAATACAAAACTCAAAATTCTCACCTTTAATGTGCTTGTAGGATTTGTATACTTGAATCTACTTTATTTGGTGTAATCCAATTATATTAATTATGACTTACATTAAAATCTTAGTATATATTAGTTAATATAGTCATCTAGAAAATTAGCCCAAATAACTTGATTCACCTGAAGTTCCCTATAGGTTTCTAAAAAAACTTATTAAGTTAAATAAGTTTCTTCTCTTAAAATCATGTACTACATCAAGATACTTAATACTACCAGAAGGAGAAGTAGCAAAAATTCCAAGGAGATCCTTTCCTATAAACACAAGGTGAGGGGAAAGCACAAAAGAACATTTTGCTAGAGAGCAAAATTAAACAAGTCGTTTGATAGATTTTTAACTTCTTTGAGGGTATGTCTGTATAGAACTAATTTCTATAGTCATCCTAATCCAAATCATATTATAATCAAAAGCTAAAGTTAGTCCCCATTTTGTAGTCAGGTAAACTAAAGAAAAGAAACAAATGACTTGCTCTGGACCAAAGAAAGATATTGCTAGAATGAGAACTCAATTTGTAACACAGGATACCCACAGACTGAAGTCATCCCCACACAGACTGAGTTGTTAATTAGTTGTTAAACTAGACACTAGTCTCTTGTCAGCTGCTAAGTGACTGATACTTACATTATTATTATGAATTCTTCATTCTTTACCCATTAATCTATGTTATTTAACTTTCTGATATAATTGTCTATTATAACTCTATGGAATAGATATAATCAATAGCATAAATTTATGCAGTAAAAGGTTTTAGCAAACCACTTATAGAATACTACTGCTGTGTAGATATTAACTAATGGTAAGAACTGAGCAACATTTTACAAACTGAATATTTGTATTTATCTTTTACCTTCAGAATAAGTTTTAAAAGGAAAACAAGAGAATATATGTGACTTCTTTCCCTGTGCTACATTTTGTGTGCATCTAGGACACATGTAAAACAATATTATTAAATACTTTAGAATCTACATCTTTCAGTGTTTTTGTGACCTTCACAATTTCGTCCCCTGAAAAATGCAAAAAGTGAGATTTTTTTCCTCTCCTAATTATAAGCATACTCAAGGAGGTATGAAATAACATGTGGTTGTATACTTGCAGCTAAGTGGGTTTTTAAAAAAATCTCTAGTGTTATTTTGTATTTTATGTAGTAAAAACAGTTCAGTAAAATATACTAATGTATTCTTTAATGTCTTCAAATATGTAATCCTACACATCCAATTGACTTTTTTTCCACTTGTTTTTTGTTTGTATTTGGACAGCTAATCCTTTTCTGCCAGTAAGTGACCTTGGGCAAGTCAACCTCCTTCAGGTTCTGCTTTCCTCATGTGAAAAAATGAAGTGCTTAGACCACATGAATTCTGAAGGCTCTTTGAGCTTTAAGTGCAGCTCTGTGATTATGTAAAATAAATGTAAAATCAAATTTTATTGTTATTTGAAATCAGTAATGCTAAGTTTCCAACTTGAAGAAAATAGGCAAATTTTAAGATTTGGAATTTTTTAGTATTAAGTGTCATTAATTGAAACCACAGGAAAAGACAGTAATTGCTGGTTAATACTACATTGCTCAGTTACTCTCATAGGTGCAGGCATAAATATTCTTATACACAGCTACTTGTAATAACAAAAATGTAAAACTGGAGATTATTTGGTCCACTGTTGTGACTTTTATATAGATGAAAATCTAACGCAATTGGTATATCATTATGCACACGGTTGGTCTTCAAGATCACTTAGGTAAATCATAAGCTGGCAGCTGGAACATTCTCCCTCTCACATGTACATTATTAGCAGCCCTGCTCCCAGAGTTGGTATTGTATTATCAGTTCAGCCAACTACCTCTGCTTCATCATTTTGGACAGATGGTTTTCTTTTTCTTCGTGGTAATTTTTGTTGCCCAAAACTTGTAATCTTTTTTAATGTCCTACTTTAATATTTATTAGATTTAGGGTCAGAATGTTTGGTCTTATAGCCAACCAAATTTTGACTTCCTCTTGCCTAATTGCTTAGCACTTTTCTTAAGAAGTCCTTTATGTTGTTACAACTACTGTAATATTCGCTGAATGCCAACTACCAGGGAAGCAAAGATGAATATGACTTTCTTTACCCTCCAGTATCTCCAGTTCCTTCCTGAAATGTAGTAACCAAAACAGGACACAGGATTCTATAATTTAATGTATTCATTCATTCAGTAAAGTTTTGTTGCATATCTACTACATTCTAGGCACTGTTCTAGACATTCAGCATTTCCAATTAGAACATTCCGTGATGATAGAAATGTTCTGGGGCTTCCCTGGTGGCGCAGTGGTTGAGAGTCCGCCTGTCGATGCAGGGGACATGGGTTCGTGCCCCGGTCTGGGAAGATCCCACATGCCGCAGAGCGGCTGGGCCCGTGAGCCATGGCCGCTGAGCCTGCGTGTCTGGAGCCTGTGCTCCGCAACGGGAGAGGCCACAACAGTGAGAGGCCCGCGTACCGCAAAAAAAAAAAAAAAAAAAAAAGAAATGTTCTGTATCTGCTCTGTCCAACGTCATAGCCGCTAGCCACATGTGGCTATGGGAGCCCTAGAAATGTAACTAGTGGGTCTAAGGAACTGAATTTTTAATTTTAATTAATTTAAATTTGAATAGCCACATTTGGCTCTCAAGGCTTTTACATACTAAGGAGAGGAGACAATAAAAATAATAAGGAAATAATATGAGAAATAAATAGGGTGATTTAAAGTAGGTGTAAGAGGGGACTAAAACAGGAGGATGTAATCTCTATACATCCTGGAGCAGGGGGAGGGAAGGGTGGAAGGGGTAGTGAAGTACAACCACTTCAGAATAAGAGTGATCAAGGAAAGACCTCTCTGATTGAGTGACACCTGACCTGAGAGCAAATGATGAGAAGACAATGTAAGGAATCTGAAGAGTATTCCCAGGAGGACCAGCAAATGCAAATGCCATGAGGAGAGAACAGGTTTAGTGTATGGAGGAAAAGAAATAAGGCCAGTGTGTCTGGAGCATTCTGTACCAGAAAGAGAATAAGGCTGGAGAAGGAGGCAGAGGCTAGGTCACAAAGGCCACCGTTGACCAGAGTTAAGGGGAGGAGGAAACCACCACAGTCTTTTAAGCCAAAAAGTGACATAATGCCATAATATGTTTTTAAAAGAGCTCTCTGATAGCTCACTGGAGAATAGATTGATTATAGGTAGAAGAAAGTGAGGCAGGGGGACCAGGTAACAAGCTGATCTATTTGCTAGTTTGGTCTAGAGTGGTAGTAGTACAAATGGTGAAAGTGAAAGAATTCTGGATATACAGAATTAATATAATAAACTGATTACTTTCAAAGCATCACATGTCATAATCCCTTTACATTTTAATATAATGGTTGAATTTTTATTTAACAATCTAACATTGCTGACAGTTACTCAACTCTAATAATGTTCCCTATTGTTATTCATATAAACAAATGACTTTCATAGTATCAGTATGGTTCATCAAATTTTGATAACTCAGAAAAATGCACCAATAAAAGCCTAGCCTAATGCTTGGTTTAAAAAAAATCATTTTTACCAATTCTGCAAATAAGATTTATCATGTTAGAGTTATGAGCTGATTATGCGATGTCTGCATCTCGATAAATTATTCCTGGCTTTCTACTTATGTGCAGTATGTGTGGTTTATTGCAGAGAGTAAAGCTGAGAAGAATTCCAGTACACATGTTCATGCAGGGACTACACATGGCTAGTCACTGTGTATAAGGGTTTTTTTGTACCCTGTCCCTAGTGTCTTGGCATTACTTTTATTATGTCTGCAGCAGTCATGTAGATGAAATGCCACAACACATTCTTTTACTATTGTAGCCTCAACCGGCCTTTTTTTTTTTTTTTTAAAGAAAAAGCAATTACCATCATAAAAATTCCTTACTGGGGAACTTTCCATATTGCGTTATCATTCCATGAGTCTAATAATAGTGGAATATAAAGAAAAAAATGTTTTAATACTAAAATATCTAAAAAAGACTTTTGAGGTCTCTATAATGAGAAACACTAAAAGTCTGGAGGAGAAGAAATAAGGAAAAAAGAAGTAAAGTCAAGTTTTTTAGACTCCTGGTACTTGTTAGAGATTTATAAATCATTGCCTAGCTAAAGATAATTTGCAAATCACATGCACCTTTACCAATGTCTAAACACAGTTAAAGAACTCTCTGTTATCTATTGGGAGAATGCTAATGCCTGACCCTTATGTATTTATTTCTATCCTGATAGCTCTATCTGCCTAAAAGCTAATTCTGTGTTTTCTGTGAAATCTTGCAGTGGTGTTATCAGGGAGATTGTGTTCCTTTTGGCACTTGGCCCCAGAGCATAGATGGGGGCTGGGGTCCCTGGTCACTATGGGGAGAGTGCAGCAGGACCTGCGGGGGAGGCGTCTCCTCATCCCTAAGACACTGTGACAGTCCAGCGTAAGTAGCTAAAGTAAGCCGGAGCCAACAAAAAGACACAGTTGGAAATGATTCAAAGCTGTGGTTTCACATGTTATCTGTAAAAACGTTTCACTAGTGAGCCAAGTGCTTGTCTTCAGAACAAGCAATAGGCACAGGAAAGTGGAGGAGCCTTGTTAGACAGACTTTCTTTTTCTTCTTTTCACCTTACTATGTAACTAAAAATAAAAGAAAAAGAAAAAAGAAAAGCATTGTGTATCTATCCCAGATATAGCCAGACTTTTAATCTAGTAATAATCAGATAGATTTCCTCCTCCAAAAACTACTGAATTATGGATGAATCCAGGTCTTGTCTTAGCTACATTACCATTATTCCCAGGAAACATAAGGTCTTTTCACATGTCACATAAAATTATTACTGCTACATTAGTATTAAAAGGACCAATGAGAGCACTTTGAGGGTTGAAATGCCTTGATTCGCATCACAAATCACAATGAAAAGAATACTGCCCATGTGTTAAAATAGTTTCCATTCACATGCCCCCATTAATCACCTTCCGGAGCTGCATCCACTTTTCTCCTCACGATTGTTTTATGTAGGTCAGACTGCTCCTCTCCCACCACTCTTTTTCTCCAGCCGGAGTCCCCCTGGCATAAAGCCAGCCCCGTCAGTATTTCTTGCTAGCTGTATTGCTTCTCCCTTCCACCAGTGCCCATTGCAGGTGGATGATTCCTTTAGTAGGTCTTGCGTGTCCTCCTGGAGACTAAACTGCTCCTTAGCTGCTTCATGTCAAGTGCTCCCATTTCTTTCTAGAGCTCAGGTTGAGGACCTTCTTTCCTGACAATTATTTGGTGCAGAATGGTGTTATAATATCACTTCTGCTTTTTTCCCCCTGCTGGGGTAGAAGATGGTCTATTTTTATTTTTTATTTTTTCTCATTTTAACTCAGGATACCTGTCTTTGGTTCCTCTCTCTAAATGTCTCTTTTCTTCTTTTTAGCTTGAAATTGTTTCCCTTTGTATTAGTTCTGTGTTTTCATTCTCCCACTTTCTATTATTACCATCCTGCTAAACAGAGCTCACTGTCAGCCACTCATAAAACAGCATTTCCACTACCGTCCCCACTACCTTGTTTTTGTCTGACCAACCCATTTCTCCCAGCTGGTTCAAGCTGGGCCATTTCTTTCCCTTGCTTAAAGTCAGCATTCACTAGCATTCAAAATATATTCAAAGTGTAACTTTAATTATCTCATTGATACCAGTGGGCCAAAATTATAATTGAGACTTGATCTTTTTAAAACAAGTGCAGAATAGTTAACCTAAGTTCAACTGCAGGCTACTATAATTTAATAATCAAAAGTATAAAACCCTATGATAATAAATAATATACCCAAATACTTAAGAGAATGACTTGGACCTCTTTTAAAAGAACAAGTTAGTTTTTTCCATTCAAAAATTGCATGTCCAAATAATAGCATATGAATTTCTCTAATGTTAAATACTCCAAAAATTAATTTATGTATAACACATATTTAACATCCTAATTTGAATGTAATATAAAGTATCTATATAATGTAAGCCTATCTTAGATTTAGATTTAATTTTTTGAAACTGAAGTTTTTAAAACTTCATGTAATATTTGAATTGAGATAGAAATTTATTTCTGAATTAAAAACTTTGAACTGAAGCTATTTCCAGGGAGTTATTTTGTGTCCTTTCCTTATTTCCAGTCCGGAAAAAAACACAAACTGTCCATTTTCTACTTGGTGAACATATAGTATCAGATTATGTGTTTTGTTGAATATGATTCAAATGGCTTTTCATTATAAATGATTTTTAAACTCATTGTGTTGAGCTGAATACCTGTTTACTATGATAATTAGAAAATACATTGATTTAATTGCATTTTTTAAGAATGTATATCATCATAATTAAGAGCCTTATAAAGTTACTCATAGTAGATTGCCTTAATTTTTTGTTCAACAACCATAATCATTATTGCTAACTATCAGCAGCATGATTATTATTTTAATAACTAATAAAATGTCAAATTTTTTATTTTCTTAAAGTAAATGTTAATATGTTTTCATCAAGCAATATATATACTGTTTATGTGTTTAGATATATTATATTCACATGTTAAACAAAATGTGTTTGCAGACCTTCAGGAGGTGGAAAATATTGCCTTGGGGAAAGGAAACGGTATCGCTCCTGCAATACAGATGTAAGTAAAACCAAACTCTGCTATGAAAAATTAGCTTACATTTCCCCTAGAGCAGGGAAATTTTTTAAATTGTGAGCTATTTGATCAGAAATTCACGTGCGTGAGGGTCACATGAATTTTTGAAACTGAATGGAACCAGCCCCAGGTCCATCAATTCCTTTAAGAGTCAAGAGAAAGCTCCAGCACTAGAAGCAAATACACTCTCCCCCAGTAGGAATCAAGAGAGAGTGACACCCCCTGAACTTCCCTGCCCCCCCAACACTCACAGCTTTGCCACCATTATCTTTCTTGAGTTCAAGAAACAAAGATTAATCTTATTATGGCCTTTATTCCATTTTATGTTTGCCACTGCAAGAAGTCCCAGACTTCCATGTCACTCCTCATCTCTTGCCATCCAATTCCATAAATCTCTGCATATCCCTTCTTCTGTTTCCCATCCCTGCCCAACCACTGAAACTCTTCTGTGCCCTCAGAAACTCGTGGTCCATCATCAGCAAAATCCCTTACATCCTGACATCTCTGAATTTTTCTTCCCTTCACCTTCTTGTTCTAATGGAAACTGGCTCTCCTCTGAAAATACTGCTTCCTCTGCAGGCCTCTAAAGTTAAGGACATGTATTTTCTCCCTTAGCTCTTGAAAGACTGGGCCTAGAAGTGAATTGACTATCTTCTTTATATCTTATTACTCCTCCCAGATAATTTTTCCTTCCTCCTATCTAAAAAACACAGCTTTTAATTTCATATCATCAGACTATTACCCACACTCCCACACTATTCCTCACTCTTACACTCTCCAACCCTATGCCTATCCTAATCCTTGTTTATTCATAAACATGTGGATGATTTTTTCAACATCTTCTCTTCTGGGTTTTTCCATAACCATACAAACATGCTGTTATTTCTCCTACCGTGAAAAAACAAAAACAAAAATACTTACCATATCTAATTGCTCTTCTCATTTTTCCCTAAAATTGCTCATATAAAGTTTTTGCCTCCAACATTCTAGTGAAAATGTTTCTGTCAAGTCAAAGATTTCTTCCATGTTGCTAAACCCAGTAATCAGTTCTGAGTGTTTATTTTACTTGATCTTTACCAGGCTTCCATGACACTGTAGCTTTTTGGTTGTCCTTCTATATTGCTACTTATTCTTTCTCATTCTCCTTTGCTGTTCCTATTCTTTTCTCTGACTTCCTAATGTTAGAGTACCCAGGACTTACCCCCTTGGTCTTTTTCTCTGCCATACCAATACTAATTTCTTCGGTGATCTCATCCAGCTTCATTGCTTATGATACCATTCATATGTTATTTGACCCCAAATTTATATTTTCATCCCAGACTTCTTCCATGGATTTCAGACTCATATCTTACCATTTATTAGACTTTTAATAGACATGTACTATTTAACATGTCCAAATGCTGTCTCCAAAACATTTCCACAAACATGTTCTTCCAGCAGTTTTTCCCATCTCAGATGTCAACTTCATCTGGCTCAAGCCAAAAACCCTTGAGTCATTCTTGATTCCTTTCTCTGTCTCACAGACTATATCCAGTCCCTCAGAAAATCCCATTGGCTTTGCCTTCAAAATATATCATAGATCTGACTTCTTCTCACTGCCTCTACTGCTGCCTACCACTCTTTCACTGGATTACTCTAAGTGGCTTTTTCCGTGAGTTTCCAGATACTACTTTTGCTCCCTACAGCCCTCAGTATAAGAGGCAGAGTGATTCAGTTTCAGTATATCCTTTACCCAAGACCTTTCGATGGCTCCCTGTTTTACTTAAATCCAAAGTTCTTACAAAGGCCTGCAAGGCCTTCACAATCTGGCCTTCTATTACTTCTCTGAACTCATCTTTTATTATATTCCTCCTTATTCACTCTGCTCCAGCCACACGGGCTTCCCTCCTTGTACGTGCCAGGCATGCTCCCACCTTAGGGCTTTTGCATTGGCTGTTCCCTTTGCCTTGTATACTCTTCCAACCCAAATATCTACATCGCTAACTCCCTTACCTCACCTTTACTCAGTTGTCATCTTCTCAGTGAGGCCTGGCTTGAATACTGTATTTAAAGTTGCAACTCTCCCTACTCCCTACAACCCTGGGATTCCTAATCTTCCTTACCCTGCTCTATTTCCCCTCATACTACCTCTAACACACTCTATAGCTTATTTATCGTATTTAATTCTATTAAATTTACATCTTGAATTCATTACATGTAGCTTCAATTACAATGATTATATTGTTTGCAGCATTATTTATTCATTCACTCAACAAATAATTGAGTGCTTACTCTTTATCAGACTGTGATAGAGTGAGAGAGGCTCTGCCCTCAAGGAATTTATAATTTCTTGGGAAGTCAAAGAAAATCACAATGCAGGGTGATAAGTGATATGATATGATATGATATGATATGATAGAATAAGTATGGAATGCTATAAAAGCATGTGGAATTGTCACATAGCCTAATTAGGGATTTAAGGATTTCTTCCCATGGGAAGCTAAAGATCTGAAAGGGCAAATTGCAGCTGACCAGAAAAGAAGGAAGTGACAATGAAAGCATTCTAGGCACAAAGAAAATTAAGTGCCAGGTGGGTAGGTTAAAAGATTTAGCCTCAGATTTATGCTTTAGGTAAAAATGGGTTAGGGAAAGGTGAGATTACAACAGAACAGTAAACAAATCAAGAAGATTTTAAGGATACTGTTGAGAATGACATGCTGAGCCATGCGCTCTATACTAGGGAATGACAGTGGAGTCTAAAGAAGGCTACCAGGGAGAAAATTAAGGATGTAACTTTGAAAAATCCATAAAAATTAAAGAACCAGTGTTGTAGGAAAAACAGTGTGAGAGAGATAGCAGGTGAGGGGATCAGAGAGTGGAATGTATTTGAATTTAAGATATGAGAAGTGAGACTGTTCTCAGTGAGAACAAATCTGGAGTGTGGCCATGGGAGTGCATGCCTAACCTTGAGTGGAGGTGAAGGAGTTCTAGGAATGTTAAGGCTAGGGAGTTTGGGGAGTCTTCTGTGTGGATGTTGGATTCACTCAGGATGTTATTAGGACTCGGAGTGTATAGTGAGACTGTGAAGCGGGTATCAAGCTCTTTAAAAAATGAGAAGAAATGACCATCATAAGGTTAGGAGAAAGCAGTGATGAAACCAAATAGTGATTTGGTTGAATAACATAAATCTCGGAAAATAGAGGTTTTATGCAAGGGAAGAAGAATGGAGTACCTACTGCATATTAGACTGTGTTAGGTAGGAGTGAGAAAGGCAAACCCACCTCTCAATTCCCATCTATTTCTGTTATGTAGTTGTAGGGGTGGGCACACATTTTGGGTCTAATAACACAGGTGCTATACAATATGAATAATGTATGATAGGTAACAGAAAAAGGAAAAAAAACATGCCAGACACACATGCCAGGCTTGTTGCATTTTACCCATGAACTATGTTTTAGATGCTCAGATTGTGGAGTTTGTTATTGGTAGGTTGACATTTCTATTACTATCTTTGTCTTCTGTTTCAGCTTTTTGCAAACGTTAAGGAGATATATTTAACATATATGTATCATGAATATACAAATAATTATGTTTTCTTCATTAATCTTGTCTCTACTAGTTCAGAATTTGAGACAATTCAGTTACCACACCAAAATTTATTTTCACGCTATCCAAGTTAATAAAGCTGTCTGAACGTAAGTTGTGTAAACTGGAGCCTTTTAAAATGTAATCTAATACATGAAAATTTAAACTTTCAAAACACGTAATCTAGCCCAGCACTGTCCAAGAGAACGTTCCTCAATGATGGAAATATTCTATCTGTGCACTGTCCAGCCTGGTAGCCAGTAAGTAGTCAAGTTAGCTTTTGAGTACTTGAAATGCGTCTAGCGCAACAGAAGAACCGAATTTTTAAGTTTAACTAATTTAAATTTGAATAGCCACATGCAGCTAGTGACAACTGTATTGGGCAGCACAAAGCTAGTCTAGCTATGCAGTAGAAAAATAACTGTTATGAAGAAGATTGTATCTGTTAATCCCAAATCCCTAATTTATCCCTCCGCCTTCCCCTTTTGCTAACCATAAGTTTGTTTTCTATGTCTTTGGGTCTGTTTCTGTTTTGAAGTACAGGGGACTATATTCAATGTCTTGTAATAACCAATAGTGAAAAAGAATCTGAAAAAGAATATATATAATATATATATATATATATAACTGAATCACTTTGCTGTACACCTGAAACATTGTAAATCACCTATACTTCAATTTTTAAAAATTTAACAGTATAAAAAGAAGACTGTAAATATTATGTATAAAGTTCTCAAAACAAGTCAAATCAATCTTAGCTCATTTTAGAAACAAACATGAAATTTCTGTTTTTGGTAATGACAGATTATTCTGACAGAAAAATTTTTTAGATTGCTGAATAAGATTTTTTTTCTAACATTTTAAAATCAGCAAAGAGCCGACCAGATAGTAAGGGAAATGCCGTAAGGTCATATTTTTTTAAGGCGAACTCAAAAGCATCAAAAAGGAAACATCAGAGAAACTAAGGTACTCTTACCCTGACAATATTCAGAGAAGAGATTAAGTGCTCCAGTGTGTCTTTCTTAACTATATGAAAAGTTTTTTCCGAAGCTTCTCCCCTGCTACCTCAGCAGACTTCCTTCATGTTTTATTAGCCAGGAGGCCGAATGCCCACCCTTAACCCAGTCATGGGCAAAAGGAATGGTATAACCACAATTGGTTTTGACTAATCTAGATGTGCCCCTAAAATGGGGTTAGAGTCATTTTCTCTGAGAGGTAGATTCCTGAGCAAAAATCAGAATTCTGTTAACAAGAAAGTAGGGAGTGATAGATATTGAGTATGCCACAGGTGTCTGCATCAGAGCTCTTTTAGTTTCCATCTTTACGAGTAGAAGTAGCAGCAACAAAAATAGTAATGGTAGTAGTAGGACTAGTACTAGTAGTAGTACCAGTAGTAGTAGTAGTGATGGTAGTAGCTGCTGCTAACATTTATTTTTCTGTTATAATCTGTTTTGTTAAAGCCTTGTTTCTGCAGCACAAATTAGCTCATAAGTGACTGAGTTATTTTGTGCCACTAAGAAATACAGCAGCTGAAGTCAAACTACGTTTTGCCTTTATACAGCTGAACAGCTGATGAAAATTGTGCTGTACATGATGACCATTCACCTCACACTCTTCTTTTTGTTCACTTTGGCCACATGCTCTGTCATTTCTGTGTGTGTTTCTGCCTGTTCTTTGTACATTGGCCTCTTATCTCTATAATGTATAATGTTTTGAATGTTCTTTTTTTTTCTATAATGCCTGGGTGTCTGTGTGAACTACCCTAATTTAAGGGACTCAAGAGAGTATACTTGTCTTTTATCAGATCAGCCTCCTGCCTTAGTGCATGTTTTATTTAATTTAATACTTTACACATCATATTGAGTGACCCTGTAAATATGATGTGAGAGAAAACTTTCCAATTAGTTAGAATCAGTTTGACAGTCAAGACCTAGAAAACAATTCATAGGCATTGTTACTTTGTCATTTGTGATCCAAGAGCTTTTCTGGAGACTTAAATAGGGATAAAACAAGGGTTAAATTCAAATGATCCTGAAGAATTTTCAAATCAGTGTCCAGAATGAGATTATGTTAGACAATCAAACAGTAAGAGCACCAGTAAGAGCATGACATTATCTAATGTCATGAATCTTTGAGGCTTGCTCTCTACTCTCTAACTTAAGCATGTTATAATAGAAAATAGGAAATCTAGGAGATATAAGCCTGATTAACATATATTTCATACATCCTACTTGCATTTCTTTTAAGATCTTGCGACCCATTCCAAACAGCCTATCAGTTTGCCATATAGTATAGCAGTTTTGACCCTATCTTTTCTGTGATTGCCCAGCTGGTACTATAGATTACAGCTTAGTTCTTACGTTTTTACATATAATAATAATTATAAGTATTATTTATAATTCTCTTATTAGAATTGAATTAGCTTCATTAAAATCACAACAGAAGAATAGAATAAATTAGAAAATCAGAAGAAAAGGAAAAATAATATAAGGCTGGGATCAGTACCTTAAATATGTACCACAAGGTCCTTTCACTCACTAAAAGTGGGCCATAGATTTTGCTCTGAGTTTCCTAGTAACCTGAGTAAAGAAGCAAACACTATCAGTTCTAAGATTCATAATGTCTGATAGCTATGACAAAAGGAGATACATCCACAAAGGAACACTTCATTATTTTGAAGGTTTGATACTTCTCCTATGTGGATCCCTACACTAGTGAATCAGATTGAAACATACAAGGCTGACAGTATTCTCTTTGCTTAGGTTTGAGGAGAAATTGGACCTAGAACCAATGCAGGCCAGTCTTAAAAAGTGGCAAGCACAAAAACAAGATAGCCACACTTTCTCCCTAACGCCAGTGTAATTCCTACCACAGACATTTGAAGGGTACAGGAATGGTAAGAAGAGAAGAGCTCTCCAGTGGAAAGACAACAGTGTTCCCATTAAGTCCTGTCCTACTTACCCCAGTTTCAAAGAAAGCGATCCACAGAAATAGAAGAGGCATCTTATAAAGAATATTTAAGATTGTAAAATAAAACAAAAAAGGATAGCCAGCTGTAAAATTGGCCTGACCACTCTCAACAACAACATAACCAGCCTAGAGGCCAAAGGTATTCACACAATAGACTCTGAGGCTGGTTATCTGCATCAGGATGTATTGGATGTGCAGTTTGTTTCCTACATCACCATTGGTCACCCTCAGGAGCCTTCAGAAGCATCTAGAAAAAGATTCATTCTTTGACCTTCACATCATGGTCTCTAGGACAGAATACCAGGTAAAGACAATAGCTGTGGCAGGAACAAATGAATATGCTTTTTGCCTTGAAGCTACTGAGAAACCAGGAGCATCTACTAAAGACATAGGATATTTGGATGAAGTTTGCTCTTACCATGAAACCAGGAACTTCAATAGAATATTTGGGATCATAAACTAATCTAATAGATACGGTCGTAGGGAACTTGGATTTGGAGAGCAGAGATTTATGGAAGTCATGATGCTGAGGGTTCAAGTCCTCTTTGGACTTAAAGATAAATGATTGTTAAGGTCCTGACAGTTTTTATAAATGAGCAAATGTAGGAACTAGCATGATTATCAGGTAGAGCCATTATGAGAAATAAAGACCCCAGATCTGTGCTCAATCTACTAAAAAGTGTTTGCTCAAGAGCTGCTAAAAAAATACTTTATTATGTATATGGAATCTCCTTTTTATTGACACAAAAGAATATTGACTATTAAGCAGGCATTTCTGCTTTCCTGAGCAATTTTTCACTGCAGTGACTGAAACTATCATGCAAAATGTTCTCAGAGGGTAAAAGTTGGTGTACATAGTATAAGTATTTTAAGTAGCAGAACTTATAGGTCAGTGTTACAAATACTTGAAAACTTGATATTTGTCAAGAGTAAAAATATTGCTGTATTGAGGTTATAAACCAAATTTTATATCAAAGCCTAAAGAAGAAATATTAGCTACTGTGCAAAGGACTCTTCTACATTTCTAAAAAGAATGTTCTGGTGTTGCTTAGCTATTTTCCAGAAAATCCTTGTGTTTTTCCTATTCCATTTTATTTGTGATTTGCATGTCTGCTTGATAATGTGACTAGGATAGAACTTCTGGTGAAAAGCCTAAGCTCCACCTTGGCTGGGGGGAAGTCATATTATTCTTGCATCTTAAACATCTCATTTCCTCCTTTATTTTATGCATCAAAACTATAAAAAATTATGGAGACAAAGGATTTTCCAGGTCATCTGTGGTCTGTTCTAAAATTTAAGCATAGGTTATGTAGTACAGGGACATTTTTTCAGTCAGCTTTGCTAGAGGCACATGCTGTTCTGCAGTTTTTTTCTTCATTGCGTAAGGTCATTAAATGGTGTCATTGCCTTGGTTGTGGTACACAGGAAAAGTATAGCCTATATTCAGAAGTAGTACTGTAGTGAAAAAGGTATGGACTTTGGATTCAAGCTGACTTAAATTTAATCCTGACTATAACAGGATTGTTTCTATTTTACCTTGACAAGATACCTAACTTCACTAAACTTCAGAGAACTCCTATATAAAGAGTATAATTATATCAAACTTGCAGAGTTGTTTGAGAATTAAAAGAAGTAGCACTTTAAAACATCTAGTGCTATTCCTGGTACTTAATCTGTATTTACTACAGTGTAGCTATTACTGTATACATTTATGTTTTATAGATTACAAAGTACTTTTTATATAACCTCATCAAGTCTTCAAATCACTTTTATAAAGGGAAGGACAGGGTTTTGTTTTGTTTCTTAACATTTTAAAATGAGGAACTAAAGCTCAGCAACAGGCTAGTGTCTTGGAAGGGATTCAGTAAGGCATAGAATTTCTGAGTGCTGCTCTAGCACTCTTATAACAGATGGAGCCTTTGGGAGGTGGTTGTGGCAAAGCAAGCTCTGAAAGAGTTTGGTCACCTTTGACATTGTCTTACTTCCAGTCTAACCTTACCCTGCAGCAGAACCAGATAGCTGAGGACAATTATGAAACCACAGACCTTGCCCCCAGGGAAAGGTGTGGGGTAAGTGATGCCAAGGTACAGAGTTGATCCATTAACTAACAGTGTTATAACTGTGTCCCAAGTTATAATTAGAAAACATATATTTATCAACCACATTATTCTCATATACTTCAATATACTTATAAAAGTATACTTTCATATATATGTATATATATATGTGTGTGTATGTATATATGTATAGATATATGTATAGATACACATATATATAAAATGGCAAAAAATAGAAGGAGCAGTGTCATTAATCTTTAGGTTAGTATGAATTTTATAGAGTGCATCTTGTTGTGAGAAATAAAGATTAGCTTTTAAGCACAGAATAGAGCTTTCTTGTTTATTTTGTTCTTTAAAGTGACATTTAAAAAATCACAAAGTAAAAGTTTGTTTCTTAACATCTTTACAGGCTTAGGGGAAAGGGTCATGCTATGGACAGATGACATTTAAATTAAATTTAGGCCATACAAGGCATATAGAAATAGTTTTAATTTTGAAAACTTGCATACAAGATTATGGTATCAAACATGACAGCTAGATTTAAGTTTGTCTAGACAATGTAGGTTTATCAGGCTTTTGTTTTCTTTTTCTTCAGAAGTAAAGGTACAGTGAAATTACTCCCCCAGAAGCAGAAACTATTTGGGGGAGAAATTATGAGAAGTTTGCCTCAAAACTGGGTTGAAATGATTCACTACATGCATTGAACACTAACTTTAGCCTTGGATATGCCCTTGTAAATTACTTTAATAAACTAATTAGACAGTACCTTATAATTAGGAAATCAGGAGTTTTGTATGCAACTTGTAAAAGAGGGTGTGGAAGCAAGGCTTTTGTTAGCCCATGCGGCATCCTTATGTATATATCACTCCTGTCTGGGTGAACAAGCAGAAATATGTCCCTTCTTCACAGTCTCATGTCAAGTGCATGACTTGCTAAGCAAAGCAAAGGTTGAAATCCAGCCTCCACTTATGCTCCTTCAACTAACAGGGTATAATTGACTAAGAGTATGTTGCTATCCTGAAGAAAAAGAACATTAAATTTGAGGAGTGTAGAAGGTTGGTCTAGTGTAATAGTGAAGAAGCACAAGTGCATCTGGCATGAAAGTAAGAAAGGAAGAAGAAGCAGAAGGTGGGAAAGAGAGAGAAAGGGAGTAGAAGAACAAAATGCCAGTTTTGCTCATTTTGCTGTGTTCCCTGAGGCTGTAGGAATCCTGGCATCTTCCCAGCCTGTAGGAATGCTGGTATCTTCCCAGCCTACGCATCTTTTTTTAGGAAGAAAAGAGGAAAGGGAAAGGGGGGAAAGAGTTTCATTCTCGGCTTGCTTCTCACTCTTTATTACCCATAAGATATAATACAGTATTTGCAGAATTTTCCTCATTTGGAAAACATTTTGGGATGTATTGCTCTTGAAGGTAAGGGTATTTGGGGTGTATTTTGCAAATGAAAAAAAGAAGGCATAAAGAGATTCCGGGACTTTCCAAGGTCACCTATTCTTTGGGATAAAATCCAGATTACAACTCTAGTAACAGAAATGCCCCTAGACAGTTGGTCAGCAGAAGCTTTCTTTCTGCAGCAACTTTTATGCCCCAAGGAATTTTTTTTTTAAGATTTATCTACCAATAAAAAGCATAGTCAAAGGAGATTCTTTTAATCTATCAGTATAACTGGAAGCGTAAGATAGTCTATAGAATGTGCTAACTCACATATTTCTCTAAAAAAAACAGTAGTGAAAAAAGATACTAATATTAACTTTTTGTATCTTTGAAAATACTAAGATCAAAAGATACTGAGACCTGCAGTGTTGCTTTCTGGGTTTATGTGGGGCCCTGCTGGTTACTTTTTAGAAGAAGAGGATGCTTGATAAGTGTTAACACTAGGAGGCTGAAAACCTGTCAGGCTTCACTTAAAAAATTTGTTGCTTATGCCTACTGTTTTCTGTTGCGGTTTCTGCATAGTGTCAACATTTATTATACTTAAGTAACTTAAAAAGCATTACTCCCTAAACTCTCCACTATTCTTAAACAAAACAAAAATATATTTTATGTAATTTTTCCTTAAGAAATTACTCTTTTCTTTGATCTTTCATTCTTTGCAGCCGGAATACACAACTCCTACTGAGCTTATTTCTAATCAACACAGATTCAGAGCATTCACTGAAGGAAACATTTAAATCAAGAGAACAGAACACTAGCTGATACATGCTAGAAACAGAAAGGCATGGGATCAAGTCCCCAAGTCTACTACAGTTTCCAATTTACAGCACCTTCCATCTTCCATGTTTTTCTGTGGACATCCTAAACACTCCTGCCTCAGGGCTTTGGCATTTAATGTTTCCTGGAACACTCTTTTCACAGGTTTATACGTAAGTCACTTCCTCAGTTTCTTTTAACTCTCTGCTCAAGTGCTACCTTATCAGAGAGAATTTCTCTTGCTCTACCATTTAAAACAACTCCCTCACCTGTGCCCAGCCCACCCCGCCATCTTAGTACCCTGCTTTATTTTTCTTCTTTCTCATCTCCAACTACAGTGGGCTCCAGGAAAGCAGGGACCTAATCTGATTGGTTTATTCTCCAGAGCCTAGAATCCTATGTTATATATAAAAGCTTTTTATATATATTTGCTGCATATAAAAAAGACACTTAAGGCCAGTTCTTGGTGCCTGGTTTTAAGAGTACTAATGACAAGTTATTATGTCCCCATAGGAAAGCCATCAAGGTCTAGATACCTTTCAATAAGGGATTAGATTTGTTCAGTGTGGGTCCAGAAGAAAGGTGCAAGACCACTGGGTTATGGGAAGGAAGACAGATTTTGGCTGAAAGAAAGAACCAGATGATAATTGCAGCTGTCTGAAAAGTATTTGATCTATCTTTCTGTAGATTATACAGATTGTGTGACCACTTTGGAGGTAACTGTACAGGAAGTTTAAGAGTTTTGTGCGAATTATATTATATTCTGACATCAGTTCTTAAAAGTGTTTGATTCTGTATTGAGTCAAAAATTAATAATTGAGCTTGGTTCTTCTGCAAAATGCTGCCAGACATGTATCTATATGTTAACACCCGAAATCAAGGGTTGGCAAATTGCACCTTCTGGGTAAAATTTGGCCCATCGCCTCTTTTTGTAAATAAGATTTTAGTGGAACACAGCCCTGACTGTCATTTACATAATGTTTATGGCTTCTTTCACACTATGATATCACAGTTGAGTAGTGGTAACAGAGGTTATATGGCCCACAAAGTCTAACATACTTACTGTGTGGCCCTTGACAGAAAAAGTTTGCCAACCTCTGCCCTTAACCAATAAATTGCAAAATACAACACAAGGAAACATATCTCTATTCAGTCTCCCGAGTACCACTACCACTACTACTATTTCCTCCTCCTTCTCCTCCTTCTTTTCTCCTTCTTCTTCTCCTCCTTCATCATCATCATCATCATCATCATCATCAACTATTTTATCTGTAAAGATCCAACCATAATAATATAAACCACTCTAGATATTTAAACAGAGGGGATCTAATGCAAAGAATTGGTTACGTGGATAATGGAAGAGGCTGACAAGCCCATAGATCAGCGTCAGCAGAAAGATACCACCACTCCTACCAGAAAAACATAGGAAGGAGGTAGTTTTATTAAAGCCTAGAGGCTGAAATCACACAGCAGAATCTGGAACCATACAACTGGGGGTTGGGGTGGCTGTTTTCTGATACTGGAGCCACAAAAATATTCTACTTCTGCCTAAGATGCTGCTTGAGGTAGAGAGGAAATGAGAGAAATACCCTGGCTTCTCCGACTAGTGCCTTCCGTTGCCTGAACTCAACCAGAAGTCAGCTTACACAGAGGCCTAGGAAATGGAGCCTGCAGATTTGTTCCCCCGAAATAAAGAGCAGAGCAAGAGAATGGTGAGGAATGAGTCTAAGGATGCCTAGAGCAAATACCACACAACTGCTAATGGTTATTGTTTGCTACCAGTAGCAGGTACAGAGCTAAACAGTTTACATGAATCCTTACCTACTGAGTAAATACTAATGTTATCTCCAGTTTATAGATGAGGCTTGGAAAATTAAGTACATTACTGAGGGCTATGAATTAAATACATAAGTTAGAATTGAATCCAGGTCTGTCTTACTCCAAAATTCTTACTTTCAGCCCTCTCATTTTGTAAATAAGAAAAAAAGTAGTTTGGAGCAGATAAACTTATAGCTGGTAAAGACAAGGCTAGGTCTAGAACCCAAGTTACTCCTATTAGGTTTTCGTACATCTTAAGAACTTAAAAACCTATTGTAGCATTTAGAGAGTCCAGAGGAGGCCCCCACTCAGATGCAGGAAGTGTCTTTGCACCTTGAAACTATTACTAAGCAGCCTTCCTGGACACAATTTACTCAGTTATAAAATGGGATTATTAATTATAACTACCTTATGAGAGTGTTGAGAGAGCTTAAATAGATACAGATCTAGAGACCTCTGAACAGTGTGCCATGAGATAGGTACTTACTAAATGCTTAGAAAAAGGTAAGTAGGTGTTCTTATTGTTAATATTCTTATTACGCTGAACCTGGGAGTGGTTATCACAGGAAAAGAATAGATCAGAAATCTTATGAAATGTTATCCAAGTTTGTCATTAAACAGTAATATCCTCCTTTTGGACCTTTTACTTCTATCTGGGATAATAATTACAAGATAGTCAAGAATAGGATTTTTGTTCGTTTTTGGTTTTTTTTGAAGAGAGACTTTTTATTTTTATTTTTATTTATTATTTATTTATGGCTGCGTCAGGTCTTAGTTGCAGCACGTGGTATCTTTCATTGTGGCAGGCGGGCTCTTCGTTGCAGCGCGCGGGGCTTCTCTCTAGTTGCAGCACTCGGTCTCAGTAGTTGCAGTGCACAGGCTTAGTTGCCTTGCAGCATGTGGGATCTTGGTTCCCCGACCAGGGATTGAACCTGCGTCCCCTGCATTGGAAGGTAGATTCTTAACCACTGGAGCACCAGGGAAGTCCCTGTTTGGTTTTGTTTTAAGTGAGTGGCCCTCGAGATGCCTTAGTTTATTAATTCAGGACTTTTTTTTTTTTAACCGGTTCTTATCTATGAAATGTTATCTATTATGCTTCTATACAGTTCCTTTCTTTCATCCAGGATAGCTGTTGTCCAACTATTCCCAAAATATGACCTTTTCTTTCCTGTCCCCATGGCTTTACTTGGCTTCATTTTTAACAGAGTCCTTTTTCTTTCTTAACCAGCTCAGTTCCTATAATACTTTGTAATATTATAAAGAATAAGTATATATGATACTTTATTATAATTCTTATAATATACTCAAGATTTTCTTCCTCAACAAATATTTCCCTAACTAATCACGTGGTGCATTGATCTTTCACCTATATACAGCACCTGTAGACAATCTATAATGTGCTGTCATATACTTATTGCCTGAGATAGGGCTGTAGCTTTTCCGTTTTTATCTTGTTACTCCAAATAGATTGAAAGTCATGCTTGGGTGAAGTTTTAGGTGGTTGGTGCTTTACAAATACTTAAGTATTGTGTGAAAACTTGTGGCTAGATTTCAAATTACCTGTGTTTTATTAAATTGATGATATTTGCTTAAAAACTAGTCTTGCTACATGGCAAAGCCACTGACAACCTTGGTCGTTTTCTGGGATTCCCTGAAAAGGGCTTGTAAAGGGAAGCATTTCTTTATTCCAAAGATTAGCACACCATGAAACAAAAGACCCTGGAAGCATATCCTTCCAGCGTCATGCACTATGTAACCTATGGTAAATAGTTATTTTTCATTTTTTAAAAGGCAAATAAGAAGGATAATTCAACAGGCAGAACCATTAGGTTTAGCATTGCAGTCTCATATTTTAATGTGCAGAAAATATTTTAAAATGCAAGGCTCATAACAGAATGTAGACCTGCTGTCACTATTTTCAGAATATGAGGCTTTGGACTTGATATGGTAGAAATTTTAACCACAGTATATAGGAAGTAATGATGGCCATGCACATATTTGCACCTTGTGGTCTATTAGTTTTGCACATGCTTCAAGGGACCATTTGCAATGTACTGATCTCAGGAAACTGTATAAAGTAAATGTAGAGATCTAAGGGAGGGTAGTAAAATGTTCTCAAAATGATCTCTGAGATTGTAACATACTCGCCATTTATTCACAATTGAGACTTTTATCTAATGACTTATTTTGTTCTGTCATATTTAAGGGAAATGTTTTCCCCACCCATGTTTCAAAAGCAGTACTTTGCTTTTTAAGTGCTACTGCTCCAGAACTCTAAAAGATAAGTCAAATTAGGTCATATTTCCTCAAACACTATGAGAAGTTATACTTTTAATTCTTTGTGAACTTTAAGATTAAATTTAGGATGGCCCTGTGGTATTTGGAATCCAGACCTAACTAGATTGGCAAGATTTTCTTCTCTAAAAAACTGAGGCAGAAGAAGCATTCCAAACTTTTAAAAACAAATAATCCTCTCTTCACCCTCTCAACATCCTTCTCTCCTCCACCACCCAACACATGTACATGTTTTGAAAATTTAGTATTTTATTTTCTGTGATGTTAATAGATTAAATGTAAATCTTCATAAGTCCGAATTCCTTGAATTTAAAGGTGTTTAGACTTGAGGCCTAGCATTTTGCCCAGTTCATTCCACATCTTAAAATATGGTTTTTGTCAGGGCTAGACAGTAAACAGCTATAGTAGTTGGGATCCAAACCACAATTAATAGTGCTGAATGTCATGTTACAAACCTGCCTCTTGATTTCTTAAAATAAAGAGCTGGGAGTAGCTGTGGCAACTGGACCTCAAATACTGTTACCGAAAAGGATTTTGTGTTTTAGTTTCTTCATCTAGTTTTTATGTCTGTTTATAAGGAGATACCTGATGGATTGATTGCAAAGTGGACTATGAGATGCATCTGAGTGTAAAGTTATATGGAAACTGTCTAACACTTAACTTTGTTTAAGTTGCTTCAGTTATTTCTTCTGTGGCTAAGATTACAATTCAGACACTTCAGGCATAATACTGGTTGTAAAACAGTAAAGCAAATGCCAGAATTATAGCCAGAGAATAAGGGAGTGAGCTAATGTGATGGAGTTCAGGCACTTTTAATTTTAGGGACATTGTCCCTTGGTTTTGGTATTTTTCAACAATCATACTATTTATGATTTTATTTTATTTTAGCCATGTCCTTTGGGGGCCCGGGATTTTCGAGAGAAACAGTGTGCAGACTTTGACAATATGCCTTTCCGTGGAAAGTATTATAACTGGAAACCCTATACTGGAGGTAATGTATAACCTGGCAGAGTTTTCATCATGCTTGAGAGCTTTGCAAATATAAAGGAATATATAAATACATACAAACATGCCTGTACATTCATATACATACTAGTAAAATTAGTGTTTGCAGGTCACAGGAAAGTGCTTCTAGTACTATAAAGGTCTCGTGTTTTAGTTTCCCTGTAATAAAGTTAATATGTTAGTACAAATGATCAGAAATCATTTTTTAAAACCCAATTCTATTTAACAAGGTACAAAGTTCCTAGAAATGATGTAAATCCAAATATTTCTGAGTTCTTGAGACTTCCTTGGGGTGTATAGACATTATATTATAATAATTTACAATTATTGAATATGTGGAATTATCACCCTAAAAACAAATTATAACGATATAAATCAACTCAAAAGAGGCCAGGAAAATCTGTGTCTTTCTTGGTCACAGACCAAGGATCTTTCCATAGATGATTATTGTTCTTTTTCAGGGAAACATTTTTTGCTCTTTATTTTAGGCAAGTATCAGACGCCAATTGCTCTGTAAGCACAAGAAGTTTTCTTACGCTCCCAAAATACAAACTAAATTTTGTTAAAATTTTCTCTTAGAAAAATAGAATGTACTCTTAAAAAAACTTTTATTTATTGTTTTTCCTATCTCTTAGTTAGTTTTTTGTTTTTTTTCTTGGCCATGCCACACAGCTCTCGGGATCTTAGTTCCTCAACCAGGGATTGAACCCAGGCCCCAGCAGTAGAAGCACCAAGTCTTAACCACTAGACTGCCAGGGAATTCCCCGAACATCTTACTTTGAAAACTTTCCAACATAGAGCAATATTAAAACAATTTTGCAGTGACAACTATATGCCCACCACCAAGATTCTATTATTAATATTTTTAATATACTGTCTTTATTACATGTCTAGTCATCTCTCTATCCACTCATTAATTTATTCTATTTTTCAAGTGCATTTCAAAGTAAATTGTAGTCATCAGTATACTTTCCTCTAGGTGCTTCAACTTGTATAAGTTTAACCACAGTTCAATATTTATTTTCTTTTTTCTTTTCAGGGAAGATTATATACAATGAAATACACAAAACTTAACTGTACTTTCCCTGAGTTTTGACAAATGCATATACCTGTAAAACCTTACTGAGTTATAGAACATTACCATTACCTCCAGAATTCTCATAGTCCTCATACTTCTTCCCATTTAGTAGCTGCCTCTACCTACTTCCAAGAGGCAACCAGTTCTCATTTTTTTTCCTTACCATCAATTATTTTTTTCTGTTACAGAACTTCATGTAAAGGAAATCATGGCATATTTACTCTTTTATGCAAGGCTTCTCTAAGCCTAATGTTTTTGAGATCCATCCATGTCCTTGCAAATGTAATTAGTTCATTCTTTTTTATTGCTGAGCAGTATTCCATTGTACTAACCAGTTTGTTTATCCATTCTGCTATTGATGGAAACCTGGATTGTTTCTAGTTTTCAGCTGTTATGAATAAGCGGCTATGAACATTTGTGTATGTCTTTTTGTGGGCATATGTTTTCATTTCTCTTGGGTAAATACTTAGGGGTGGAATTGCTGGGCAATAGGGTAGCTGTGAGTTTAGTTTTAAAAGAAACTGCCAGATGTTTTTCCAAAGCGATCGTACCAGTCACACTCCCATCAACAGTGTATAAGAGTTCTGTTTGCTCCCCATCCTTGCCAACATTTGGTGTTTTCAGTCTTCTTCTGATGGGTGTATAATGTTGTCTCAATGAAGTTTTAATTTGCATTTTCTGATCATTGAATATGTTGAGCACGTTTTCATGTGCTTATTGAGCATTTGTCTTCTTTTATAAAAGTTTGTTCAAATCTTTTACCTATTTTTTTTGAATTTTATTTATTTTTTATACAGCAGGTTCTTATTAGTCATCAATTTTATACACATCAGTGTATACATGTCAATCCCAATCGCCCAGTTCATCACACCACCACCACCACCACCACCCCCACCGTTTTCCCCCCTTGGTGTCCATACGTTTGTTCTCTACATCTATGTCTCTATTTCTGCCCTACACACTGGTTCATCTGTACCATTTTTCTAAGTTCCACATATATGCATTAATATACAATATTTGTTTTTCTCTTTCTGACTTACTTCATTCTGTATGACAGTCTCTAGGTCCACCCACGTCTCTACAAATGACCCAATTTCGTTCCTTTTTATGGCTGAGTAATATTCCACTGTATATATGTACCACATCTTCTTTATCCATTCATCTGTCGATGAGCATTTTGGTTGCTTCCATGACCTGGCTATTGTAAATAGTGCTGCAATGAACATTGGGGTGCATGTGTCTTTTTGAATTATGGTTTTCTCAGGGTATATGCCCAGTAGTGGGATTGCTGAGTCACATGGTAGTTCTATTTTTAGTTCTTTTAAGGAGCCTCCATACTGTTCTACATAGTGGCCATATCAATTTACATTCCCACCAACAGTGCAAGAGGGTTCCCTTTTCTCACACCCCGTCCAGCATTTGTTGTTTGTAGATTTTCTGATGATGCCCATTCTGACCGGTGTGAGGTGATACCTCATTGTAGTTTTGATTTTCATTTTTCTAATAATTAGTGATGTTGAGCAGCTTTTCATGTGCCTCTTGCCTTTGCCTATTTTTAAATTGGTTATTTATCTTTTTATTCTCAAGTGGTTCATTTATCAGATAGGTTTTACAAGTATTTTCTCACAGCCTATGGCTTTCTTTACTTTCTTTGCTTTTCTTTATGTTTTAAATGGTGTTTTGGATGAGTATAAGATTTTAATTTTGATAAATTCTAATTTTTCAGTTTTTTTTAATTTTATGGTCATTGTGTTCTATGTCCTGTCTTAGAAATCTTTGCCTACCTTAACTCAGGAAGATATTTTCTTCTAAAAGCCTATGGTTTTGATCTTTATATTTAGACCTACAGTCTAAAAATAATTTGGGGGTATGGTATGTATTTTTAGTGTATTTATAGACTGTGTTTTGTTTCATTGATCTATTTGTCAATCCTATGCTGGTACCACACTGACTTGATTACTTTAACGGTAGAGTCTTGGACATGGGTAGTGTAAGCTCCTCCTACTTTAATCTTTTTTTAAAGAGTACTTTGTATATTCTAAGTGCTTTGCATTTCCACGTAAATTTTAGAATCAGTTGTTAATGGTTACAGAAGAACATGTTGGGTTTATGATTGTTGTCATGTTGAATCTTTATATCAATTGAGGAAAAACTGATATACTAACAATATTGAATTTTCCAATTTATGAACATGGTATATCTCTCCATGTTTTCCTTAATTTCTCTCAGCTATGCTTTACAGAAAGCTATGCTTTCTCAGCTATGCTTACACCTTTTAGGTGTAAGGTCATGCACATCTTCTGTTAAATCTCTTCCTGAGTAATTTATGGTTTGACACTATTGTAAATAAAAGTTTAGAATTTTTTATTTTCAATTGTTTCAATTGATTTTTATATATTAACTTTGTGACCCTTCTAAATTCCCTTACTAGTTCTAATAGTTGTTTTATAGATTGTTTAGAATTTTCTTGGTAAATAGTCATGTTATCTGGAAATAGAGATTATTTTTTTCAATCTTTGTACCTTTTTATTTTATTTTCTTGCCTTAATTCACTGACTTGGCCCTTCAGTACAATTTGTGCATGTATTAATTATATGTGTTTTTCTTCTTTATTCTGTTAATATAGTGACTTAGTTGATAGATTTTATAATGCCAAACTGACATTTTACTCCCAGGATAAACCCCATGTGATAATGATTTATTATCTTTTTATTTATTTTCTTGTTATTGGGCTTAATTGCTAATATTTGATTAAGGATGTTTACATCTATCTTCATAAGGAATATTGACTTGTAAATTTTTTTATTGTCATGTTTTTGATAACTTTTGGTATCAGAGTTACTCTGGCTTCCAGAAATAGAATCCTTATTTATCTTGAAGAAGTTTGTAGGGTTGATAATATGTCTTCCTTAGAATAGATTTTACTAATAAAACCATCTAGGCTCAGTATTTTCTTGTGAAAAGAATTTTTTTATTACAAACTCAACTCCTTTAATAGATAAAGAGCTATTCAGATTTTTTTATTCTTATGTCAGTTTTTGAATTTGTGTCTTCAAGAAATTTATGTTACTTCCATGTTGTCCAATTTATTCGCAGATAATTGATAATAACATTCTCTTATTATCCTGTTTAGTATCTATAGGATCTGTAGTGATATACACTCTTCCATTTCTGCTATTGATAATATGTATCTTCTCTCTTTTTCTTGATCATTCTTGCTTGAAGTTTATCAATTTTATTACGCTTTTCAAAGAATCAACTTTTGGCTTTAGTACTTTTTTTCTAATTAATTTTTTGCTCTTATTATTATTTGGGGGGAGGGGTTTATTTTGGTGTTCTGCATTCCTAACATTTGATGTATTTTTATTCCTTCAGTTCAAAATATTTTCTTATTTACATTGTGATTTCTTCTTTGACTCCTGGGTTATTTAGAACTGCGTTATTTTTATTTCTAAATAGTTGCTTTTTTCTAGATTTTTTGTTATTGATTTATCATTTAATTACATTATGATCAGAGAATACTCTGTATGATTTAAATTTTTTAAATAGTTGAAATTTGTTTTATGATAAAGCTTATTGTCCAGGTTGATGAATGTTCTGTGTATACTTGAAAAGGATGTGTTTTCTCCAGTTGTTGGATATAGTGTTCTATATGATAATAAGGTCAAGCTGGGTGATAGTATTGTTCAGATCTTTTATATTCTTTCTGATTTTTTTCTGCTCTGGTTTTTTAATCGGTTCCTGAGTGAAGTGTGTTAAAATCTTCAACTGTTTTATGGCTTTGCTTTTTGTGTGTGGTTGTAGGTTTTTGCTTCATGTATTTTGAATTGCTTTTATTAGGTGCATATACATTTGGGATTGTTTTGTCTTACTGTAGAAGTAAGTCTCTGAAATAATTCACAGATTTAATAATTAGCATCTAGATAATTGTGTGCTTTGTAAATTAACCCTAAATTCATAATAAGCTTTAAGTGAAGGTAATTGGTAATGTCACCTTCCATTCAGAGAATCATCTTAAATCCCTTCTTAAAATAATAACATTACCTCTTCTGAAAACTTATTGTAGCAGAGGAAGCTGAACACATCTTCAGCAATAAAGGAAGAATAAATATATTTGTATTATTATCACACAGTGTAGTGGGCTAAGGAATACAACCAGAGCATTCATGTGTTCTGCCTATCAAATACTACCTTACATAATACTAAAATTGTGTAAATAAAAGACTCATGTTCACTTTTTATAGTCTGATGCATAAAAAGCTGCATTAAATTCCAAAGCATTACAATAAAAAATGGAAAAAGAACTACACTGGGTAGTAATGAAAAAAAAATCCCAGTTAGATCTGTGGAAATTTAGAGCAATTTTATTCATGAGAATCTTATAAAAATAAATATAATACCTTGATTATCAGTTCAGGAAGAAATTATTTTATTACTTGTTATTTCTGTGCTCAGTACAGCAAAATGTATCATTAACCTAAGCCTAATAATAACATTATGTTATATAGAAGTTCTATAGCCTGTAGACATTGAAAATGGAAGAAATCACGGACTTCAGCCAGAGGTTGTAAACTGGCAGTTCAGGAACCGTTTTTACTTATATACATGTTTTAGCCTCCACAGTATTTTTGAAAACTTTATATGAGTTGCCATGAAGAGTTTATATATATATATATATATATATATATATATATTTTTTTTTCGGTATGCGGGCCTCTCACTGTTGTGGCCTCTCCCATTGCGGAGCACAGGCTCCGGACGCGCAGACTCAGTGGCCACGGCTCACGGGCCCAGCCATTCCGCGGCATGTGGGATCCTCCCGGACCGGGTCACAAACCCGTGTCCCCTGCATCGGCAGGCGGACTCTCAACCACTGTGCCACCAGGGAAGCCCAAGAGTTTATATTTTTAAAGTCTAGGTTTCCATCTCCTCTTGAAAAAACAATGTCTGACAATATTTGGCCATCTTCTTACATGACAAAAGTCAACTGTAACAGTGATCTACTTTAATCGATTGTTCTCTCTATAAGTTATCATTGTCTCCATCACTCAATTGGCTTCTCTTTTACTTCACCCCGTAGAAACCTGGTTTCTACCTTCACTAAGACCTAGGCATGTCATTTCATCTTTCTTTTGGTAATCAGAGTTACTCTGGCTTCCAGAAATAGAATCCTTATTTATCTTGAAGAAGTTTGTAGGGTTGATAATATGTCTTCCTTAGAATAGATTTTCTTTTTTCTTAATTTTCTTTTTTTAGAGGTAGTCTTTTTTATTTCAAAGAAATTTTATCTGATCATTATAATAAGGCCAGAGTGTTTTAAACATCATGAAACAAAGGTTCAACAGAAAGTATTTTTAAGTCCTAATTTTAATCATTAATTACATTTTTATAAATAGCTTTTTTATGTTCAGTTTTGAATAAAATAAATCCATATTGATTGCTACTTTTCCAATATACTGAGAAGTTATGATATGTAATCTGCTTGTTTTTTTTTAATTGCTACTATTTATACCTATTTTTCACGTCAACCTTGAAATACACACACAGCTATTGAAATACAAATTTCAAGTTACAAAATAAAAATTCTCAAGTTACTGTATGCATTTATCACAATATAAAATTAGATTTAAAAAAATTATTCAAGTTTATTTCTTTAAGTTTTTATTCAATTTATTTAAACTAAAAATGTTTGATGCTGTGTAATATTGGGTTGGCCATCTTACAGAAAAACCCAAATGAACTTTTTGGCCAACCCAATATTTATCTTTGATTTATTAATCTCATAAGAATTTTTCAAATTTAATGCTATAATTAATTTTATCTTTGACTTGCTAATCTCATAAGAATTTATCTCCATGCTAGAGCCACTTTCATGGAATATGATATGTTTAAAGCAGTTCTAAGTTTACTTTTATTTTATAATTACCATATCTCTGCTTGAAGTAGCAGTTTTTGTATCGTATTCAGTAACAAGTGATATAATTTGCATAAATTCCTATTTGTCATACAAGGTCATTCTCAAGCCCTTCCTAAACTTTATTTTTTTAGTTTTTCAAAATTGCTTTTATTTCATCCATTTTTTTCAACATTCAGTTACCTCCACTGTGATCCCTTTTGACCTAAAATATATTGAAAATATATATGGGAAATACCTGAAATTTTCAAACCTTAAGATTACTCAGCAGGTCCTCCTTCAAGTTTCACAAGCAATGAAAGTAAAGATGAAATTTTAGCAAAGAAGAAAAGAAACCTACACATCTAGGTATATAGTCAGAGAGTGATGGTCTGTTATCAATCGTAAATATGCTGTAGATGATACTGAATCACTGTTCCTTAGGAGAACCACTCCATTTATTTCTCTTCTACTATATTTGTCCAGGTGGCGTAAAACCTTGTGCGTTAAACTGCTTGGCTGAAGGTTACAATTTCTACACTGAACGTGCCCCTGCGGTGATTGATGGGACTCAGTGCAATGCAGATTCACTGGATATCTGTATCAATGGAGAATGCAAGGTTGCTCAGATTATGAATTTCATTGCTTTTTGTTGGGGTTTTTGAGACTTCTGTCTTTTTTTTCTCAGATAGTAGCTCCTAATTAATACTATGCTAATTTTTAATAAAGAGGGCTACATTTTAATTTAATTTTCAGTAAGAAATGTACATAGTTAAAGGTAGAATTATCCATTCACATTCAAGCACCATGCAAGTGTGATTTATTCTGGTGTTCTAGTTATGTTTATAGGGATTGCTAGAGCTATGAAGATATTTTGGAATTTAATTTCCATTATTCTTCTGTTTACAAACAAGATGATAGCAAAGAGGGGGAATGAGGATTCAGCTCATTCATATGTCTACTGTGTGTTCTCAATGAAAGATTATTTGATATATTTCATAGCAAAATATTTCCTCAAAGTGTAAAACAGCTATGCTTGTCCCATTTTGTCTTCTTTTGAAGCATTTATAATGGTTTTCGCTATAGAATTACTCTTATTAATGCATTTACTTCAGAGAATTAACCAGACCAGTTGGGAATTGCAGAAGCAAATCCATGGTATTTTCCTAGACCTGTGTATGAATCTTATCATAAGAAATTAGCCACAAAAACCACTGTTTTCTTAACTTTTTTCTTGTCTGCTTTTGTTTGACCTTAAAGAGAAGCATAAAACTAAATGCCAGAAACTGAGACAGATGAGATAAAAAACACTGTCTATTTTAGTTAGTCTCATAATTTCTTGCAAGTTTCTGTCCTTCTGGTTAACTTGTCTCCAAATGTATCTGATGTTGCACTGTGTGTGTGTGTGTGTGTGTGTGTGTGTGTGTGTGTGTGTGTGTGTATTTACTTGAAGAAAAAGTTATTTCTGGGACGGTATAAAAATGTTTTTCAGATAACCAAGACCCAGGCACAGGTTATATTCAGACATTGCATGCCTGGTATCAATGGCTAAAAGTCAAATTACAAATTTAAGTGCCAAAATATGCCAAAAATATATGAAGGGCACATTTCTATGATTAAATACAAAATTGAAAGGTAGAATTTCAGCTTCTACAATAAAATTTTATGTTTATATCTCCTTTTTCTTTATGGTAATTTTATTCAGCTAATGGAAACAGGTATTCATTTTTAGAGATTTCCTCAGGCATGAATTCCACAACTAATCCTTGACACTAACACTAACAATTGGATATCCAGAAGAGCCAGTGGTTTAGAAAGGGCAAACCATAATGCTCAGTCAAGACTCTTGTTGTTATAACCCTTGTTGTGTAGGACCATATGCCATTTTTTCTTAGTTCTTGCATTTATTAATTGAGGGTATAAGTAAGAGCCCATTGCCAACAAATTACAATATTTTAAGAATTGGAACCTGGTATCTATAAATGAAGAAGAAGTCTAAGCTAGAAATATAGGTGTACATTCCTGGGGAATCAGAATTTTTTTCTTTAAACTTATGTGTTGAGAAGTGTTAGCTAGAATTACTTAGGGAATGAAGGTAAAAGTGGAAAGAGGAAAGTATTTCCTGTTTAGATTTCCTGTACTGGAAAAACACATAAATAAATAAGTTATATTCATTTGGTTAGTGGGTCCAAGAGTTCCTCCTCTTTTTGACACACTGAATATTCTTCTCTGTTTTCAGCATGTAGGTTGTGATAATATTTTGGGATCCGATGCTAGGGAAGATAGATGTCGAGTCTGTGGAGGGGATGGAAGCACATGTGATGCCATTGAAGGGTTCTTCAATGATTCGTTGCCCAGAGGAGGTGAGTGTGTAGAAAGAACTCTTCCTCACACCTCTGGTGTACTTGGAATAGCCAAAATATTTGATTTCTCCCCTTATTTTAAAAATTTCTTTATTCAGGCAGACAATGGTTTTTCCCCAAATTGCTTTCAGTTCTTTAAATATTAAATGTGACTTCAGGTTAGATATTTTAAGGACATATTATTCCATTTCTACTTGACTTCATTTAGCCACGTTTCTTTAAGATGGGAATTCCTGCAGAGCCTTGAAGTGGGGGCCATGTGTTGAGGGGGAAAAAATGAACCAATATTATATATCTTGAGACTTTAAAGATATCTTGAGATAATTTTAGAGGAAAAGAAAAATACTCTTAGATGTATTCATGAACCCAAAGGGGAATTTGCTCATTATTCACAATTTATAAAGAGTAAAAGAAAGCATGGAAGAATAAGGAAACTGTTATTACTGAATGCTTACTAAACACTCATTTTCTGACGAAAGCTCCAGATGCTGCTTATTACTGGCTGTCTTCTGTGTTCCAGGCTACATGGAAGTAGTGCAGATACCAAGAGGCTCTGTTCACATCGAAGTCAGAGAAGTTGCCATGTCAAAGAACTATATTGGTAAGTAGCATATTTTGCTAGATTTTAAAAATTAATGAGGAAAAGCACCACAGTATCATGAAGGAAAAGACATACTGCTTTGAGGTAGAACACTTCCATGTTAAAAAGAAGTTCCACATGAAAGAACTAAACAAAAAAATCAGTAGTTTATAGCTTACTCTTCACTGGGTTAGTTGATTTTTTTTTTTTTTTAATTTTTGGCTGCGTTGGGTCTTCATTGCTGTGCACAGGCTTTCTCTAGTTGCAGTGAGCGGGGGGGCTATTCTTCGTTGTGGTGCATGGGCTTCTCACTGAGGTGGCTTCTCATTGCAGAGCACGGGCTCTAGGCGCATGGGCTTCAGTAGTTGCAGTACACAGGCTCAGTAGTTGCGGCACATGGGCCCTAGAGCGCTTGGGCTTCAGTAGTCGTGGTGCGTGGGCTTCAGGAGTTGTGGCTCATGGGCTCTAAAGCGCAGGCTCAGTAGTTGTGGTGCATGGGCTTAGTTGCTCTGCGGCATGTGGGATCTTCCCAGATCAGGGATCGAACCCATGTCCCCTGTGCTACAAGGGAAGTCCCATAGTTGATTTTTTTAATCAATTTTAATGAGAGATAATTTACATATAATAAAATGCATCCGTTATAAGTGTATAGTTCAAAAAGTATTTACAGTTTTATCAGTATCTGTCTCTCTCTATATATAGATATAGATATATATATAAATACCACAACCAAGACGTAGAACATTTCTGTGACTCCAAAACATTCTCTCATTACCCTTTGCAGTCAAGTCCCCCTAGCCTTAGCCTCAGAAAACATTGATCTCTTTTCTGACATTTTATTATTTTACTTTTCTTTATTCTGGAATTTCACATAAATAGGATCATATAGTATGTACTCTTATGTCTGGCTTTTTTTTCGTTCATAACATGTTTTTGAGATTCATCTATATTGTTGAGTGTACCTGAAGTTCATTCCTTTTTATTGCCAAATAGTATTCCATTGTTTGGATATACTGTAATTTATTTATCCACTCACTTGTTGATGGATATTTGGGTCATTGTCAGTCTTCGGCTATTATGAATAAAGCTTCTTTGAACATTCATAGACAAGTTTTGTATAGGCATATGTTTTCGTTTCTCCTGGATAAAAAGCCTAGGAGTGAAATCACTGGGTCATATGATAAGTACATGTTTAACTTTATAAAAAATTAATTAAGTTAACTGTTTTCCAAAGTGATTATATCGTTTATATTTCCACCAGTAATGTAAAAGAGTTCCAGTTGCTCTACATCCTGTCAGTACTTGGTATTGTCAGTCTTTTTAACTCTACCCATGTAGATATCTTTTTGTAAAATGTCTAAACAAATATTTTGCCTATTTTTACATTTTTTCTTTTTATAAAGTTATGAGTTCTTTATATATTCTAGTTATGTCTTGTTCAAATATATGTTTTATGAATATTTTCTTTAATCTGTGGCTTGTTTATTTCTGTTCTTAATGGTCTTTTAATTCTGATGAAATCTAATGTAATAATTTTTTTATGGTTTGTGCTTTCACATTCTATCTTAGAAATTTTGCCTACCCCAGGGTTGCAAAGATTGTCTTCAATGTGTCTTAAAGAAATTATGGGTTTAGCTTTTACATTTAGATATATGGTCCATTTTGAGTTTTTATGTAAGGTATAATAATGATTGAAATTCAGTTATTTTCACATGGATATTCAATTACTATAGCACCCTTTGTTCAAGAATGTTATTTTCCCCATTGAATTACCTTGACATTTGTGTTAGAGATCAATTGCGTGTGAATGTATGGATCTATTTCTGTTCCCTCCCATTGTTCCGTATGTCTGTCCTTAAACCAAAACCACACTGTGTTGATTAATAGAGATTTCCATTAGGTCTTGAAAATAGGAAGCATTAGGTTCTCAAATTTGTTCCTCTTTCTCAAAATTATTTTTGCTTTTCTAGGTCCTTTACATTTCTACATACATTTTAGAATCAGCTTGTCAATTTCTACAAAAAGAGATTATTTGGAATCTATAGATCAATTTGGGGAGAATTGACATCTTAAAAATATTGTCTTCCAATACATGAAAAGACTTACCTGTATATTTATTTAAGTCTTTACATTTGTTCAGTAATGCTTATTTTTCAGTGTACACATCTTGCACATATAGATTTTTTTAAAATCTGTCACTAAATATTTCATGCTTTTTGATGTTATTGTAAATGATATTGATATTTTAATCTCATATTTGAATTGTCAGTTGTTATACAGCAATTGATTTATTTTTGTATTGACCTCATGTCCTGTGACCTGGCTATACTCATGTATTAGTTCTGATAGTTGCTTTGTACATTTATTTGGATTTTCAACATAGATTATCATGTCATCCTTCAACAAAGTCAGTTTTACTTCTATCTTTCCAATATTTATGTCTTTTATATCTTTTTTCTTGCCTTATAATAGTGATCAGGACCTTCAGTACAATGTTGAATAGAAGTGAGGAGACTGGACATCCTTTCATTGTTACTTATCTTAAAGGGAAAGAATTCAGTTTTTTGGGGTTTTTTGTTTGTTTTTTTTAATCACTAAATATAATGTTAGCTAGAAGATTTATGTAGATGCCCTTTATCAGGTTGAAGAAGTTCCCTTCTGTTTCTAGTTTTGAGAGTTTTCTTTATGAATAGGTTTTGAGGTTTACTGCATGATCATGTGTTATTTTTTTCCCTCCCTTTCCTGTTAATATAGTAAATGCATTGATTGGTTTTCAAATGTTAAATCAATCTAGCATTCTTGGGATAAAAATCACTTTGTCATAAATTTATTATCCTTTGTATATATTGCTATAATTGATTTACTAATATTCTGTTAAGAATATTTGCATCTATGTTCATGTATATTGGTCTGTAGTCTTTTCTTATAACATCTTTGTTGGTTTTTATATTAGGATAAACCTGTCCTCATAAAGTTGGTTGGGAAATATTCCTTTCTTCTCTATTTTCTGAAAAAGTCTGGGTAAAATTGGTATTATTTCTTTTTTTTTTTTTTTTTTTTTTTTTAGGGGAATTAAAAGGTACTCTTCTGAGTCTAAGCAACCCAGGAAGTCCATCCCCACCTCTTTTTTTTTTTTTTTTTTTTGCGGTATGTGGGCCTCTCACTGTTGTGGCCTCTCCCGTTGCGGAGCACAGGCTCCGGACGCACAGGCCCAGCGGCCATGGCTCATGGGCCCAGCCGCTCCGCGGCATGTGGGATCCTCCCAGACTGGGGCACGAATCCGCCCCCCCCCCGCATCGGCAGGCGGACTCTCAACCACTGCGCCACCAGGGAAGCCCCTATTTCTTAATGTTTGATAGAATTCAACTGTGAAGGCATCTGGGCTGGAGTTTTCTTTGTGGGAAGTTTTTAATGAAAAATTCAGTTTCTGTAATAGGAATAAAGTTGTTGAATTCATTGCATAATTTTGTGCATAATATTCCCTTATTCTGTTTGAATGCCTGTAGGATCTGTAGTGATGGCTCTTCTCTCATTCCTCACATTGGTGATTTGTATCTTCTTTTTCTTGATTGTTCTAGTGAGGTGTTTATTAACTTTATTGATCATTTCAAAGAACAAGCTTTTGGTTTAAATGACTTTTCTATTATTTCTCCATTTTCCAGTACATCGATTCCCACTCTTCTCTTTATTTTTTCATTTTTGATATTCGCTTTGTGTTTAATTTGTTATTTTTCTAGCATCTCAAGATAGAAACTTAGATTATTGATCTTAAAAATCTTTTTTCTAATCTAAAATAGGCATTTTTCACTATAAATTTCCCTCTAAGCATTGCTTTAACTTCATCCCATATATTTGATATTGTTTTTTCCCAACACTCAATTTAAAATATTTTATTTACCATATGACACATGGCTTAGAAGGTATTATTCAATTTCCAAATATTTGGGGGTTTTCTTAATTCCATTATGGACAGATAAGGTATTTGTATGATTTTAGTTCTTTTGTTGAGGTTTGTTTTTATGGCCCAGAATATGGTCTCTCTTAGTGAATGTTCCATATGCACTTGAGAAGAATGTATATTATGGTGGTATTGGGTTTAGTATTCCATAAATGTCAATTAGATTAAATTGGTTGATAGTTTTGTTCAAGTCTTCTACATTTTTATTTATTTTCTGCCTCCTTGTTTCAGCAAATATTGAAAGAATCATGTTGAAATCTCCAACTAGAATTGTGGATTTGTTTATTTTTCCCATTAGTTGTAAGGTTTTGCTTCATTTATTTTCAGAGTTTGTTGTTAAGTGTATAGACATTTAAGATTGTTAGATTTTCTTGATGTATTGAGCATTTTATAATTATCATATGTTCCTCTTTATTTCTGATGATATTCTTTGACCCTCATCTATTTTGACTGATAACTAATCTAGCCACCCAGATTTCTTCTGATTAGTGCTTGCATAGTAAATTCTTTTCCATCCATCCACTTTTCACATGTAGGTGTTTCTGAACTTTAAATATGTTTCTTTTAGACAACATGTAGTGTGACTCTGATTTCTTATTGTATCTAACCATCTTTGCTTTTTCAATTACAGTCTCTAAATGCGGGGCTTGCCAAACTTTTTTTGTAAAGGGACAGATGGTAAATATTTTCAGCTTTACAGGACATGAAGTCTCTATCTCAGCTATTAAGTTCTACTATTGTAGTGTGAAAGCAGATACAGATAATACATAAATAAATGGGTATGACTGTGTTACAATAAACTTTATTTACAAAACAGGTGGTGGGCCATAGTTTGTCAGCTCCACATCTGGATCATTTATATTTAATGTAATTGTTAAAATCATTGGGTTTAAGTCTACCATTGTGCTATTTTTTTATTTGTTCCATGTATTTTTCCCTTTATTCTCCTTTTATGTCTTCTTTTAGCTTTATCAAGTGTTTTATAGTGTTCCATTTGGACTCTACTAATGGCTTATTAGCTATACTTCTTTTTTCTATTTAATTAGTGGTTGCTCTAGAGTTTACAAAATGCATCTTTAATTTATCACAATATACCTTCAAATAATATTATACCATTTATGTATAATGCAAGATGCTTATAACAGTTTATTTCCATTGTCTTCTTCCATCCTTTGTGCTATTTTTTAAAAACACATTTTACTTTTTCATATGTTATAAACCCTACAATACATTGTTATTATTTTTGTTTTAAAGAGTCAGTTATCCTTTTTTTTTTTTTTTTTTTTTTTGTGGTACGCGGGCCTCTCACTGTTGTGGCCTCTCCCATTGCGGAGCACAGGCCCTGGACGCGCAGGCTCAGCGGCCATGGCTCACGGGCCCAGCCGTTCCGCGGCATGTGGGATCTTCCCAGACCGGGGCGTGAACCCACGTCCCCTGCATCGGCAGGTGGACGCTCAACCACTGCGCCACCAGGGAAGCCCAGTTATCCTTTTTAAAAATTTAAAAATAAGAAAAAATTTTTCTATTTACCTACATATTTATTGTATCTGGCATACTTTCTTTGTGTAGATCTGAGCGTCCATCTGTATATATCTTCCAGTTTTTTCTCATATTTGTTTTCCTTTAAAATCCTTGAGTATATTTATAATAGCTGTTTGAAAGTTATTTTCTGCTAATTCCATAATTTCTGTCATTTCTGAGTCTGTTGCTTTTACTTGGCTTTCTTCGTGGTTTGTACCGTACCTTCCCCTTTCTTGCCAGTTGTAGTAATTTTTCATTGGATGTTGTACATTGTGAATATTTTTTTATTGAGAGTCTGGATTTTGTTGTTGTTGGTTTTTTTTTCCTTTAAAGAGTGTTAACTAACTTGTTGATGAGCTTGATACCTTTGAGGCTTGTATTTGAGCTTTGTTTAGGTGAGTCCAGAGTAGCCTTAATTCTAGAGTTGCTCAGCCCTACTAAAAATGCATGATTCTCTGCTGAATGCCCTAGTGGTTGAAACTCTCTGAATTCTTTCTCTAGAAATTTTTCTGCTTGTGGTTATCTAGTTTTTTGTTTTTGTTTCTGTTTGTTTGTTTTTTGGTGGGGTTTTTTTGGCCTGGCTTCATGGAATTTTATCCTATGCATACGTGGTTTACTATTCAGCAACAGATTCCCTCCTTTTACTCTAATTCTCTGGTTCTGCAAATTCCAAGTATCTTAGCCTTCCCAGTTTCTGATCTCTGTCTCCTTAACTCAGTGAGATCACCATCCTCTGCTTGGGTTCTCATGGTCTACGCTGACAGAAAGTGCCTCCAGGCAGGAAGCTAGGGAGATTATATGACTCACCTTGTGTTCCTTTTTGCCTGTGTCACAGTCCTGCACAGTCCTGGCCAATGTCTAAAAACAGCTGATTCATATATTTTGTGAGTTTTCTAGTTATTTATAATTGGAGGACAAGTCCAATCCCAGTTATTTCCTCTGTAAAGAAGTGGAAATTCTGTTTATTTGATGTTTGATCCCTTGAGACAGATTTAGGCTCTGCAGAGACCCTTATGAAATCTGGTTGAGTTCTTATTCCCCTTAAAATACCACCTCTTTTTCCTTAAATCTTTTAAAAATAAGATTATATCTAGAATGCATCTTTAGGTGGAATACCAGTATCATCAGGCTCTTCCTTCCTTTATTTAGGAAGACTCCTTTATTTTTACACCATAATTTTAGATTCTTTTCTGCATCAGCAAGAGTCAAAACAAAAATAAGACATCAGATGTTTTCCCTTTGATAATTCTTTGTCCATAATGCCACATCCTCCTCCCTTAGTAAATTCTTACTCACTCCTTCTTAAATGTTTGGTGTTTTTCTGAACTACGTTATGGTACCAGCAAATGTGAGTTAGGATTCCTTAAGTGAGTAGATGGGAAAATGGAAAGTGAGAGCTTAAATTGAAGGAGAATTCAAAGCTGCTAGAGCTTTTGTTTTTATTTTTGTTTTTACTGTTTCATGTGATACAGGCTCAGATGTCCTATATAACCAAGTAATTTTGATGTTTCAAATGAGACAGAGAATTACTGTGAGAGTTGAAAATAAAAAAATTTTAAATACAAGACAAATTTAAGACTAAATAATCCTTAAATTTGGTTAACATGTTCTTATCTCAAAAGATTAATTAGATTTATTTTTGACAATCAAATGAATTTTATAGCATATGTGAAGTCAAGAAAGTACAGATATATTTGCCAGGCAGATGGGGGTGGGGGGAATGAAAATGGTCTATACTCTGAAGGACAACTGACAGAGGTCCAGAGAGTCAGAGACTCTCTGCATCATGACCCTTTTAGTCCTTTGGGCATGCTTGTTTATCTGGCCTGATAAAGTTTTTGAAGAAGCTAGCATACTAACAAAAAAATTAAACTGACGTGTTTGTCACTGTCAAAGCATGATAATCATTATCAAAATTATCACTCATTTATTTATAAAAGTTTTTGTATAGTAGTGCTAATAACCCTTTTTCTATCACATATTTTTAAACTTTTTAATATGTTTTTTCCTGTAGAGGTTTAAAAAATTATGCATGCATATCTACTAATCTTTTTCTTTATACTTTCTGAGGTTTTGGTCATGCTTAGAAAAGCTTTTCAATACCCCAATATTATTTTTTAAAAAGTACTCTTACATTTTCTCCTACCATTTTATGATTTAACTATGTTTACATTTAAATATTTACCCATCTGGCATTTATTCTTTTCTCTCTTTTTTTTTAAACTTTGTTTTTATTGAGGTAAGATTCAAACAACATAGAATTCAAACATTTTTAAAGTGAACAGCATACTGGTATTTAGTACATTCCAAAGTATTTCCATCACCCCAAAAGGAACCCGGTGTCCATTAAGCAGTTACTTCCCATTCCCCAGCCCCTGGCAACCACCAGTCTGCTGTTTGTCCCTATAGATTTACCTTTTCTAGATATTTCTTATGAATAGATGCATAAAATATGTGACATTTTATGTCTAGCCTCTTCCACTCAGTGTAATTTTTTTTTAGTCTCATCCTCATTGAAGCATGTACAGTTCTTCATTCTTTCTTATGGCTGAATGTTATTCCATTGTACTGTATATACCCCAATTTGTTCATCCAGTCATCCATTGATGGACATTTGGTTGTTTCTACCTTTGGCTATTGGGAATAGTGCTACTATGAACTTGTGTGTACATATATTTGTTTGAGTACCTATTTTCACTTGTTTTGGATATATACCTAGGAATGGAGTTGTGGTATCTATTCTTATATAAAGAATGAGACAAATTCAGCATTTTTTTTTTTTTTTTTTTGCCAAAAAGCTAGTCTTTTGTCTTAGTTCCATTTCTTTTTCTCTTTCCTTTACTAATTTAGGGTGCTTCCCTTGTTATATATTAATTCCCATATGTACTTTTGTTTATTTCTTAACTGTCCATTTTGTTCTATTGTTCTGTCCATCTGTGTGCCATACCACATGTTGTTCCCACCCCATATTTGTATAATTACTGTTTTAATATTTGGACAGGAAAATCTGCTCCCTAACCCCACCTCCATCCCAAGTTATTCCTTTAGTCATAATTTCCCTTGCTAGTTCCACATTTTTATTCCTATAGATAAGCATTTCATTCCTTTCTATCAGTAACATTATAAATACTTAATATCTTCTTGACATTCACATGGAAAATTACTATTTTAATTTGTGCTTAAGAAAATGGTCAAGAATCCCATCTCTACATCCAGCACAGCAACAGTACCCCTTGGTTGAGTTTGCAACAGACTACTATCATCCAAAAAGATCTATCTAGTTTCTGTAGGGGCCACACAAGTGAAGTAAATAGGTATATGGTAGAAACCACCACCCTTGCACACTTTAAGACCTTATGGGTAGCATTCATCTCTGGCAATCCACACACACACCCCGCCCCCACTCCAAGATGCAATATTGTTTGTAGTTTACTGTTTTAGCTGGGGGAAGGAGAGAAGTTTCAGAGACTTCAACCTGGTCTTCCCCACTGGGATAGGTGTTATTTTACAGATCAAGAGATAAATGTGAAGGTTATGCCAGCTACCAAGTATACTGTTTCCATCTTATTTTTATTTATTTATTTATTTTGCGGTGCGAGGGCCTCTCATTGTTGTGGCCTCTCCCGTTGCGGAGCATAGGCTCCGGACACACAGGCTCAGCGGCCATGGCTCACGGGCCTAGCCGCTCCACGGCATGTGGGATCTTCCCGGACCGGGGCATGAACCCGTGTCCCCTGCATCGGCAGGTGGACCCTCAACCACTGCGCCACCAGGGAAGCCCCCTGTTTCCATTTTAAATTCAGGTCTGAGAGAAATGACCACGGACTGGATTCATGGACTCAGTGGACACTCTGTGAGCTGGACCTGGGTCAAAATTCCTTTTATTACTTTACTTCTCTGTGCCCTTATCCTAAACAAGGGGCACCATTTGCCACTTCAGGTTAACTCAGTCCCTGTGCCCAACAGTCCTCAGTATATTTGGATTTTCCCTTTCCCTGCTGGTAATGGCTTTTACGTCCTTTGAGGAAAGGCGAGGAAAAATTACCACTGAGTGCTGTGGTGTTGTGATGTTGTAGGATCCTATCTCCTAGTCACCCAGCCTCTGCTTAAGCTCAGTGGGTCTGGATCAGAAAAGTGCCCATCTCTTGGGCCCCTTGGAAGACTGTATTCTGTTAAATATCTCCATGACTACTCCTGACTGCCATGCTAATTTGTTATGGTTTGTGATAACTGTGCCCACCTCCATTCTAATGGTTATGCCATACCTCCTGGCCTCTAGTATGTTGGGATCATCCCCATTGCTGTCTGCGAGCCCAGTTCTGTAATGACAGTTCCAAGCTTAAAGAGAAGAGGGTCTCAGTGATGCTGGTGCCTGTCTCACCAGCACATTCTTTTTTAAAATTAATTAATTAATTTATTTATTTATTTATTTTTTATTTTTGGCTGTGTTGGGTGTTCGTTGCTGTGCACTGGCTTTCTCTAGTTTCTCTAGTTGCGGTGAGTGGGGGCTACTCTTCATTGTGGTGCGGGGCCAATTCTAATATGCTATTAGATTGCTATAATATGTTATTAGATACATATCTGGAGTGCAGGCTCAGCAGTTGTGGCTCGTGGCATGTGGGCTCAGTAGTTGTGGCTCGTAGGCTCTAGAGTGCAGTCTCAGCAGTTGTGGCGCATGGGCTTAGTTGCTCCGCGGCATGTGGGATCTTCCCAGGCCGGGGCTCAGGCCTGTGTCCCTTGCATTGGCAGGCAGATTCTTGACCACTGCGCCACCAAGAAAGCCCCAGCACATTCTTTATTGTTCTAATAAATGGAAGGTCTTTCAGGCCCTTGTGTAGAATATAGTCAGCTGATAGAGTTTTTGCCTTATATACTATATCCACTTTTGAATGTCCACTTCTGTGAACTTTTGATCCCTTCCTCTTCTCCCTGCTTCCACCTCCTGCTGATAAGTGCTGCCAGGCCCTGCAGCACCACAGTGCTCGCTACAACCATTTGGGAATTTTTATTGAAAGTCACTAAATCTATAGCTTAATACAGGCAAAATTGAGTCTTTACAAGAACAGGTTATTTCTCTCTACTTGTTTAGATCATCCTTGATGATTTTTATTAAAATTTCATAATTTACTCCACTAAGGGTTTGCCTGCCTTTTGATAGAATTATTCCTAAGTATTTTTATATTTTTCGTTGCCACTGAGAATGTCCTTATTTAAAACTGCTTTATAACTGCTATTCCTGATGTAGTAATACAACTGACTTTCATATATTGATTTTTATATCAAAACTTGCTGAACTTTCTTATTAAATGTCTTATTTTTCTATAATTTCTTTTAGATTTTTTACATTAAGATGAAAATTATATCATCTGCAAAAAAAAAATGAGTCTTTTGGCTCTTCTTTTCCTTCCTTATTGCCTTTACTTCTTTTTTTCCTACTCTGTTACACTAGCTAGATCCCACAGTCAATGGTTGAATAGAAGTGATGGTAACAGGCATCCTTAACTTTTTCCTGATCTTAAAGAAAATGCCTTCAACATTACATCTTTAGGTTTGATGTTTACTATACATTTTTGTTTGAGTGTTTTTGTTTGCCTTTTATAAAATTAATGAAGTTTCATGCTTTCCTAGTTTACTAAAATTTCTTTTAAATCATATATGAATATTGAACTTTTTAAAATGCTTTTTCTGCATCTGTTAAGGTAATCATCTGCCTTTCTTCCTTTAATAATATGAAAAAGTATATTAATTGATTTTCTATTATTAAACCAGCATTGCAATCCTGGTATAAGCTTACCTTACTTCTGATGTATTAACTTCTATATTACTTTATGCCAATTGCTAATATTTTATTTAATTACTTACATTTTGCATGTTTGTTCAAGAGTGCTGTTGTTGCATAATTTTTATTTATTTGACTGGCCAGGTTTGAACATGAAAATGCTGGACTCATAAAATGAGATTGGACGTATTCTCTTTCTCTATCCTCTTGGAAGAGTTTTGTGAAAAAGTGAAATTATTTTTTCCTTGAATGTGTGGTAGAACTACTCTGTACAAAGTTGTCTGAGTCTGATGTTTTCTTGTGGGAAAACTTTTATTGACTTTGAATAATCTAATATGCATTTTTTGGTATTTTCTGAGATACTAATTCACTGGCAGGTGAATCACAGTACTTCTACTTTACCAAATTATATAGCATCATTATCTAAGAGAAAGAATGTACTTACTGAATTTCTACCAACAGTGGCTGGAGATTACCAAATATTTCTGTTTCTGTGGTAGAATTCCTGGCACCTCATTAGAAATCACTTCACAATGCATATCTAAGTAACAAAAAATAAGTTGTTGGTGTTGTCTGTAAAAAAAAAAAAAAAGATTCCCATCTCGAAATGGAAATAGATATTCATTGTACACTTCAGTGCAATGATTAATGAGTGCCATTGTGGTAAATGAAGTTTCACATTTTTAGGTAGACAGTGATTTTTTTTTTTTTTTTTTTTTTTTTTAGCTTTAAAATCTGAAGGGGATGATTACTATATTAATGGTGCCTGGACTATTGACTGGCCTAGGAAGTTTGATGTTGCTGGGACAGCTTTTCACTATAAGAGGCCAACCGATGAACCAGAATCCTTAGAAGCTTTAGGTCCCACCTCAGAAAATCTCATTGTCATGGTAAATATGCCTTTGCCGCTTCATTTCTGATCTTTGTAATCTGACCTGTGAAGTAGGAAGGGGCAGGCTTTCTCATCTGAAATTAAAGTGGTGAAATTAAAGTAAATAAAGGTAAAATGGTATGCCTAAGGGTGTAAAAGTCTGTGTAAAGTTAAGACCATAGTGCTCTTTCCATATGACTGATCTTTTCAATGCCTGCTTGAATAATATTTTTATAACCAAATAAGGCAAATGAGAGAAATGGCTCCAAATTACCCATGAAAACGGAAGTAGAAAATTCAGTATAACTGCATGGGTTCTAAAAGTTGTCTTAAATTTCCCTTAAGACTTACATTATGACATTTTCTTCTTCAAAAGAAATAATAAATATCTGAATAAAGGCTCATTGTATTTTAATTATCTTCACCAGTTGTTTTCAATGTCAGGTTCTGCTTCAGGAACAGAATTTGGGAATTAGGTATAAATTCAACGTTCCCATCACCCGGACAGGCAGTGGAGACAATGAAGTTGGCTTTACGTGGAATCATCAGCCTTGGTCAGAATGCTCAGCTACTTGTGCTGGAGGTAAGACACCCACTAGGCAGCCCACCCAGAGGGCAGGATGGAAAGCAAAACATTCTGAGCTATGCTTTGTGTTTGCTAAAGAAGCTAATTGGAAATATTTCTTGCAGGTTTGCTTCAAGCTGTAATTTAGCAAAAGAAACTTTGCTTTAATTATATTATATTCCGTTTGTTTTTAACCTCATGTAATTTGTACAGATTTGTTGGTAAAATACATCTTGGCACAATGAGTGTCTCTGCTGGTGCTTCTCCCAAGACTATCTTGAAGGTGGGCTGTTTGCTTTTCGTGAACACATTCTTGGTAAAGAACATCAAGAGTTTTAAATAAGAAAATGAGCAAGAATCAGACGGCACAGATGTAACGTCTTGTAATGGGGGATGAGAATGTATGTCTGTGTGCTTGTGTGTTTGTGTTTGTGTGCTTGTATGTTTACCACAATCCTATTCAAACTCCCTTCTGCAGCCATCCAAGTTAAGGGGCTATATACTGGGATACTACAATAATTACTGGTGTCTGGGTCTCTGGGTTAATGGTGTTTGCAGACCCCATGATAGTCCCTCAGAGAGGTAGCTGCTAGGCGGTGGTTGGTGATGTGTTGGTTGTCCCATGTGCGTTTTTCATGGGTGCCTTTTCCCCACAATTTACTCTATTCCTAATCCTCCTCCCTCTAGTGGCCACCAATGCAATTCTTTACCTCTGGCTGGGAGAGCAGGACAGTTGGCTTCCTTCAAAGCCAACACCCTTGCTGCTGCATGGACTGGTGAGTAGAAGTGCTGTGCAAGCAGCATCTTCCTTCTCTCTGGAGACTAAATGCATCGCCTCCACCGTACACCTTGGTCCCAATAGGCAAGGAGACAAAACCTATCCCTCAGGCCTGTGCTGGACTAGAGCACCTCACCATTCCGAAAGCAAAGATTAAATTTTGAATAGTGATATTTAGAATGGGAGAGATGGAACTAAAGTGAATCATCCCATTTTACCCCGTATTCCAATGTATTACCTATTTTTCCTTTCTGAACCGCTCAGAAACACATGATTTACATGGACTTCATCCTATCTTGTCCTGTACTCACTGACTCTCTAAACACTTCTGATTCTCAAAGCTTGAATCAGAGAAATTATTTTCACAAAAGTGAATAATCACAATAATACATTCAGTAATTTTAGACTCATACAAAATTAAATCATGGATAAACTCCAACTCCAACTTAAGTAGTAAACACTATGCAAAAAAAAGCAGATGAACAATAATAATGTTTTCCTCCTGTGTGAAGTGTCATGAAACATGGTTATGTGTAATCTGTGGCATCAAAAGATATCTAATTCCCATCCGTTTTATGTATGAAATGGCTGGTGATTTATAAAGTTTTAAAAACTATAGGGCTTTACTATTTCTTTTAACAAAATAAAGGATATTTGAAATTAATTGTTCAAGTGAATGCCATTATATTATATTATAGTGGCATTTATATATATATATATATATATATATATATATATTTCTTTGTTCCAATTAAATTCCTTTTTATTTAATCTATAAATTAACTTTGCCCTTTTCACATACCAAAAAGAAGTCTTCATGATAACAGTAAATACATAATTCAGGCCCTGAGGTAAGGTGGGATAAACTTATTAAAGAGTCAAAATAATTTAAAGTTCAGGAAATCTAATGAAGTAGTCTAAATGTCGAGGTTGATTAGCTTGGAGAAGAGAAGGCTGAGGGAAAGTATATTATGATAGTATCTTCAAGTATGTGACAGAATGTTGAATGGGAGGTTCTTAGTGCCTGTTCATCTTTGTACTGAAAATTGCTATATTTGGGGATGGTTTAGATACAGTCTTGTCTGAGGCCAAGGAGGGATTAAGTGAATTCTCAGTGTTCCTTCTAACTCTATTCTTTTGTTCAGAAAGGAGATAGTCCAGCAAAAAAGGGGTGGGGGAGAAGGCCGAGAGAACTGAATTTAGAAGAAAAACTATGATTTTATTAAAGTAAAGAAGTATGAAAAATCTGAATGTGTGTTATTCTTTTCCATAACACTTGTATTGAGAAATCATAATAGAAGAGTGATTTCTTGTGATGGGGCATAAAACAAAAGAAAAACAAGGAGGGAGCAAAGCCCCTGGAAAGAGAATTTTCTCTTTATTTTTTATACTTCTTTCTTCTCTTCTGGAGCTACCAATCCTAGATATTTGAGGTGGTTCTGGGAACTGTAATTCTGCTCAATTGTGAGTGAAAAGCCTTTATAAGGCCATTGCCTTGTTTGGAAGAGAGATGTACAGTGTTTGAAAATCAGCAGGCATAGTGTGATGAGCTGCATTTCTTGGTAAGTGGTTCTCAAAGTGTGGTCCCCTAACCAGCAGCATCAACGTCACCTGAGAATTTATTAGAATGCTAATTTGTGGGCCCCATCTCAGACCTACTGAGTAGAGTCTCTCTTTGTGGGGCCCCAAAATCTATATTTTAACAAGTTCTCCAAGTGATTCTGATGCTTGCTCAAGTTTGAGTACCACTGGTCTTGGTTGACAGAGAAACTGAAACAGCACTCTAGACACATAGAATCCACGTCCTCATCACTGAAGTCTATGCATCTTTCTAGACTCATTTTGTATCTAAAACAATGTCTGGAACATACTAGGAACTCAATAAATGCTTACAGATAAGCGAATGATCAAAAGGAATTAATTATTTTGACAATTATATATTTGTGTTATTCTTTCCAGTGTGGGAAATGAGAGTTTAGAATTGTTATTTTGTTTGTAAGGTGGGGCAAAGCAATTGTCAGGGGAAGATAGTATAATTTTGATTATATTCTTTTGTTTACTTGAATAGGTTGGAAATATTTCCTAGAGTATAGAGTACAGATATCAGTTATTGGAGTTATTCTTCCTACACATACCCCCACTTTTAACCCCAGCTTCTTTAAATACAGGAGGCTTAGGATTGAGGAAAGGAATATCCCTTAGGACTCAGGAATCTTGATCAAAGAGAGAGCCAGTGTCAACTGCTCAGTAATGGTAAATGGAACTTCATCTGTTGTTAAGGAATCTTTCAGGAAAAAGTCATTTCTTCTCAGTTTTCACTCAGAAACTAAGGATGAATACTAACGTGTGTTCTTAATTGGGATACTCCACTCTCATCTTTGCAAAGTGGTGCTAGGTATCTTGAGACTGCCAAAACTTTTTAAAATGGAAAAAGAGGGAACAAGAAAGATCTCAAAGAACTTTCTACTGCAGTCTCACAAGACTGTTCAATGTTCTCACGACCTTTGGACTTTGAGTTTGGGAGCAATGTTGATATTTTCTCTTATGAGATCTTTTAAGATAAGAAGTTTTGAGATTGTTTTTCTGTTGCTTAGCAGACCCAGTGACAAATCTAAGACTGCAGGAAACACTGCTAGTGTTTCAGTCCAAGAAATGGTCTTTTCTCTGAGTCAGTGCTGACACACTTCCTTAGCCTGAATAAGAACATTGAGATGCTGTGGAGTGTTGTCTTCAGGATAAATGTGATTTTTAAGATACAGTTATGACTTTTCCTTTGAGAGAATTAAAACTGGACTATTTTCTGAACCATTGTTACTCCCACTAGAGTTTTGTTTCTATACTCTGTAATTAATCTGACTCCTAAATTTTTATACTACTATTGTATTCGTGATTAATATGTTGATTGATGAAGCTTGCCTAGGTAGTGAGAACTGTACTATATTAAAATACAAAGCTTTAGGAATTTTTTAAAGTAGTAATTTACGCTGATATGCCTTTGCACTGTGACTTTTAAAGATTGAAAAAATAATGTTTATTCATCTTTTGATTTTAGTTATATATACTCTCTTTTTACTGATGTTTGGCTAGATGTGTGGTTTTCAAGTTGTAGTGTGCATCAGAATCACCTGGAGGGCTTGTTCAAACAAGATTGCTACGTTCTGCCTCCAGTTTCTGATTCGGTAGGTCTGGGGCAGACTCCAAGAATTTGCATTTCTAACAAATTTCCAAGTGATGCTGGTGATACTGGTTCAGCAACCATACTTCAAGAAACATTGGGCTAGATACTTAGATTTCATAAAGTAAATGTCTAGTAAAACAAATTGACATATCCATTAGGTAATAATCCATATTGCAGTTGTAATCACATTACACCTAGTGTTTTTAATGATAAATGGTTCTAGCTCAGCTGTGTAATGACAAATAAAACTTTACAGTTTATGAAACATTTTTTGGTTCCCTGTTTCATTTGCTCATTCCCAATAACACCATGAGATAGGCACTGCTATTGTTATTCCTGTTTTACAGTAATACTCAAGTGAAGTAACGCTGAAATCAAGACTTAGAAGTCTAGTGATTTTTTTTTAATGTAGCATTTTCTCTTGTAATAAAAATGGTCCTTTACCTTGAAGAGAGCTTTTTCATCAGTTGACATCATCAATAGAGCAACATGATATATTCCCCACTCAAGAATTTCTCCTTTACTAGCTTGAAATTTCATTTTTTCAAATGCTTTCCCTAAAGCAATGATTCTCAGTTTTGGCTGCACATTGGAATCACCTGGGGAACTTTAAACAATTTTGACACTTGGGCCCGCCCCCAGAGATTCCGATTTAATTGCTTGGGAGTATGGCCTGGGCATCAGATTTTTAAAAGGTCCCTAGGTAATTCTAATGTGTAGCCACGGTTGAGAAGTACTGCCTTTGAGGCTAATTGAAGGTTTATTTAGTCTTCAAATAATTTACATTCAGATGCAAATACCTCTGGGAGCATTACTAACTCACATCTCTGTTATTAGTTGGCTACTAGTTGAATGCAAAGGTTAATGAGATTTAGGTATAAGTATCTGGAGTGGGAAAGTTAGCTAGGGACATCAGAGAAGGAAATGAAAAAAGTGGTAGAATACCAATTAATTTCATAATTTTGTTTAGTGTGGCCATTGGCCTTGAACATGCCTTTAGAAAGCTTTTTTGTAGTTTAGTTTATTTACGTGCTTTCTTCTTTACCTGATGGATCATTTATAAGCATCTAATTAATGCTTTCAAAACTGACCGAAATTGTGCTAAATATCATTTCTTGGCCCTTTGACTAAGCTCAAGTGCAATTGTGCTAAACAGATTTTCCAAAATCCTTTCTTCTCATTTCAAGTTTCTGTGGTACTTAGGGAGCTAAAATGAACAAGTGGTTATGTACTTAACCAACTTTAATTTAGACTCACAAGTCAGAATATGAGGCCCGTGTTTTAACTCAACATTTTTGAAAACTGATAACAAACATTTTTTTCTCTCTGCGACTTATAGTTGTAATCAGAGAAGGCCTTTTATTGTTTTAGGAAATTGTTGTTTTTGTTAGGGAATGAATTTTTGCAAAATGCAGCAGTATTCATGATAATTTCCTCCCCTATCTTTCTGGATGTGCTCTCATTTCCCACTATTCAAACCATTCCCCTTCCACCCCCACCTTCTCCCCGCTCCCCCCCGCCCCAACTCCTCCTCTTATTTAATACAACCCTTAGGCTTTAAAGCAAAACTTCCAAAACCAATTAACTGAGAGTTGATGCTGTACTGTTGTACCTGTTCTGTCAGGAAAGAAAGCTTAAGGATCCTTTAGTTGTGCAAAGAAAGGTCAGAAATACATATGTATTTTCATGTATTAGTTTTACATTTATACTGTAAATATACAGTCTTCATCCTGCAATCAGTTCTACTGACACTTCTGATTACTTTCTTCAAATTGTTTTTTCTAGGCTTTTCTTTCTCTTTGTGTTGAAGTACAAAAAATTGCATACCAATTTGGTCAGGTTTCTGCTGACAAAGGCATCTCTCTGCTAAACATTCATTGCTTAGCAGCTCAGGGGAAAAAAAAAAAGATAAGCTAAAGCTATGCTTAGATGGAGGACTGGGAGGGGGAGACAGGTTTATTTTTAGAGGCAATTTTGATTTTGTTTGAAGATCAAAGAGCACAGATTTTTCTTACTTATACAATGGAGTGTTTCAGGAATGTTTCTAATCAACTGTCTTTGACCATTTAGAATGTTATCATTACTTTTTCTTTTACATTTACATAGCCTAATTAATTTTTATTGTGTGTTTGACACTCAAATTTTATAAAGATGCTTGTTTTATTTGTTATTCTTTTTCTTCCCTGGATGGCATCTTAAGCCTAATGTGTTGTGTGTGTGTGTGTGTGTGTGTGTGTGTGTGTGTATAGCATATAAATTTTTAAAAGATTTTCTATGTTTTTCCTCTTTTTAACTAGGGCAAATTCTTTTTATTTTACTTTTTGTGGTTTCACCTGGCTCACCTGGATTCTTACACATACTGAAACTGGTTTCTACTCTTTAAGATTTTTAAGATGCTTTACATAGTTTCCAAGTACTATTTGTATTTTCCTGATTTAGGGCCATATTTTTCACAATGCCCCATAGTACCCCAGGACACTACAGCAGACTCACAGAGGCACTGCAGAATGTTGTACGTTTTCAATGGAAACACAGTGACACTGTCATACACCACGCAAATTATTACTATTGAGTGGTTAATAAGTGAAACTCAGATTTTTTTTTTTTTTTCCTGCCTGGGAGGGCTGTGAAAAAAGTACTGGGACACTAAGAGTACTGTGAACCAGGAAAGTTTGAGAACTCTTGATTTCAAATGAGTGTCAGTAAAGTTGGACAAAAATTAGTCACCTAGCTTCCTTTCAGTAGATGGTGAACTTCATCTCGTAAGAGGAAAAAATGCATATAAACTCCTTATTCAGGGTCCTGGTGATGTTCAGAGTTTAAAAATGGAGACTCTTCTGCACTTCCATTAAGAAACTAGAGGTTTTAAGTAATACGTAAATTTCTCCTTCATATCTGTATTAAGTATTTCTTCTAATGTGCCCTCCTGAATATGCTTCCTTCCTCTGTCTCTGTTAGTTCAGTTTCAGGTTAGTAGGTGATTAAAGGGAAAGAAAAAAGAGAGAGAAAAGAAAAAGAAACTATATATTTAAAAGAGCCCCTGATAGCAAATTCTCCCTTGCAGTTTACTACCTAACAAGTTTATGTAATAATCCACACTATTCCATTTATTAATAATAGACTTTTCAAATTATTTTAATGAATCTATCATGCAGATTACCTGGCCCCTTTAGAAAGCTGGATATTTCTACATTGTTTCTATGGAAGCACTTTATGTTAATGTTACATATTTTATTATTTTCAAGAATGATACAACAGAACTATAATTGTGCACTTAAAAGTACGTAAGTCCATTCTAAAATAACAATTTAAAAAAGTAATTATTAGAAAAATATGATGTAATCTTTTTGCCAGTACTAATATCTGACTGAAAGAGAATAGCTCTCAAAGTACCAGATAAAACAAAGGCAAATGCTTTACATATTCACAGATGTCCGTTTAATTTCTTTGCTAATTCTAACATGGCTAACATATTTAACATCACTAATAATGGTCAACTGACCATTAACACTTGTATTGCAGCTTATAAAGGACATATTCACTTAACTTGGAAAGAAACTCAAAGTGGAGGGGTCCCAAAATGGAACAGAGGAAAACAAAATTCAATTGTTTTTCAAGTTTCAAAATAGACTTGATTGAAATTAAGTGTGAAAGACATTAATAAGTCAAATCTTATAATTGTTTGCTTCACTTTAATTTAGGAATTACTATCCAAAATTTACTTTGAGTTAAGTGAAAGATACCAGATGGAAACTTTAGTTTGAATAATTAAAAGCCCTTTAGTCATTGTCATTTCTTTTCCTTTGAAGAAATATAGTTATATAATTAGTTTTTAAGAAAAATTCCCTATAAAGGGTATTTTCTGTGTGAGGTTGTACTATTGTTTGAAACTATGAGGGTCCTTTTACATTTGTTTCCTGTATATACCAAACTTAGACATAAAACGGATCACTGTGATATTTTTAATTATACAAGTCCCTTGTAAAACATGACTTGAGTTTACAAGGAATAAAGATTTGCGTCAGTTTTGTTCATTATTCTGTAATTTTCTCTTTGGTCTTTGAAAAATAAAATATTTATAAGACTAGACAGTAGTCTATCATTGCATTGACTGTGGCATTCCCCTATTCACTCTCTCCCATCATCCCCTTCTTTCAGTTCATTTTCAGTGTTGAGAAGGAAGAGTACACTTTAACATACGGGGTTAGTTATGCCAGGCATCAGAGCAGGGCACCTGTGAACATCACAGCTCCCAAAAGCCTATGCTCTGTAGCCATCAATTGCACTTGGCTCAGTTCTCATGTAACATGCCCTTGAGAGGGCTACTCCTCTAGGTAAACTCATGCTCTTGGCTGGTTCATGCTTCAGAAGTTAATATGTTTTTTCTTTTGTCTCTAATAATTATTTCTATTTATCTTTTTCCTTAAGTATGTAGCTTCCCCTATAGAATACAGTTTAAAAAAAATTCTTTGAATTCTCCTGTGTATTTTCAATATAATTTAAGCTTTCTAACTTCTTGTAAAAAATTTACATATGAAAGTTTAGTTTGATAACCTGACATTTTTTACTGTTTACCCTTGCATATTGTGGCTTGCATTTTCTCTAGTGTTAAGATTTATAACTGAGGGCAAGAAATCTGTGCTAACCTAAAGCACTCCTCCTAATGCTGTTTTCCTTCCTCTTCCATTTCATTTCTGTTGCTTTAGAGATTATATTCTTCTCTAACATGAATAGGGCCGGGATACATCTTACTCACTGAAAAACTTGAGTAAGGCTGAAACCAAAGTTTAAGTGCATTCCTATTGTATTTATGATCTATGTGTCACAGGTCATGTTTCACTTCACTGAAATTTTGTCCCAAATCTCATTTTTGACAGTCATAACACTATGCATCTTTACAAGGTATTATGCATAAAATACTTCTGGAAAAAAAAAAAACTTCTTGTAATGATAAGCATTATCACCCTGATTTTATAGGATCTTATGATATTATTATTCCCATTTTTTATCTAAACAAAATTAAGATTTTCATTTAAAACTATATAGCTTGTTTATGATTGTGTCCTTGTTATAATTCAAATCTGAAATATTTACTCTTTGGTTCCAAGAAAAGGATTCTATATATAATTAAAGAAAAGCTTCTTTATTGGTGATAAATCCATCACAATGTGTGGAAGAAACTCAAGACCTCCTTGTACTCCAGCATCATTCCTCTAATGTTTAATGAAATACCCAAAACAAATAAGCTCCTACTAAAGTTCATGGAAATTCCTTTTTAGTATAATATGAGTTAATTCTTTATATTAGGCAACTTGTCTCTCACAAAGTCCTATTTCTAGTTAGTGTTCTGCCTCTTGACATGTCTAACCCCTTTGATATGTACCTCACACTGCTAAGAAATGAGACACTGAAACGCGACGCAGAACCAAACAGAATCTAACAAATGCCTGTTTTCCAGACTTATTATTCTGTAGAGGACAGGGGAAAAGCAGACCTAGAAGGGGGAAAAGTGAACAATTGAATTGTGGAGGAAAAAAGAAAAGACAACTTTCATAGAATTTTGGATCTGAAAGGAACATTAGAAATCATCTAATTTTTTGGTCTCATTTTACAAAGGAGAATGAAAACTTGCCTTAGATCATTTACCTAAACTGCCTAGAACTCAAAAAGAGGTAGTAACTAAACATGGCAGAAGTCAGAGTGAGAAAAAAATATCGTAACAAGATAAAGTGAAAGGGAATTACATCATAGACATTTGGCTATGAGATGAGTTCTTAAGATCCATGAAGATAAAGGAGAGAGAAATCAGACAGCAACATAACAAAATGAAGGAACTGTAAAATTCGAAATATTACATCTGAAAGTGCATTGTTTTATTAGATGAGGTAGGTTCCATAATATAATTATAATGGTACTTGCTTTATCCCCTCCCTTCATTATTAATGTAATCTCATTGAGGTCAAGTCTGTCTCACTCATTTTCCCCCTTATGATAATGAAAACCCATGGCTTAGACTTAGTAGGAATTCAATGAGTTAAGTTAGACCTTTCCGTGGAAGAGATTACTGTTAATTTACAATGAGTAGTTGGAATTCCCTCCAGGGGTAGTGTGATTTCAAATAAACACAGTATATGTATGCACCACCCTACCTTACCATCACTAAACAGAGTTGTTCTAGAAAAATAAATATTTTTAGAGCTGCATTTTCCTTTTCTTAATCCTGCTTCCTTGGGACATATAATTTTGCTTAAGACAGAAGGGAAGACACTGGAAAGGCAGAGAAAGAAAACCTTTGGGAGATAAAAACTAGCAGGAGGCTCTTGAGAAGAAGGAAGCAAATGGGTGGAGCTGATTGGTACCCTGATGCCAGCTGTTAGATCCAAGGCAGATGGGCTTTGCTCTGCCCTACAAATGCTTATGTCTGGCCAATAATCACACAGCACAGCAGCCAGATTCCAGCCATGAAAGGCAGAGCAGAGAGACATTTTTTTCCTGGCACTTGTTGCTCTCTGGATGCTATCTGCACTGAAGATTTAGATTAAATTAATGTTGTTGGCCATATGCTCTGTATACTGTGGTTATATAGTGTTGTCTTGGTTGCTAGCTACTTTGGATGCTGTGGTTAAGCAAACTGTTGCCTTAGCCACCAACCACATTTGTACTGTAAGCTCTGACTTATTAACTTTTTCCCCCCTATTCTTCAGAAAACTGTTTCTTGGGTAGATAGGATGTGCTTTGCCACTAGGTTAAATTATCTAGATGTTGATTAGCCCATCAATCCCAAAGTTACACTTTTCCTTTCTGTCTTTCCCTTACTGACTTTCATGTAGTTACAGACTGCTCACTTACCAGTTGAATCGTCTAGGACTGAAATGCTGGTTCTTATGAGTAGATTTGAGAAGACCTAGAAGATCTTTCTCTTGCCCTTAACCTCTCCCACATCCTTCTTGGTTTAATACATATCACTCTTTCAAATGAGATTCAAGTGGTAATTTCTGTGCATTAAGTGCCCTCTCTCTACTTTTAAAATGATGAACTACCCTAAGAAAAGCAATAAATTGCTAAATATTGTTACACATGAACTTATTAAATGATTTAATTATCTGAAAGAAGAGAGATGGGACATGAGAACATTGAGCAGCTTATAAGAAGAGTAGAAGAGGGATTGAAAAGGAGGCAAGAAATGAAGAGGAGGAATGGTCTCTTAAGTCTTCACTCAGGATTGGCTCTGCAGCTGCTGAGCAAAAGACCCTATATTCTTGAACCATCACCATTTCCTAGAGTAAGCACAACAGATGAAGGGCTCCATATAGGACTCACTTGCAGCTTGGTGGACTTCTTGCTCATTTTCCTATGGTGTATGCTACTTCAAAATGCTAAATGCCATTTCTTGACGTATAGCTTGAGCAGTGATTCAAGTTGGGTATTCCTTCCTCCCATTGGACAGCAGAACCTTTGATGGGCAAGTAGATCATCTGTAACTTTTAGCAGAAATTAAATATAAGATCTGACAAATTTAAACTTCCAGGCTAAAAATAAGAATTACATTTCCATGTTAAGAACCATCTTTGGTATCAAAGAACCAAAATGGTAAGCAAATTAAAAGACTCTAAACAGGATACACCCATTTTAGAGAGTTTAAAGTAAATATGTATTGGTAAGGGCATCTTTGTACTTAAATTTTGTAATATGAAACCATTAAAGTTCTTTTTTTTTTTAAGCATGGAAGAGGAATTGCGTTTAAAAACAGAATTGGGTATAGAATTTGCATGCCAGTAACCTCAGGTGTTTAAGAATAAAATATAATTAGTGCAATTTTAAGTTTGACCAATTAAATTCTGCAGAACACCTGCATATCTCCAGGGGATATGGGCACTAAGCCACCAGAATTTTGTTTTTGATTAGGCATATACTGACTGGTCATACGGACATTTTATGTTTTAGGTTATAAACTATACATCTTTAGATTTGAAAGCATAGTGCTTTTGTGTAACTGGATGTAATTATTCCTGAAAGGTTTAAATCAACTTCTTAGCAATGTTTTACAGATTACTTTAAAAGAAGCTATGTACAAGAGGGTTGATCATATAAAAAGATTCTAAACTCAATCATTTCTCTTGTTGACTTGGTTTAGATTATTTCCAGTTGATCTGTGTTTTCTAAAGCTAAAAGCTGCATTTTCCTTAATCCAAAAGTATGTGTTGAAAAATCCATTCAATTAGGTGCATTGGTTTAGAGAGTTATTCTGTTGCTGCTGATTTAAAAAGAAAAAAAAAAAATTCTGTAAACCTGCCAAGTGTGGGGGTAAAAGTTGGAAGGAGATTTGTGCTATTGAAGGGAGATAGTTCAGCATTTTAGGAAGGTTTGGAATAGATTACTAGTATAGTCAGTTCTTGAGTGTGAAATACCACACTGTCTAATATGACATTTTAGAAGAAAATTAATAAAAGATGAATGCAAGGAAAATGCATCTTTGTAAAATACAGTTATTTCAGCTGCTTATTCAAGGACTTTAATTTTTACTTCATAAAAAATAGAATTCTGAAATTATGAAAGTGAAATGTACCCCCAAATATCCTAAATTCTAGTTTTTAAGAAGTCTGAGAGGCATGACAAAATTAAGTCAATTTGTAATTCTCAGCACTTAGCTCAATATCTCATAAGTAGTACAGTGCCTTGTATTCAGTAATTATTCTCTATTGAATGAATAAATGGATGAATGAATGAATGAATGAATGACCTGCGAACCATATTTAGCTGGCATTTTTAGCTTGTGCACTATGTAATTTTAAATTAATTACTGGATCCCACCAAAGAACAAAATAGCCTTAAAAATAAAGGTCCAGGGCTTCCCTGGTGGCGCAGTGATTGAGAGTCCGCCTGTTGATACAGGGGACGCGGGTTCGTGCCCTGATGCGGGAGGATCCCACATGCCGCGGAGCGGAGCGGCTGGGCCCGTGAGCCATGGCCGCTGAGCCTGCGCGTCCGGAGCCTGTGCTCCGCAACGGGAGAGGCCACAGCAGTGAGAGGCCCACGTACAGCAAAAAATAATAATAATAAAAATAAAAATAAAGGTCCAGAGCAAAGATATGAGATTGTGAATAATTTTTATTTTGTTCTTTGTGGTTTTGTGTATTTTCCAAATTTTTAACAATAAATGTTATGTAGCTGAAGTTTTTCAAGATCATACATGGCTAGAATTTATCTTAAAATCAAATGTAAATCTTACCTCTAATAACTAATATTTCATCTGTGATTCAAATTGCAGAAGCCTTACTTTTATATTAAAGGCTACTTTTAAAAACTAATGTCATTATAACCAAACAACATTTCTAAGATTTTAAAGGAAGTAGAATTTTATCTTAACCTGTAGAAACTGAATTGATGTTTCTGCCACTTATATAAAGCAATATCAGTTCCACTTTGTAGTGTTGAAAATGTTTATCCTCCCTCGGTAAAATAAAATAAAAATAAAAAGTTTATCCTTTTCTGAAAAACAACCGAGATACTAGCTTGAATGCCAACTTCCTTATTGCAAGTTTAATCATATTTTTTTAGTTATTAAATGTATTTATTAAAGTTGGCTGAAGTTGTAAATCCTTTGTGTAAGTGGATGTTTTGAGTCTCCCCCCTCCAAGTATAATCGTATTTGAATGGTTATTTTAAAAAATAACCATGCTAACCTATAAAAACAGTCGCCTGCTCCTCCTGATAGGAGCAAGTATTGAACCCAGGTAGATGGCTATTCTGAGCCACTGTGGCAGTGGGTGTTGAATCCTATGACTAATAATAGAGATTTTTATCCAGGTGAATCACATGGACTTAGTTATCTGCCCACTGGAATGACACAATGAGGAGATATGTGGTGAATACTGTGGAACATCTGTGAATGGGTCAAAGCTATGCCTGGTGTGAATCATTCTTCCCTCAAAAATCTAAAGTTTAATAGTTAAAAAATTCCAAACTGTTGTTGCATAAACTGAGATATTTGGCCTATTCAAGGGGTTGGGATGGAATGAATACAGCACATACTCTGAGACATTTTGCAAGTAAGTTGTTTGTCTATATTTTAAAGCCCTAAATTTAGGAAAACCAAAAAGCTTGATCAGTAAGAGCCTTGGGTCACTGCAAGTAATAAAATATACCTTCTTCATCTGCTCACTACCATCATGGAGGCTATGGGACTTAATGGTTTTCGCCATCAGGGAAAGAGATTTCCCTACCTTTAAATTCAAAGTGCTTAGTTAGAAGTGTGCAAAACATGATGACTGAGGTACTCCCACCTGCAGACGTCCCAGGATGTTTAAGGGACCTTGGGGAAGCATTTGGTGCGTAGCTCTTTAGGTGACAGTTTCCTTCACTGAATGGTCCTGTTTCACATTGATTTCCCTAATTTGGGGTCAAACTCTTTTCTTTAGGGCACTACTAAAAGCAACTGAGAAAAAAAAAAAAGAAAAACTGAAGGTTTGTGTGGGGCTAGGTAGGTATGAAGCTGTAGTTACTTGGATACTGCTAATGCTGCTTTTATAACTGGTTCTAGGTAATTTAGCCTACCGGGTTATAGAGATGGGATGAATGAGTAAGGGGGATAGCTTAGTTTGTGCTTTTATTTTCAATTCTGGGAGTAAGCTGCTACCTCTATAGGATCTGGAACACTTAGCATTGTCTTGTAGATTGACTTTCCTCTGAGACCTTGATACACCTATCTTTGCTTCTTTTGATTCCTCCACACTGAAGAGAAAATGAATCTGCATAAAGTCTATTCACCAGGCATGTTTACAGATAAGAATGTGTTTGTGTGTGTCTTCGTATTTTGTGAAATGTGAGCAAGGTGTGGTGGATATCTTTGCCATTAAATAATAAACATATATTTAGAATTTTACAAATTTTATGAGAATATTTTTAGCTGTGGCAAACAGGTTACATAGACTAATTTTTGAGAATGAGATAAGTACTTTGTAAGTTAATATTTGATGGAAAATGTGTGTATCTGTTTGCCAGTGGTGTAATCAACAAGGGCTGACTCTATCAAAGCAAACAGATTACTGATGGGTTGCAGTCCAAAGAGGCTCACTGCAGTCTTTAAATTCTAGACTTTGTGGGCTTTCAGAGAAATAAATCTGTAAATGGAAGGAGAAAAAATGAAATGTGTGAATGTTACGTGTTCCTAACAAAGACTGAATTGATTGGATTTGTCCTACAAGATATTAAAAAGTAAATTTGTCCCTAATGTTTTGTTTTTACATAGATATCCAACCATTGTTTTGCACTGAAATGTATATTCATACATTTTATCTGATGATATTTTGGGAAAATAAAGTTTCTTTTTTTAAAGGAAAGCATGAAGAAGAATATACAAATGGGAATACTAATTGTTTAAAATTACCAATAGTTTCTTTTCTGAACTTGAAAACAGTTATGTTTCTAAATATGAGAATAATTTTGCCTAAATTTGCAATATAATGACCAGGTCTTCTCTCCTTTTTAGAGGAGCAGTCAAGTGTTTCTGGAACAGATAAGACAGCAGCGATCCAGTGAGGTTGATCCCCCACAGAGGAAAGCTATGCATACCTAACTTACTGGAAGGTAAACTACTCTTCAATTAATGATGTCCTCCTTTTCTCAAGGTGTCCAAAGACAGGAGGTGGTCTGTAAAAGGTTGGACGACAACTCCATTGTCCAGAACAATTACTGTGACCCTGATAGTAAGCCACCTGAAAATCAAAGAACCTGCAACACTGAGCCCTGCCCACCAGAGTAAGTAAGAGAAAGAAGTGAGAATTATTTTCTTCAAGTGCAAAGAGAAAAACATTAGATATTCTTATTTGGAAACATACATTCATACGATATAAATAAATTAGGCTGAGAAAAGGGGGTAAAACATCACAGAGGGTGGAATTTTGATTCCTATTTATCCACAGGACTTAGTAATTAACCCCTTTAAAGCAGGAACTTCAATAGGTTGATCCTGGCATAGTGCTGGCAATTGTCATATTTCATTAATTCTAAAGCACATATCATTTGCATTTTAACATCTCTGAAATTAGATTCATTTTGCAGTTGATGGTATCTTACAATAATAATTGGCATTATTTTTCTTTAATGGTACATAAAATAATGGTATCTTAGATCCAGTAAAATATAGTAGATTGGCGTGCAGTCCTATCTTTTCCAGATATTATCCTAAAGGCTTAAAGATATTTTAAATGGTTTAGAAATATTCTGTAATGGAGTATCAGTGCTTTAATTTGCTGACCCAGTTTTAAGTTCTGTCATCCTAAGGCATCCTGTCTTCTGAGTGTAGAGCACAGGCCTAGAGGTGTACTTCAGTCCTTTTCTGTTGATTAATGTAGCAGTTACAACTCACTGTAAAGGGAGGTACAAGAAGAGAGCCCATCCATCTTAATGATGACTTTTTAAAAATTTAAACTTAAAAATATGAGACCTGCTATCAGTGGACCACACTGTAGGAATCTGTAGGAACAGAAAGGTTTCTCGTTTGAGCAAAAGGCAATAATTTTGCGAAAAAGGACAAAGATGCTGAGTTAATGCTGAAAATACTGATCTTTTTAGGGATTTTGCCTGATTGACAATAGCAAGACAAAATATGTGTGAATGGCATTTCATTATTGTTTGAGAAATCAGAGTAACCATTATCCCCCAGATTACCTAATTATCCCAACATGAAATTGATAAAACGAGAGTAGGCAAATGAGATTATGTATTCCAAGCTCTCTAGAACTGGAGAGGAAAGCTCTATAATGAAGTAAGCCTTTTTCTAAAAGTGGAGTCACAAAAATCTGGGACTTACAATGGATAAAGAATGCAGGTCCCTAATATGGTTAAAGCAAGATGCATTTCTTGATATTTGTTCCAAAATAATAATGCCTTTGAACTTTCAATATCCAAAGTCAGTGTCTGCCTGAATGTTTTAATTTTAAGGAGAAATACTCACTCCTAGTCTCTTGAAAAGGTTTAGGGCAGTGGCTACCAAGAAGGAACACAGAATCTAGGGTGATAGAAGTTTTTATTCTAAGACTTTTAAAATTTCATGTCTCTTCTTTTTCAAATGTGATCACCATGTAACTAACTCCTTAAAAGCCAGACATGAGAAAGTATAGAAGTACAACCTATGATATGTATTACAAAGACAAGATATTTGTTTTTTTATTTTCCTTTCTTCTGCTAATTATTTTTATAAATTTATCTCAAGAGAAACTGAAAAGCTATATAAAACAAAGTGATGCTCAAAAACCAGAAGATATTTTTTGACGTTTCCAATAACTTAAGCATGTTTTCATATAATTGTGAGCCTCAACCCAGTAAGTTAATTCCCCGACACTCAGTACTTTAAGTATTATGTTTGTCATGATCAGCCATTTAAGGCATCTGAGTGGGCCTGGTCACACCTGTTCTATTTTGGCCTCAGCTTTTTTATTTGTTTAAGTTCAAATGCTATTCAAACATCCTTTGAGACTTCTGTGGTTGGTCATTTCATTCCAGATATCATGTGCTTGTATATTACATGGGAGATTTTTTTTTTAACATTTTAAGGATAATTGACATTGGAATTAACCTACTCAGATAAAATTGTTTCATATTTCCCTTCCTTTTGTAGTTCGGAAATAAAAAGTTACTTCTTAACTTTTTTGTTGTTTGGAGTAAGAAAATGGAATTTGAAAAAGATAGAAAATTTAGACAGACAGTTTTCTTTGTTGGAAAGAGCTAATGATACATATTTAAAATATTTCTCTTTTATCAGTCCTTTTAAATTTCTTCTTTATTCCTTTGAATTCAGACTATGAAAAAAGGAAATCTTAATTATTCAGAATGGTTGTCATATGTAATAAGATTCCCAGTAGACATTGGTATTATAGAGATAAAGCTCACTGAAAAACTACTCAATTCAGTAAGACATTAAATGAGTGTGGAAGAGAGAAGGTTTTTCAGATGACAATGTGATAATCATATTTGGTTTTTGTCATACATATTAAAGCGTAAAATTTTTTAAATGCAGATAAGTAGAAAGAAGAAACTAAAAAAACACAATACTTGTAAGACCACTGTTAATATTTTGATCTATATATTTCATCTTTTTCTATGTCTACATAGGCACATGTATATAAAAAATGGAATTATATTATTTATGATGCTCTGTAGTCAGTTCTCAACATATTGAACATTATGTTGTTCTGAACATTAAACATCATCTACAACATTTAGTAGATATGTCATTATTTATTTAAACTGGTTTTCCACTGTTGAACAATTTTGTCTGGGTCCTAGCTTTTGATCCCTTTCTATTCCACAGCATTAACCATATTTGCTACCAAAACTTTGCTCTCTATAATTATGCCCTTATGCTAAATGAATAGGAATAAAATTTCTGGTTCAAATAGAATTATATTTTACTCTCTGAGACAAACTGTCAAGTTGCTCTCTAGAAAGAATGTATGAATGTATATTCCCACCAACAGTACATATATGACTGTCATTTTCCTGAACTGAACAACACCGGGTATTATTTTAAAAACAATCTTTAACTATTTTATAGGGAAGAAAAACCCTTGATATCTAATTGCTATTTTATTTTTTGTGCTAGAATTGCTGGTGAGGCTGAACATTTAAAAATTATGTTCGGTGGCCATTTGTATTACTTCTTTTTTGCTCTTCATGGCCTGACCCATTTTTCTACTGAAGTGTTTATCATTTTGTTATTGATTTGTATTAACTCAATGTATTAAGAATATTAACTATTTTAGACATTTTTTTCCTAGTTTGTTATATATTTCCCATATTATGGTGTTATGATCTATTTTTACTTATAAAAGTTTTTTTAAAATACTATGTAGAAAAACTATCAAACTTTTATTTCTCTCATTGGTATAATGTTATGAAGGCCTTATCCACTTTATGATTATACTTTCAAAGTTTTTTTTAAGGTAAACTCTATCTGAAATATATTTGCCTGCTTTGAGAAAAGGATCTATATTTATTTTCAAATATTATTGTTTTCCCAATACCATTAATTTAAAATCCTAAATGGTATTTTTTCATCAGAAATTATCTAATGAAATATTTTAAGTGTGCTTTAGTCATATTGGAGACTTTATAAGTAAAGTATGGAAAAACAGAGGGCAGTAAGGTTTATCCTTGTTCTGCATAAAATACAGGGGACTAGGAAGAATAGACAAAAGAGGCATTGGTAAAGAAATAATAATAATAGTGTTCATTTGGAGGACCTTGAAAGGCCAGAGGAAGCCTTGCTGGAAAAAAGTAGTGTGGTCAGAGCAGCAACTCTTTTATGAGAAAAAGAATAGTAGTCAAGATGGTGAGGTGACTAGGGATAGGAAAAAAACAAGAATTCTAGAGGCATTGAATGAAAATGGTAGGATTCATGACATAGGTAGAAATAATTAGGAAAAGGAAAAGGGAGGAGCTGATATTAAAGAGCATGACTGATAGGAAGCTAGTGCCCCACTGTAAGAAAAGGAAGTAATGTTGAGTTGGAATCCAAAGAGAAAGGCCAAGAGTTCAGTTTTGACCATGCTGTCTTTTAATAGCAAGAATATTTGTATATATGACTTCATTTGAAGAGTCTTTGGATACTGAATATAATTCCTGTATGTTACTGTGATTTTTAAATTTGCAAAAATCAGAAAGGTAAAAACAATGGAGTACAGTACATTGTGATAATACTGTGACCAAGAATTAAAAGACATTTTTTTAAGCAACTGCAATATGGAAGGCACTGTGCCTTGGAAAATGGTTCTTTTTCCTAAGGACAATCTAATTGGGCAAATACATATAAAAATAACTATAGTACAAGGCAAAATATGTTAAGTACAGTAAGAGTTATAAGCAAAAGGGCAAAAGGATGGTCAGACTGGAGAGAGATTTTTACCCAGGGGCTAGGTTTTCTTTAATAGTATATTTTTATTTTGAGTCATTTCACCTCACCCCATGGACAACTATAATCTGTTATTTTAAGTTTAGAAAAAGATCATCAGAGTCCTCTGTAAAACTCCAAAATGTAAGACCTGGGAGGAATCATAGAAACCATATAAGTCAACTCCCATCATCTCATTTTCTTCCCCCAATATTATTGTTTGTCCTCTTAAGGTACAGATAATGTAGATCAGATTACACAGGCTGCATCAAGCCACTCATTTCAGACACTCAAACGTGAATCCCACTAACTGTATAGCTTCTTCATCCTGATGAGGATGAAGACAATTTTATCACTGGGTCTTCAGCTCAGAAAGAAATAGCCCCAGTATTATTCAGATTATAATAATTCAGCAATTGATAGTCTCAGAGATAATTTTAGTGCTCATATTTTACCACTGAAACTAGAGGATGAAAAAAGAGAAATAGGGAGAATGTCATCAGAGGGTCAAATACATGGAGAATGAAGTTGAAGGAAGCAGTCTGTCTTACACTGGACAGGAGAGTGGTGAAACTGGGACTAATAGATGCAGTGGTAAAATTGCAAAACTATTTAAATAACTAGATGGTGATTTAATCCTTTAGAGAGACATGGGAAGGGATGATTTGGTGAGCAATAAAGACACAACAGGGACTGAATGTGAAACCTGAAATCAAAGTTAAAGTCAGAAGGAAAATTGGAAGTGTAGTTAATATTTTTACTTCCATACATTCTGACTTAAACGCTAGAGTGATACATCTAGGTTAAAAGATGGTTGGTAATAAAAGAGCGGACGAAGAATAAAAAGGCGGAGGTGGCCCTGGTCTCGTGCACCAAAAAAAACAGCAACACCTCCTGAATCACTGCTGTTACTCTGGGCACCTGTGTTTAATTTGAAGGCCTCCATCCCTCTTACATTATGAGACCTAATGAGATCATGGCTGGAGATGGTATGACTGAACTTTTTGTGGCTGAGTTATACACATTGCTGTTTTATCCCCTAATCTTGGTGATGAAATCACTGCTGCGAATTGAATCAGAGTTTCACTATGGCTGGCATGCAAGTTATTATTCTCAATACACATTTTCCTCTTTACCAAAAATGGTACTAACAACTTAGGATCCTGTTCATCTGTGGAAAACAAAACGGAAAGAATATGAAAATCACTTTAAATCTCCTCTGGAAAATGACTTAGAAAAAAAATGTTAATATCAGATTTTTTAAATTCAGGATTAAATTATCATTCTTTAAATAAATCTTATGTTGAAAATTTTAAAATTTTTGACAAAATATATTTTTAAGTTTGAGAAACTGGTTAGTTATGATATTTCTAAATGCTGGTTTCCCTCTGTAAGTAAAGAAAATAAAAATAATAGTAAACAAAGGCCATTGTGGCTTATTTGGCTGAGTGTAAGCTCAAATTTAGGATACTAGTACTCTGACTTCACTAAGGTATTATCTTCCACATACAAAACTGGCAAAAATGAGCTAAGTTCATGAAAAGAGGTGAAATTTGTTCTTAAACTTTAATACTCTTCTCTCTGGTTACTCTCCTACCAAGAGCATGAACATGTCCATTTAGGATATATGTGTGATTTATAAGTACAGATTGAAGAAAATGTCTTTTGACCTCATGCTTGTGATCTAGATTCTATTATTTGGCAGTGTTATAAATGAAATCCAGTGGATATCAGTTGATGGGGGATCTAGTCCTAGCTCCATCATTGCACTTTTCATAATTTTGGAGAACTGTTTTCCTAACACTGGGTCTTACTTTCTTCTATAAAACAAAGCACAGTGCCTTGAGCATAGAAAGCATTCAGCATATATTCATTACATTAAATACAATAATATATCAGTCAGGACTCTGGTTGGAAATAACACAACTTCAACTTTGGCTAGCTTCTGCACTTCAGAGGATTTATTGGTTTATATAACAAAGCTGAGGGAATCGTAAGAGTGGACCTAGCTTCAGGAATGGCTGGAATCAAGCACTCAAATACCTGCAGGACTCTCTAGCTCCTCTGCATTCTTTCAGATCAGCTAATTCCACTTGACAGGGGACATGGCCATCATCAGCTCTTGCATCTTTATACACCTTTGTGACCAGAAAGGAAAGCGTCCCTTTTGCTATCGTTGAGGTATAAAAATTCTAAAGCTGAATTCTTATTGGTCTGATTGGGATCATGATTCATACCCTTGGACCAATTAATGTGCCCAAAAGAGTGAGTCCTGCAGAAATACTACACACACACACACACACACACCCCTGAAATTGTGTATATGAAAGTTCATTGATGACTTTAGGAGTGGTATACCTACAAATATGAGATATGTTCATTTATTAAGACATTTCTGTTTCTTCCCACATTAGCTGTGTAGAAGCTGTTTTTAAGAGTAAAGGGGTCAAAGCAAGGGATCTCCATGTTTTCACAGAGCTGGCTCAGGGCTCTGCTTTTACCACAGTTTTTAGGACCCTCAAGTCTTCTGGATGGATACCTGGGCCATCTCTGCCCCTGTAAGGACAATAAAGAAGTCTGTCTTATGGAGAGCATGACATTCATTTCTGGGAATCAGAAAACAAATCCCTAGCTCCTGTAGTGTGGTTTTATCACAAAGTCCTCAATTGAGGGAGAACCTGCCTCAATGTAATAATAAAAATGGCTACTGTTTCTTGTTTGTTGTGTGTTAGACACTGTTAGAGGCTCCTGAGACCCTATTACTAGCATATCTTCTCTTGTTCATGTTCAGTATGTCAAGGTGATAGGCTGAAATTAGCCATAGTGAAGTATTTGTACCACAAAAACTGGCAAATGTAACAAATCAGGACTCCCTCCCTCCCATGAAGAACCAGTTGTTACCATTTACCAGCATGTGGCTTGGAGCTTCATATGTTACCTTGCTTAATCCTCAGGACAATCTCATGATTGATATTGTTATCCTCGTTTTAGAAATTAATAAAAAAGGACAAAAAGAAGTTTAAAAACACATAATGCATTGCTTGTTTGAACCTGGGTTCTGCCTGTTCCAAAGCCCATGCACTCTGCTCTAGAAGGCAGCCGACAGTGGGTTATCTTTTCCTTAGCAGTTCTTCCATTTGTCATTTGTCACATCAACTGACACTGAAATATTAGCTCTTCTGAGAAGAGGAGGTAGTCCACTGAGAAAGTGCCTTCACTCTGCTGAAATCTCTGGCTGCACTGAGGGAATGCTCTTCTGTGTTTCTTCCACTTCTTGTTGCAGGTGGTTCATTGGGGACTGGTTGGAATGTAGCAAGACTTGTGATGGTGGGATGCGCACAAGGGCAGTGCTCTGCATCAGGAAGATTGGACCTTCTGAGGAGGAGACACTGGACTACAGTGGTTGTTTAACACACCGGCCTATTGAAAAAGAGCCCTGCAACAACCAGTCATGTCCACCGCAGTGGGTGGCTTTGGACTGGTCAGAAGTAAGGAAATCTGAGGCTGTATGTTTTGAGATGTCTTAGCTATCAATACCAAAGCATTTAATATTAAGGACACCTGAGCATGTGAGCACCTTAGAACTCAACAAGTAAGGGCTGCATAACTCTGAATTTGGCCATGTTATATTTTTTTGCTGCTTGCCAGGAAGTAAAGGTTTTTGGAGTAAGGAAAATCAATGAGAAACTAGTCATCAATTTAATTAAAAAACAAGCCTGAAGTGAATTTGAGAGAATATTATAAGTGGGTTTTCTTCTTCATTGCTATTCTTGAACAGCATTATAAGCTCAGAATTAGTGATATGTTATATCTTTTTTTCCAAGTAATGTTCCAGCCTAACCATATAACTCTTACATATGAGTTTAATTTATCATCACATGTTATATATCTATATATATTTTAATTGCTTCTGGGGAAGAAACACAGAGTTGAGGGTTATAACTGTCAAAAAGTCAAATTCAGATTTTATCATTACCTCCACTTATATGATCATTGAGGAAGATCTAACTAAGATAATGTTTTTCTGGCATACATGTATATATAAAAAGTCTGATATAATCCCGAGGCCTCAGAAAAATGGTCTTATGAAAAATGAGGTAAGAGGTAGAGTTAATTCTTGACTCTTCATCCTGCATGAGACATACATATACACACTGTACCATTCTCTACATTTCCTAAAGAAGAACTGAATCCTTCTGTAGTGTTGGTAAATGTTAGAAAGAATGAGTATCTGGCTATATAACTAAAGGTCATTTTTCTAAGTTAGCAAAACAGGATGCATTTCCTGCTGGAAACATTGTAGTACTTGCTTTAGGTATTTCCTGTAGACCTCATAAGTTTGTCAAAAAATAAACAACAGAAAAAAACTAAACATTGTTCTTTAGGAACCTCTGGATGTAACTTTTCTCCCTATGAATCTTACTGCTTGAGTGGCCTTATTTTGCTAGAGGCACAGGGCTAAAAGAGAGACCTGTGTTTAAGATGGTACATGGAAATGGAGATTCTGACCGGTTATGGTTATCTGTGGAATCTTTGGCAGACGTTGGGAGTGTTCTTCCAAGTTTCCTGGCCATAGTCCAGCTTCAGTAATTACATTCTGCCTACCTAACTTTTATTTGTGTTTCAATCAAATGTAGAGATATTCTCAGTATTATTCAGTGGTTATGGAAAACAGTATGAACTCTTCTGTTCCCTAACAGTGGGTGGATTAACTCCTGCATTCATTTGGAAGATAAAATCCAGTGATAAAGAAGAGACATTTTACAGAATTGTACACATGTTAGTAGTTATTTTACTTGCAAGTCAGTGCCCAAGACCCTTATAGAAGTTCATAAATAGTCTTTGATAATGATGGCAATGTTGTTATTGGAAAATCCTAATGGGAGACCTGATAATTGGCTGCAACATTTTTAGGGTTTCAGGCCAAGTCAGTAAGTATAACTGGGTGCTTTCTAACCACATTGGGATAGGAGCTATGGAGAATTCAGAAGAATCTCAAGAACTTGGGAAAATAAGAAATATCCATGAAGCAGCTAGAAAATAACATAAGACAGTGTTTAACAAAATGGTGGATTGTGAGGTATAAATGTGTAAGATATACAGAAATTCAGAGCTGAGAAGGTCAGAATAGCCTGGAGTAGGCTCAGAAGGCTTTTTAGTTGATGGGGGTTGAACTGAATGTTGTAGGAGTGTAAGATTTGAAGTAGGGAAGAGAACAAGAAACTGGAGAAGTATTCCTGATAAGAGAAACAACTGAACAGAAACACAAAGATCATGTGGTGAAAGTAGAGTGGGAGAAAATGATTTGTTTTAAAGAATAAATGGAAGATAAGATTGAATAAAGTAGTGATAGGTAACAAGAAGGCTTGAATACAGAACTTTATACCGTATTATCCTTCTACAAAAAGTGGAGAAAAATCAACAAGTTCAAAAATAGAAACTAGAAAAAACTTCTGCTGACCACTAAAACGCCAAAATCTTCTCATGTGCAGACTCACTTCACATTGGTCTCTGGACCTACATTTTTCTGTATCATTATATTTTTAACATAAAACACCAAATATAATCACCTTAAGGAATAGATTATGTATATTACTGTATGTTTCCATTCCAAATACCATTTTAAGATTTTCTTCCTAATTCAACTTCATACAGGTTGTAGTTACCCTACTTTTAGCATTTTGCTTCTCATCTACCCAGTCTTAGAAGTGGCTTGCTCAAATGGCTCTGCGAGGCTGTTAGGTACTCCTGGAAGCTGCCTGGAGAAATATGTTTAAGTTAAGGGGACTTTGAATCACATTTCTGCTATCTTCTTTAAGATAGCTAAGTCAAAGCTTATGGGAGAGAAGTGGAGCTGGGGGCATGGAGTACACATGTTGGGACTATCACTTCCAATAAAACCAAAAAATAGTGCCTGTTGTCTCTCCACAGACAACACAGGAAAACTATTCTGGGGTAAGCATGAGTCAGGAAATCCTGCCATTGCCATCTCAAAGATTCTAGTTGAACATCATCTATACCATCATCTTCATCCTTTGTTCAGGAGGAAAGAGTTGATTTTTATCCCCATTCAGTCTCTCCTGTTTATTTTCCAAAGGAGAGAGTGCACTCTCACCCTTCCATTTCCCTTTAGCTTAAAACCTACCTCTTCTCCAGATAAGTTAAAAATAAGTAAAAGTAAATAGCATTAAGTGAAAAAAAAAATGTCTGAGTAGCCATGGAGAACAAAGTGAGAACAAGGAACCTGTTCTTCTCAGAAGAATGTAACATCTCCCACTAATGAAAAGAGGAGGTCCCAGCAGAAGAGCAGGCAGTGTTCAACCTCTTTCACTTAACTTTTGCAAAGATATTTCACACAATATCTTTTTCACACGCCCATGAAAACTTCCCTGCTCTTTCTGCCCCCTTCCCAATTCCAAATATCAGCTGTCTGAGCTCTGCTAATCACAAGGGTGAGGTTCAACTGGTGAAAACATGTGGCAGTAAGAGGAATGTACCCTCTGACCTTTTTCTTTTCTTTGCTGGCTTCTCTAATGTAAAATTTCCATTGTTGCAAAGCCAGGAACCGTTTTCATTTTCCCCATCAGTGAAACCCACCCAGTGCTTACGGCAAAAAAAAAAAAAAAAAAAAAATTAAGCCAAATTGCCTTGGTGGAAAATGGCTCTTCTGCAGTCTTTGTGAAACTAATGAAGCCATGGCTTTCCAATTTTCTACAATTTAGCCTCACTCCTGGGATCACCCATGCTATGTTGAACTTAAATGGCTTTCTGTTTTTGCCCTCTCTTGGCACGTGACTCTTAAAGTGTTGCTGTGTACTGTGAATGGGCTCCAGCAATCCTTAGCCATTCTTTTGATGTATAGGAATGGTTTCTTTTGACTCTCACAGAGTACCCATTGAAAAAGTTCTGTTTCTTGTACTTATTCTTGGACAAATAGATGACTGGCATCATACTCAATTGACTTGATGGGATTTACATTTAGGTAGCATTACTTAAGAAGGATGGGGGGGCGGGAATCTTCCTACCGAGGCACTGTTCTTTGTTTTAGTAGATACTTGTGCTGTCACCTTGTTTACTCCTAGGTTCTACTCTGATGCCATAACTAAGTAAATTAAACCCACCTCTCCAGAGAGAATTCAGGCTAACCCCAAAATGTTAATGTTTCTATCCTTTACAAGTGAGAGCCAAATTATTTTCCCTGGTGTGGTTTCAAATGTTTTTTCTGCAAAATATGTTTTTGCTTCTTAATCATAGAATGTTGAACTGAAGTATAAATGTATCTCTCATAAAAATCACCTCCTATATCCCACTGAGATGAGAACAAAAACAAATGGTCTGGTCAGATTTTAAATAACTGTAAGTTTCTGATTATATGAATAAAAGAAGAAAAAAAAGATATTTATCTGCAATGAGGAGAAATAGTGAGAGAAGTAATTTTACTAAAGAATCATTTTCCGCTGAATTATCTTCCACCCAGCTACCTAATGGTTTATTACGAGAATGAATTGAATTAATTTTGATATTTATAACTAGACTTTAGTCTAAAAAATGACTTTTTATTACTAAGTATTCAATTTCTAATTATTTCTAATGAATTTTACTACATACTCAAAAAGTGTGCAAAAAATATACCCTTTACATGGGTATAGACTAATGATTATCTCTGAAACATGCTCTGAATCACTTATGATTAATTTAATGCCTATTAATCATATACATAATTGTGGTTACATCTTGCTTTTCTAGGATTTCGTATTTTTTTCAGGTAGCTAAATAAAACTGAGGCTGTCAGATAAACATATTCATCAGAAGGCTAGAGAGGCAAAGATGAAATGTAAGCTAAATAAAGCAGAGGGAAGAAGCAAAAATAAGAGCAAGCTGAGGGATGTCTCTGCTTGAACATCTCTGACATAAGGTCAGAAGAATTTGCAGGATAGAGTTCTACTTAAAACGAAGTTGGTCTAAGTGGCATCCTGTGCCTTTACTATTTTTTACAAGCAATTTTTACACATTTCATTTTACAGTCACCCTCTAGAAGTGCAATATTTGCAGAGACCAGAGTTGAGATTCCGGCTATAGACATGTAATATTTGTGACTAGATCTGCAGGGCTCAGGGCTGGTAGATTCATTGAATCAGACTGTAGTTTTCAGTCATTCACTATTTTGAGAATCCAGTTGATTATCTCTACTTCCAGTGCTATAGGATAGAATATCTGTGACTTATTTAGTGGAGCTTGGGCTATAATTTTCTTAATTATTTCTTGCCTCAATAGAAGATGTCTTATGTTAAGCTTTGCGTATAACTTCACATTGTCCCACAGAGGGTTTGTGTCTTTGTACATTTACCTTTCAGGGCATTATCTTTTTCAGAGCTGCAATATGAATTTATCTGTGCTTCTCAGTACTTCAGTTTCCCACTAGTAAAATGGGTGTGAAAACAGCACTTCGTGAGGTTTCCATGAAGATTAGGTAGATTGTGACATGCAAAGGACTTAGAATGCTGCTTGACACTTAATAAAGCAGTAATCATAGTAGTAGCAGCAGTAGTCATAGTAGCAGTAGTAGTCATAGTAGTAGCAGTAGTAGCAGCAGTAGTCAGTAGTAGCAGCATAGTAGCAGCAGTAGTCATAGTAGTAGCAGCAGCAGCATTAGCTTTGTGCCTGGCACTGGGCTGGCACTAGGAACACTGTACCTTGTTTAGTATGGAGAGGTGAATCTGAAGAGGTAAGCAGAGGCTTCCTATCAGTGTACAGTAAGATATTTAAAGAGTTTGAATTTTTATCTTGAAGACCACTGAAGGATATAACTGGATGTGTGCTTTAGAGAGTGGATTGGAGTGAGGCAAGAACAAGAAACAGGAGACCTGTTAGAAAGCCATTGCAATGTTACATGTAGGAAGTGATGTTTGTCTTAGTAAGGTTAGTGGCAGTGGAGACAAAGAGAAATCAACAGATGCGAGAGAGATTTACAACTTAGATTAATAGAACCTAGTGACTGAGTATATGGGTAGAGTGAGGCAGCAGCTAGAAATAAGGATGTTGATTTGGCTGTGAAAAAGAATAACAGGGATTGGGAATTTCTCTCTTGATTTCTAAATCCCTAACTAAAACCTTTTTTGGAACCATATTGGAAAGAACTGGATGTTATTCTCCTTCAAAATGCATCTTAATGTAATGTTTTCTAAGTTGGAGGAAATGCACTCTGTTACTACATTCATTGTGATGAAGAGTGTTCATGAGATCCTTGATTTACACCTGCAAGAATTTTAATATTTTTCTTTCTTTCTATGACATGAACCAGGTTCAAGGATTACCCCTGACAAAGCCACTCAGGGATGTGTACATTGTTCAAGAAGACATTCCCATCCCACAGCTAGTACATGTTGATTTACCTAAAAGTAAATCAAAACCGTCATCTTCCCAAATAAAGGAGGGTATATATTTATAAAGTGCTTTCTCAAAACTCTCTGCTGGATCCTGAGGATGGGGGTGAGGTTGTGTACGAAAATGAAGCAGAAATGAAATAATTTTAAGGAGCTTATAGTCTGGTAGGAATGAGAAGACTTATGAATACATAATTATAAAATAAGAAATTGGTGATCAGGGGCACAAGAATTTATATATTCTTACATCCTCTTTTATGTTACTTAACCTTGTGTCCACCTATCTATCTCCTACATTAAAACTGTGAGCTCCTTGAGGTACAGACTGACTTATTCATTCTTATGGTCTCCCCTCCCCCTGGTCTAGTGTAGTTCCTGTACGAAATTTGGAAATGGCTTTTGAATGAAAGGTATAGAAATGGGGCTTCAAAATATTGTGGGTAAGGGTCTCACTTCACTGAGAAGAAGTACAGATGATAAGGAAGGGCTCAGATGTGCAGGGGAGAAAGCTGGAGGACTTCAGTCAGCCACCACGTTGAATAGGTGGCTCTAGAACAGAGCACTCCAATTAACTTGGAAAAGAGGTAAGTAATAGACTTCATGACATAGGAAGAAGGATCTTTTCCTCAGTATGAAGAGCAGACCGGTCCAACTAAAGCACAGTCAAATTCATTATGTTTAACTGATGGACAAGCAAATGTCCAGAGATTTTCTGTACAGTGAACCTTTACCTGTGATCATGTATCCTTAGCTAGCACACTCTAAGAATACAGTTGGCCCTCTATATCTCTGGGTTCCACATCCATGTATTCAACCAACCCAAAATTGAAAATGTTTGGGAGAAAAGTTCCAAGAAGTTCCAAAAAGTAAAACTTGAATTTGCCATACACTGGCACCTATTTACATAGCATTTACATTGTATTAGGTATTGTAAGGAATCTAAAGATGATCTGACATATACAGGAGGGTATGTGTAGGTTGTATGCAAATACTCTGTCATTTTATACAAGGGACTTGAGCATCCACGGATTCTGGTGGCCTCCAAGGTCCTGAAACCAGTCCCCTGCGGATACTGAGGGACAACCATACACATCTAAATCAAACCTTAGCTTGCTTCACAAAGACAACTTCTGATGGTCTATTAGTAACATAAGAATTCTTTTCAGAAGACTACACCTAGCAAGTAAGAAACCAAGGATTCCACATTCCAAAAATTAGCAGAATCTTATCACAACTGAATATGGCCAAGAATAGGGAGGAATCACGGAATAAGCCTACACACAATAAAAGAAGAAAATATGCTGCCAAGAAAAGCAAACTTTGGATTTAGCTCTTAAAGACCGTAGGGAAAAAGATAAAAGTTCTTCTATTTAAAAACTTAAGGAATTTTCATATATGTAAGACTGCCTAGAATTTAGTATGTGTGTATGTTGTTTACCCAAACACACATTTACTTGGAGAAAGACTTTCCTCAAATTTTTCTCTATCTTTAGACTCTCATTATTCATTAGTATTTGTTTTATTTACAGTGCACTCCCAAATGTGGTCCAGGATTCAAGCATCGGATTGTTCTGTGCAAGAGCAGTGACCTTTCTAAAACATTCCCAGCAGCACAATGTTCCGAGGAGAGCAAACCCCCTGTCCGCATCCGCTGCAGTTTGGGCCGCTGTCCTCCTCCTCGCTGGGTGACAGGAAACTGGGGCCAGGTAGGGCAGTTGGACTGTGGGCTCCTGCTGAAGCAGCACCTTGAGACACTTGAGGTTCCTGATTGGGTCATTGTAGGGGCTCAAGAGATGAGTAACAATACATAGAGATCCAGGTATGAGATGTGAGTGTGAGACAGTGCATAGGCAGCAGCAGTAACACATAGACACACTGAGCCATGTTTCTCCCACACCTACACACTTCCCACTTTCACCTACTCCTTGGATTCTAACATTTTAACTTAAAATTAAAGAGAAATAGTCTAATGGCCAGAGATTTGAACAAGCTACCAAAACTTGGATTCTAGTGTCAACTCCCTCAACTAGTTCAAGACCAGATCAGTTAACACCATTGTCTTAACTTTCCCACTTGCAAAATGACTTCTCTTAACCTCACAGAAAAGATGTGGAGGTTTTAATTAGCTTGATAATATGATTGACAATCTTTGAAATGTTATGAATACTTATTCTTCAATGGATTTAGCTGATGGAGACTATGAATTTGGGAAACGGGTATATAGGGCTTTTAGTATGTATTTTTATATTGACTGGACTCATTTCTATTTTATGTTCCAATTCCTATTTTTACTTTCTTCTTTCTCAGTTTTAAATTGTGTTATCTTGCTGAAGGTCACCTTAAATCCTTTAAAAGCAAATTGACATATTTGGATAGAAGGAAAATTAAGTATTGTTCTTTAAAATGTCAAAAAGGAAATTTATTAGGTTATGTTAAAAAATAATGCTCCAGAAAGAAAATTTCTAGTGAATCAATGCCCTTTTACTGTGGCTTTATAATTAACCTTGAGCTGGTCATTTTCTAATATCTGAGACCCAAATAAATCGTAGTGGCATATAACTACACCAGCATGATTTTGTTTGTGCTCTGGGCCTGCCATTACTTATTAATAATGGCATTTCATAGAAGTAGTTACCAAAATTATGGCCAAAATTCAATATTGCTAGAGTGCAGCAGTATCTACAGACTCTTTGGGGAGTGGGCAAAGATTTTCAGTCTCTATTAAGGCAAATAAATATACTTGCTCTGTGCTCAGCCCTGTGGGGAAACAAAAGAAGTATGATCATAAAATAATTAACATTTGCATTGTCTAACAAATAATTAATAATTTGCTTTTGTATAACAGTATTTAGTTTGATTTACAAAGTGCTCAAGTGGAATGTACATCATAAGCTTAAGTAAACATTGAATGCAATAAGTGTTTCTCTGTAGAAGTGTGACAGTTTCACAATTTATAATTGATATTATGCTATTAAAGAATCAGTACAGACATGCTCTTATGATTTTTATTTAAACCGGCTAGGAATTTCCTTTCTTATATATTCTTTGTTGCAATTCACTGTTATATAAAGGGCATTTGAAAGTTTTTGCGTGTTGATAATTTCACCAAATTTACAGTTATCAGTTTGAGATTGTTCTTTTAAACGTTGTCAAGTCCTTTTCTTCTCCTCTATATTTTCAATTCAGTTTCCTAAAATTGAAATTAACCAGTGAAAATACATTTTCAAAGATGCTTTACTACATGTTTATGGTGCATTTATTTTTCATTCTGTATTTAGAAACTTAAAAGTATCTGTAAATATCCTTGCAAGTCCTGTAAGTGCTTTGAGAGTTTTTGCAAATAAATCCAACAGGGCCTCGGTTTGTTTACCTTGTAAACATCACCATCACCTGTGTTTGCACAATTAGCTCCTCATCCCTTTGATCCCAAATCTCACAGGCTTTCTGGCATTCTGGGCGGCAGGCCCAAAGAATGGACCACAGCTTTATTCTTCAGCCTGGACAGCTGATCAGTCCCAGCTGAAACTAAGCCCCTCAGAGAGTAACTTCAATTCTAAAGTAACCGAATCCCTGAGTAGATGAAAAAGGAGAGGGAGACATGCTAATTGGCTAACACCAGACCTCTTCTCAGATTTGTCTCAGATTTGTGTGACTGAAAATACCTCACAAAACTCAAGGTACTTATTTATGCTCTTTTTTTTTTTTTCAAACTAGTCCCGTCACCAGGCCCCACAGCAGTCACTGCTGTTATACTGAACTAATATTTTGATCAGATTAAGAGCACTCCAATAGACCATCAGGTTGTTTTCCCACGAATCTATAATATATAAATAGGCAGCAATAGTGATGTCCCAGCCCTAGAACCTCTGATTATTCTACTTCATCACAAATATTTTCTCATTATACTCTTGTTTAAGTTCACAAGCACTGCTTGGAACTGTTGAAATAATAGACCAAGAAATCTCCATCTGTTGTCTTCTAGAAACTAAGTTGCTTCCATTGTCTAGGGTAATAACATGATCCTTGAGTTTCCAAACCAGTTCTGTAATAGAATGACCTAATCATATACCTCTCCAAGGTGAACTACATATGGGCTTTAAAAGCTAATATCTATGGTATTTGAAATGACATAGTATCTTTTTTACCTCCTGAAAATTGTTGAGATCAGTATTTTGTTTCTCCCTGTCTTTTGGTTTAGTGTTCTGCTCAGTGTGGACTTGGACAGCAAATGCGGACTGTGCAATGTCTTTCCTACACTGGACAGGCATCGAGTGACTGTCCAGAAACTGTTCGACCTCCATCAATGCAGCAGTGTGAAAGCAAATGTGACAGTACCCCCATTTCCAGTACTGAAGGTAAGTTTCCCAGTACCTCCAGTATAGAAGGTAAGGAGCCTCTGGTCTCTAGTGGTTCACCTATATTGATTCCCAGAGTTCAAAGAGCCCCATAAAACCACTGTTGTAGTGTGTCTGCATAGAGCATTTGTGAAAGCTACATATATACTGGATATGTAATCAGGAAACCTAAGTTTTCTTCCAGACTCTTCCATTAACTGTATAACCTTATTAAGTCAACTTTTCTGGAGCTAAATTTACTTACCTATGCAGTGAGGGAGTGGGGTGGATAATCTTTAAGGTTCTGTCCAACCTAGCATTCTATGTTTGACTTGTGCTAGAAAGATAGAGATGATTTCTAATGAACCAAGCTTAAAACTGAAAACGTCTGTTTCTTTTTGGCTACAACAATGGACCTCTGCTATTGTAAAGATTAAAATTCATGCTTGTGATACATATAATGAAAGCATATGTTTGAAACTACTTATGTTACAAATGCTAATTTTCTCCTTGAAGAAAAATAGAAGAATGTTATTATATAGCTGTTTATATAGGAGGACAAAAGTCTTCAGACTCTGAAATTTCTCTTCGTTATATATGGGGAAATCCCTTTATTAACAGCAGATGCCCATCCAAATCCTGAATTTTCTTATATCTTATTTAAATAAGGGTACTTTGTTTATTCAGTTAAGCATTCATTGAAATTTCCTGAATGCTACTATGTGCAAGGCATAATAACAGAAACTATGGGGAGTATAGAGACAAAAATGGCATAGTCAGGAAGTTCAGACTGCCTTCTCACATGAAAATGGAAGCATGATCAAATATACAAACATCTGAAGCCATGAATTTTAATTATGTAAGAAACCCAGCCATTGGACTCTGCTTAAAAAACAAATAAAACAAAAATAAAGAGCTATGCTGACTATAATTTGTGACTACTTTTCAAATGAAAATGATATGGTCATTATTCTATTAAAAAGAAATTATTTCTTTTGATCAGATCTATCCAGTTTGAGAGATTTTTTTTAATCCTATTTTTCAATGTTTCCATAAGGAATTTCATTTTAGGAAGAGCAATTATCTTGCATGACAAGATGCAGAAAACTTGCATCTTTGCAAGTGGCCTGGTTCTTATATCTGAGCCTCAACACAGTATACTTACTGTGTAACTTACTCTTTCAAAGAAGTAAAGCCTTACCCTATATTAATTCAAAATCAGAATTTTAATTTGCAAAATCTCTGGCTCTAGTGCCATTTCCTTTTTTTCCCCTTTGGTAAGGGATGTTCTGGAAATCTAGCTTTCCTTCTCTTGAGAAGGGCTCAAAATCTATGACAAACAGAAGTACTTTTCATAGCAAAACTATTTTCTTTAAATGATCTAAATTTTAAAAATCTCTTTTCTCTGAGATCTGTAGCAAACAAGTCTTTATGTATTGTAAATTATTGGTATTCAGTCATGTGGGTTTGGAAGTCTGTTTTTCAGAGTTGGAAGATAAAAGGTTAAGGTGGAAGAGAGGATATAACTATCATATTAAACTATGTTGGGTGTTATGTTAGGCCCTTTATATTTATTATCCATTTTATATATCTCATATACATAAATATCTGTGTGTATTATATAATCGTGATAACAACCTTTCAAGAGTTGGTATTACTGATGAGGAAACTAAGGCACAGAGAGAGATAGTGATTTACCCACATTACAAGAGTAGGAAGTAGTAGAGTCAGGATTTGAACCTAGATTTGGAAGAGCCCTAGGGCATGTCATTTTCAACTACGTTTATATGCTATTTGTAATTCACTCTTTAAAATCAGGAATTTTAAGCTGTGACAAAGTGAGAGAGTGGCATGGACACATATACACTACCAAACGTAAAATAGATAGCTAGTGGGAAGCAGCCGCATGGCACAGGGAGATCAGCTAGGTGGTTTGTGACTACCTAGAGGGGTGAGATAGGGAGGGTGGGAGGGAGGGAGACGCAAGAGGGAAGAGATATGGGAACATATGTACATGTATAACTGATTCACTTTGTTATAAAGCGGAAACTAACACACCATTGTAAAGCAATTATACTCCAATAAAGATGTTTAAAAAAAAAAGAAAATCAGGAATTTTAACATGAAAACAGAGCTTGTGATTATGAAGTACAGACACTTGTGGCATGATTTTCAAAAGATTAAGTCTTGGGGCTTCCCTGGTGGCACAGTGGTTAAGAATCTGCCTGCCAATGCAGGGGACACGGGTTCAAGCCCTGGTCCGGGAAGATTCCACATGCCATGGAGCAACTATGCCTGTGCGCCACAACTACCGATCCTGCGCTCTAGAGCCCGTGAGCCACAACTACTGAGCTCGTGTGCCACAACTACTGAAGCCCATGCTCCTGGAGCCCACGCTCCACAACAAGAGAAGCCACCGCAACAAGAAGCCCGTGCACCGCAACGAAGAGTAGCCCCCGCTCGCCACAACTAGAGAAAGCCTGCATGCAGCAACAAAGACCCAAAGCAGCCAAAAATAAAATAAAATAAAATAATTAAATTAAAAAGAAAAAGATTAAGTATTAATCATTATTGAAAGACTGGCTTCTTTTTAAATTATTTGTTTATTTATTTATTTATTTTTGGCTGCGTTGGGTCTTTGTTGCTGAGCACGGGCTTTCTCTAGTTGTGGCTAGTGGTGGCTACTCTTCGTTGCAGTGCATGGGCTTCTCGTTGTGTTGGCTTCTCTTGTTGCGGAGCATGGGCTCTAGGCGCACAGGCTTTAGTAGTTGCGGCACACGGGCCCTCGAGTGTGCAGGCTTCAGTAGTTGCAGGGCGTGGGCTCAGTAGTTGTGGCACGTGGGCTCTAGGGCGTGCAGGTTTCAGTAGTTGTGGTGCACAGGCTTAGTCGCTGTGGCACGTGGGCTCAGTAGTTGCGGCTCATGGGCTCTAGAGTGCATGCTCAGTAGTTGTGGCACACGGGCTTAGTTGCTCCACGGAATGTGGGATCCACCCAGACCAGGAATCGAACCCGTGTTCCCTGCATTGGCAGGTGGATTCTTAACCATTGCGCCACCAGAGAAGTCCCAGAACTGGCTTTTTGACGTGCCCAGAATAATATATGTTGAAGTTATGTTCATAACTTCATTTTAGTCCATTTTAATAATTTCTCCAAACACTTCTCTATAGTAGATAATTATCATACATAAGCTTTGCAGCTGAAACTGTAGTGCTGTTTTTATAGTGGGCAGAATATCATTTGCAACTGCACTTATTTCTGCCTTAAAGAAATTCTCTTAAAATGGATAGGTGTTAATCTGATATTTCTTGGATTATTTGGATAAATACCTCATAGTCATTTCTGTCTGGCCAAATCACCTTTTATTAATATTAATCTGAAGTAAGCAGTTAGGACAATATTTTTATCCTCAGTAAAGGAGGAAACTTTTAGGAAATTATTAATCCTGCAAAGTATGACTAATCTTAGAATTGTTATTCCCTAAAGCTGTTGACTCATTTAAGACACGATCACTCTCTTTTATAAAATAAGAATTAAAGTAGAAACAGTATATCTGTTGTAACTTGTTTTGTGTTCTCTTTAGCTTCCCAGTAGTATATATTGAATATATTTAAATACCTGAAACCATCTGTTCATTTCATCAGAAGCTACTTATTGAATGCTTGCTGCGGCCAGCCTCTGCCATTTATTATGGAAAATTCAAAACACTTATAAGTTCGTAGTCTTATGGGAAAGATACTTATTTTTTTTAAAATGCAGGGTAGAATGTGTTATATGGAGTGGTTTACACAAGTGCTAAGAGTGCTCATATGAATGACTGATGACTTTAACATTTTGGATCAAGGCAATCTTCATAGACTAAGTGGTCCATGAGCCAGTTGTAATCTGTAGTTGGAAAAACCCAGTGTGTACCCTGAGAAAAAGGATGAAACAGTTGATTGAAGTTATAACTTGTCATCCATAGAGATATGAAATGGGCAGATAACATGGATTTTAAAAGAGAAGAGGCTCTTGCATGAAAGTAATGTGAGAGTGACCTGATAGAGCTTCTGGAAATCAGATCAGGGAGAGAGGAAGTGCCTCTTACAAAGGGGAACTTGGGAGGAAAGTCCAATTGTGGGGGAAGGAGTAGGTTCTGCTTAATGCAGGACGTAGAAGAGGACCCCTTTTTTTCTACCAGAATCAGGTTCCCTTGACTCTTGGAAAGGAGACTATTGAGAAACTAGTTAATCTCTGCTCCAAGCAAGACAGGGTAGGACTAACAGAGCTCTCTTGGGATCTAAAATACAGTCTTTCAGTGGGGTCTTTATGGGTAACATGGGCCACTGATAGAATCTTGGGTATTGTTTCAACAACTGAAGTTTAGGAGATGGTTCCTCTCCTGATATCTTATTATTAAAATAATAAAAAGTTTCAAACATACAGCAAAGTTGAGAGAATTTTACAGTGGACATCCGCCATCTAGATTTTACCGTTAACATTTTATTGAACTTGATTTATCACATAGATATCTGTCTGTCCGTTCGTCAAGGTGATGGTGTTTAAAAAATGTTCTCTCCAGTCATCCAACCATAAAGTCATTTAATTAGCAAACCTACCTACCATGTGCCAGCCACTGAGACTAGGAAAGTTTCCTGTCCTCAAAGGAAGCACAGTTTAGGAGGGGTGGCAACATGCAAACAAATAAGTTTCACAATATGGGCAATACTGTAATAGGGATAGAAAGAAACTACCATGAGTACACAGAGGAAGGGGTTATTCAGCAGAAGCATCATGGAGAAGGAAAGCTTGAGCAGGGCACTGGAAGGTGTGAAACAGTTGGCCAAGAAGATGTTGAAATGCTGGGCATTGCTGGCAGAAGGTGATTGTGTGCAGTCACGGGGCTGTGGAGTCAAACATAGTTCAGTATGGTTGCAGAGGGTGGCAGATGAACAGGTAGTAGAGATGAGGCTACAAAGAAAGAGACAGGGACTTGGTTTGGAGGGTCCTGTATGCAGTAGAAGGAAGTTAGGACTCTATCCACCAGTTCTGGGAACAAGTGAAGGAAATTGGGGAGTGACATACTTAGGCTGGCCGGTGTATAAAGGGGCAGAGGGAAGATAGCCTTATGTGGGAGAAGAGTTAAAAAGTTGTTCTAAGAGTCCAGGCTAGAGATGATGAAGGCTTGAACTCAGGCAGATATAACAAGGATCAAAAAGAGGGTAATGGGGCTACCCTGGTGGCGCAGTGGTTGAGAGTCCACCTGCCAATGCAGGGGACACGGGTTCATGCCCCGGTCCGGGAAGATCCTACATGCCGCGGAGTGGCTGGGCCCGTGAGCCATGGCCGCTGAGCCTGAGCATCCGGAGCCTGTGCTCCGCAACGGGAGAGGCCACAACAGTGAGGGGCCCACATACCGCAAAAAAAAAAAGAGGGTAATGAATTGGAAAAAATGAATAAAATGGAAAGGAGAATAAAAAGATCCTGATGAACAATTGGACATAGGGATGAGAATATGATGTGGAAATGTTCAGTATGACTCCCAAGTTTCAGATTTAGGGAACTGGATACTATTAATCATGGTGAGGAATTTAGGCATCTATATGGAAATTAAGCACATTAGTCCCCGAAAACCATAATAAAATAGTGGAATTTGAATAACATTTTAAAAAATAAAAATAAACAATAGAGAGAGATTGAATAAATGGAAGGTTAAGGCAACAAAGGATAGTAAGAGAAAGAAAATCAGAAGTGGAGAATCAAGAAATTAAAAGTAAATATTGAGAGGGAACTAGGAGGAGGAAGAAGGAAGATATAATTTGCCATGTTTAACATCTACTTTAGCTTTTCATTCCTGAAAGCCTTCGGCTAAGAGTGAAGGCATTATAGGCTTGATCTTAACAGACTGCCACTGATGAGGGTAACACTACATCGCTGCTAAGAGTGAATTGTAGACACACTGGGTATCATTGCATTTGAAATACTACTCAGTAATTTTTTAAAGTACATCTGGCAGCTGAGACTAACGTACTCAAGCTCACATGAATTTCTATCCCAAATGCCATTTTATTCATCTTTATTCAGTTTCAGGTTCCCTTGTAGTTTGGTGAGTCTTTTCAGCTTCTCAATAGCACAAGGCACTCTGTCGTCTAGTATTTATTGCTGCCAAATAATGATTCATGGTGTGGAAAGATGAGCAGGAAAGGTGTGGTTAGTATACATTGGTTTACCAGACCAGGTTGTCTAACGGTGGCTTTGGCGGGTCTCAGTCTCCCTCAAGTACATGATTTTGAGAGAGCCTAAGCAGCTCCAGAAACCTCCTGAGATCCATGGAACAAAACAGCTACTGAATATGGGTTTTAAGGTGGCTTCTGATGTATTAAAATCAGTGAAAGGAATGAATGGTGAAGGTCATTTGAACTTTGATTTCAAGGAGGTGAGGAAGACCAGACATTTTTGTTGCCAGTTTTTAAAATGGTCATAATCTACCTTAGCATTCAGGGTTATGTTCCCAGCTGTCTGGTTTGGAGGGAACCCTGGATTTGTATTGGGATCAAAGCACCTCAAGTTGACTGTGAGTGGCATCCAGAGAATAAGACTGGGTAAGAAGAAACCAAGAAAGCAAAGAGAGAAAGAAATGGCTTAGTCCATGGTAGGATGGAATCAGAAAAAAGTTCCATAGTTGATATCACCTTGCTTCAAGGGTAAGAAGTCAGTGGACTGTTCCCACTGCAATGAATACTGTCAGGTTCCCAAGCAAAACGTGTTATTTCATCCTTTTCCAGTTTGAATATGTAAAATATCAAGGACTCAGGTACAGTTTCATCAGGAAAAGTATGCTGAGTTCACATCCCCTGCCCCCAACTCCTGCACCACACATGCACATGCACAGCCTTTGCCACCATTTCACTTCTCACTAGGCTCTGCGTCTCCATGGGCAGTTGGACAGAGGTACAGCTGGTTGTACTTTTGTAATCCAAAAGATAGACCCTTAGGTGAGAGTCATAACTCTGCTTACTGTGCTCTCCATCTGAATTTCAGAAAGAACTTACAGGCACAGAGAACATGCATTCTCCAAAGAAAGATGCTGAATGGTCCAACTTGGTCATGGAAGGCTATGTCCCTGTGTATCCCAACTCCTCCATTGATATGATTTAGGCAGGCTTGGCAACATTTTCTGAAATGGATGCAGTTTATTTACAGAAATAAATACAGTTGCTCTTATACTCCATGGATTAAGTCAAGCCATCAAAGTCACAATGAATCCCAATCCAATTGCATTCTAAATTCATAAGCCTACGTTCAGTGTGAGTATTTTGAAATCATGTCTTTTAGGTCAGAGTTTTGAAATATTAATGTAAGGCACCTGGGGAAAAACTCACTGGCACTTCAATTATAAGTAGACTCATGTGTTGCCTATGAAACAGGTTGTCTAATTTTATCATTCAACTCTACCAGAACCCAGATTACCAGTGAGACCCACTCCAGCATACCTGGCAAGTTGCTTAAGATTCTAATCATGGGTCTAGTTCACATCGTATGGCCTACGAGCTGACTCTCAGCCCTTGATACATCCCTAAGTCTCTCTGAGAAAATTTAGGAGTAGTCCATAAATTGTCATTCCCACCAGAAATCTCTAGCCTTGGATAAAGTGAAACTTTATTTTCAGGCAGGGAGGTGAGAGGAGATGTAAAAAAAGGAGAGACTAGTTAGGTCCACAAAATATTTCCTAGAAACCACACAGTAAGGACCTCTCACCCTTCTGATAGACTCTGAAGAAAAAAGGTAGAAGGAGTGTCTTGTCATTCTCCTCCCTAGAGAGTACTTAACTGGTACATGAAGTTAGTAGAAGAGAAAATCGGGCTCCTTCATCTTAAAACCTTTGACCCTGCTGGCTCAGATTCTGCTACTTAAAAAGCAGTAGATACAAGTGTATCTGTGTGAAGAAAACATGATAGTAAAGATCGAACCTTCAAAATAGATCAATTACAAAGTGATTATATTATTACAAAAAATTCTACCTAAACTAAAGGATTCCTTTCAGTAGCTCTCCTAGTATAATTGTTTATGTTCAGATTATGTATTACTTGGGTATAGAGAAACCAATTTTTAGATAGTTTAGATATCAGCTAGAAATCAATACCAACTGAGGATCATTCAGAAATTCAATCAAAACATGTCTGTTATTGTTTTGATTTCAATGGGAAAATGTGATTTAATTTATGCACAACTTTTCGAGAATGGTTTTATCACAAATGTAACCTGTATTGTGTATTGGCTGAAGGGTAGGAATGAAAAGGCTATTTAATATTTTAAATGGGCTTTGGGGATGAGGCAGACAGACTAATCAACGGTAAGTTTTATAATTAAGGCCTCACAACTACGTACATCAGCAAAATGTCAGTGAGTCAGTCCAAGGGCTTATCAGGTCAGTCCTCTCTAGCTAACTAAAAAAGTGACACATGGGCTGAATGCACCAATATAATTTAAAGCGTGTACTGATATTTTTAAGATTACACTCAGCTTTCTGTAATGATGGGGCTTTAAAACTTCTTGGTGTGTTAAAATTACCTTTCACTCATGTAATTTTACAAAATCTAGGGAGAAAGGGGTAGTTGAAGAAATGTATTCAGGCTATTCTGAATGCCCATGACCTAGAACCCCCCTTTCAAAAAAAACTTACCCCTTCTCTAAGGTGGCAGAGCAAACCTCCTGATGAGGATGTCCCCAAAGATTGAATTACCAGGGGTATCAGCCAAGAATAAGAAGTATTGACAGGCAGAAACCTTTTTGCATTAAGATGCCAAGAATGCTGCCAAAATAGAGTGGTTTTGGAGTCAGACAAACCTGAGTTCTAGTCCCACTTCTTAGACCAGCTAGCTGTGTGACCCATAGTGAGTTTCGTACATAACCTTTTTGAGCTTCAGTTTTGCCATCTGTGTAAAGCTGACATGTTATATACTTAAAATGATTAAATATATATATATATATATATATATATATATATATATATATATATATATATATATATATATATATAAAACTGCCTAAGGCAATGCCTGGCACATAGGAAGCACTTGATAAATTATTTTTAATGTTATCATTACTAGATTAATCTCTCATGGAGTTAAAAGACTGGAAGAATGTAAGACCAGTCATTGGTGAGTAGGTTTTCATCACTCTGAAGACTGACTCTTCCAGTCTAGGCAGTCCCTAGACAGCAAAACCAAGAAGTAAGAATGGGACCTTCCTCAGGGCCCCTCCTTCATGGGAGCCCCCTACACTCCATCAAGCCTGTGTCCTTCTATAGCCCAAGAGTCACCATTTAATATCTCATCAAGGCCCATTATCTTCTTGGCAGTCCTCAACCCTGGATCTTCCTTCAGATTTCTCCCTACCTCATCATAATTTACCTGCTCTCTGTTAAAATCTTTTCATTAATTTGCTTATGTGTGCCAACGAAGAGCCTATATATATTTTGACAGGGATCCCGGAGAGATAATACAGGATGGTTGTTCTCAGATGTGTTATTGGTAACAGTAACAAGAGCTGATAAACTGAGTGCTCACTCTGTGCCAGGGCCACACACGTGCTGTAGGTGTTACCTCATACAAGCCTCACAACATCCTATGGGCTTCATTTCACAGATGAGGAAACTGAGATTTAGAGAGGTGAAGTCACTTTGGCCAAGGACAAAAAAATGCTGGGAGGAGGTAGTGCCAGAATTCACCCCCAGATCTGCCACCCCTCACCACTGGTGCTCTCAGGTCCTGGGACACACATAAGCAGTCCCTACCTCCCTAAGCTTGATCCTGCTCCTAGGGCCCAAATGAATTCCTGCTTTCATTCAAGTTACTTGGAATCAAGTTAGCTGAGAACAAACTTAAAAGACGTATTGGGAAGTTCAGAGGGGGACACCCTGGCAGTTGGCCTCCAGCTGGACCCTAGACTGGACACTGCTCCTGGCTGAAGGGCTGTGCTGGGGCCTCTGCATGCAAAAGAGGCTTCTCATTTCCAGCACCTACCTAAGGAGCTGAATCCCTGAGTATTTAATAGCCTGAATGGGTGGATGGAGGGGGTGGTTGGAGGAAGAAATAATTTATGAATATTTTATTTTATTCATTATTTATTATCTACTATTTAGTCAGATTCTAAAGGCTAAATCCAAAAGAAAAATCTGTGAATTTTCTTGTATTTTGCTGATCTCAGATTTTTCCTGGTTCAGAAACTCTTCCAAAAATGGAGTAATGAATCTCGCAATAAAGTTGTACCTCAGGAAATATTCTTCTTTGTTTTGTCTTCAAACTGACTTGTGTCTATAGGACAGCATTTTCTCAGTAGTAATCTAAATACTGCATCCTTGTTGAGAAATTCAGAGCACAACTTACCCTCATCAGGTAGTAATAATAACTAATAGTGATAATGATCATAGTAATTCAGTATATTACACTTATTGAGAGCCAATGACCATTCTATGCACTGAGCTAGGTGATATCATAGGATACACATGCTACATGCGGGCGTGGGAACACTCATCTTCCCCATTCACAGATAAGGATGCTTAACCTCTTCGGCACAGAGAAGTTAAGCAATTTGTTCAGAGTCATAAAGTTAGTAAATGGTAAAGCTGGGCTTAAACCCAGCAGTCTGGCTTCTAATTTTATTTCCTTGTACTATTAAAACAAGCAGTCGTCCTCTATCCATTTATCAACTAAAGCATTTTTATATTTTAGCAAAATAGACCAAAGCCAAAGTTTATTTGGTACTTTAAGCAGTCCCACCAAGCCCTGTTAACAGAGCATGACAGTGGTAGTCTCCGCTGGAGGGCTGCCCCATTAGGACGGTGATTTGAAATTAAAGGTGAGTGATATGTGTCAGCTGTCCTCATCCTTTATGCTTAGCTTTTCTCGTCATTTTAATAAATGCATTATCTGGACAATATATTCCTCTAGGTAACACTGATACAACTTTTTTTTCCCCGCAAAAATATTCTTAGTCTAAACTTTTTTTGGTTACTTTTCACTGGTCATGACAGAGAGGGGAAAAAAATAACAGGTGATTTCCAAATTAAAATATATGGGGACTTCCCTGGTGGCACAGTGGTTAAGAATCTGCCTGCCAATGTAGCAGACATGGGTTTGAACCCTGATCCAGGAAGATCCCACATGCCACGGAGCAACTAAACCCAGGCACCACAACTACTGAGCTTGAGCTCTAGAGCCCGTGAGCCATAACTACTGAGCCTGTGTGCCACAACTACTGAAGCCCATGCACCTAGAGCCCGTGCTCCACAACAAGAGAAGCCACTGCAATGAGAAGCCCGCGCACCGCAATGAAAGAGTAGCCCCTGCTCGCTGCAACTAGAGAAAGCCCGTGTGCAGCAACAAAGACCCAATACAGCCAAAAAGATTTTTTAATTAATTAATTTTAAAATAAAATAAAATATATGGAAAAAATAAAATAAAATAAAATATATGGAGATATTTTCACCTCAAATTCAAGCTTGATTCACCAAATATCATCCAGTTTCTTTTTTTTTAGTACAAAGTTTAAAGAAATTTTTAATGTCTCTCCTACCTTCTTTCAGCCAAAACTTAAATTTATTGAAAATCTTAGTGTAGAAAGTTTCTATTCAAATTTCTGTTATTCTCTTTGTAAATCAAATCGCAAGTAAGGGAGTTCGATGGTGGCAGAACTTATGCTTTCAGAGGAGTAAGGGTTACAGTTTAAAATTTTCAGTCTTTCACCAAAAGAGCCTTGAAAGTGAGATCAATAAAATTGTTTCCTTACTTTTTAATAATAAGAACTGGAAACTTTCCCATTTCTTTGCATTTAATTTTCCATGTTTACCATATGGCTCATGTACCATGTACATGATCTCTTAGAACTTTAGTGGATTTCTGAAGCCAGGAAAAATAAACAAGGAAGCAACAACAACACTGTTACACTGAACATTTCCCAGTGTTCTGCCTGATTCTAATTACCTTAAACAGTTTACCCAGGATGCTTCAGTATAACCACCTGGAAAAATGAGGGTAGAACTTTGATTCTGGGAGGCAAACATAATTACTAGATTTACAAAGTATTTTAAAACCCCCAGATAAAATTGAAGAGAGGACTGGAGAGGAATATCACTATTAGCAGTAGTGAGGTAGTATGGGGTGGTGGGGGTTTCTGAGAATCAAAGGTCAGTGTCTCTTTTCTGCACTGGCCCCTCAGCCTCAACTTGTGCAACCAGCCTCAACGGGAGGTGGAGAAAGAATCATTTATTCACCTTCTGGCTGCAAGAACTGCAGACTTCAACTGTGGCAATTCTAGCACTGAGGAGAAAACACACATAGGAAAAAAGAAGGCCATGTCTCACTTCCAAATTAAAAAAAGACATTTCTACATGTTTCCATAACCCACAGACTGCTGCCATTTGAGGCCAACCCCTCAAAGTTTTCCTCTTTGTCTAGTGTAGTTGCTGAATCTAGGCCACTGTCAGCAATCCTTTTCATTCACCGAGGCCCATCCCCACACCCCACAGATGCAGAGATTCTCCTGGGACATGTGTACTTTGGTATCAAACAATGCAACTCATGTTTGATTTTGGATAACCTTGCACTGCTGAATAAAATAACCCTTGAGAAAGAAGCAATAAAAGCGCTGTAAGAAAAATGACTCATGTTTCCAAGCTGTCTAAAGTGATCACTTATCCCAACAAATGGTAATTCTTTCAAGACACAGTGGGCATACACCATACTTATAAAAGTCTGGGAGAAAAGCCTTGCAATCATTTTTTTTTAATTTGTGTTAAAATGTATCAAAAGACTATTTCTGGTAGGGTGTACCAGACAGGGTATGCTTGAAAACAAAAACAAAAACCACATGGATGTGAAAGCCAAGGTGCACTGGCCCAAGGAGGTGGGATGGGGCAGGGGTGGGGGGGGTGGTCCTTGCTGAACATCCAGGCTCATTGTTTATGTACTTGTTTATGTGCCTCTAATTGTTTTCCCTTTTCTGCCCTCACTCATTAGAGTGCAAAGATGTGAACAAAGTGGCTTATTGCCCACTGGTGCTGAAGTTCAAGTTCTGCAGTAGAGCATACTTCAGACAGATGTGTTGTAAGACCTGCCAAGGACACTGACCCATGGAAAGCCAGAGAGAACGCCTTGTCATTTCATCGTGGAAATGCATCCATCACAGAGAGCCACCCAGAGGAAGAGGATTGATGTCCTTGCAAATGCCTTACCCTGTGGAAAACGTAACCACTGGTCAGCCCTAGCTGACAGGATTTCAATATTATTTTAACTTCTGTGAAGTGGGATTTTTTGATCCAAAGTGCTGGACACGGTATTAGGAGGGAATGCCAGATTGGAGAGATCCAAACAACACAGGGAGACTTGTTTACTGTGGAACGTTTGTGTTCTTTCGAGTAAATCCAATAGCCTGTTTACCTCCTTGGACCATTAAGATAATTTTTATTATGGACTTAGCAATGACACTGAATCCATTTGTATTTAAAACTGTTTAAAATGTAGCTGTTTTGACTTGGTCAACTATGGAAGTAAAGAAGATTCAGAAATCTTAAGTCATAGCTTAAAAATATTTACTATACTTTATCCTACAACAGCACCATGATTTAAATTCTAAAACGGGCTTTGAACTGTAATTTAAGGAGCAATTATAAATCAAAAGTAATGAAAGTTTGTATTATTTTTCTTCATTCCACTTAATTTCCTTAGGAATAATCCCCCTGTTCTGAACACTGCTGTGAGCCATATATAAACTATATTAAACTGAACAACAATGAAGAACTTAGTTTAAAGCAGCGCATCAGTTACTGCAGCTGTGCAAGTCTATAATTTCACTGCTAAAAGACTGTGGCTAACTTGCCATTGTGCAAGTGAAGCTGAGATTTCCATTAAAACTTTAAGAGAAAAACATTTCAATTTCATGCAGAAGCCAGACCTGGGGTATGGTAGAGACTGAAGTACCAGGCCTTTTGCTGCCGTCACACAGGATGCCTCAGTTCTTATCTGAGTCACCCCAACTCACTTGTGTTTACATCCTCTCCAGCCACAGAACGGCTTCTGCCCTATTGGATTGTTGCATATGCATGTTGAGCTTGCTGAGATGATACCATGCAAAAGACAGACTGGCTCAATGACAACCAGGCAGACCCTTTTGCTGACAATTATGATGGGTTCCAGATGTCCCTTCTTTGATATGGCAGAAGGGCATTTATTTATATGAGAACAAGTGTGTGTGTGTGGGAGCGCTTTTGAGTGTGTGGGTAGATGAGTGTGCTTGCACATAGATGTGCTATTTCTGTGAGTTTTAAAGTAGGCAAGGGATAATAACCAAAGAAGAAAAACTCATGAAGACTAGAGATCATAAAGCATCATTTTAATAGTCACTCAACCAAGTATTTTGTATTTTTTATGGATACTTTGAATGGCAATTAAATGTGAAACCCAACTTCTTGGGCAAGTCAAATTCTAGAAGCAAGTCCACCTAAATCAAACTGACTAAGCTCACATTTTCCCAGTCCACATCACACTCATCAAGAGATTTGACAGTGAGATTTTTAAAAAGAGAAAAAGAAAAAGAGGGTACTTGCTTATATGAATATTTTGTACTTGAACACTTGCAGCAGGATCTTGATGAATGTGTTTTGTGTCCTACACATGAGTGCACCTTGCGACACCAACACCTCAAACTCAAACCAAACGGCTACTTTGTAAAGCTACTACTTGCAGTTAAAGAGTATGTTTGACTTAAATCCATCACTGTGCTCTGAAACAACATGTCAGGTGTATCACATACACCATAACCTAAAGTGGTCGATTAGGTTTTTTCAGAAAGGGAGACTCACAGACTTCAAAACCAAATGTCAGGTTTGCTGTGGACAGTCAGCATGGGACGTTCGTTGCTCTGTGTGCTCAGTCGCCCTCATCTGAGTCTCCTCTCCTGCTTTCTCTCTCAGCACCACAGCTCATGTCCCTGAGTTTCCAGAGAGAACGATTGACAGTAGACAAGAGTGGCCAGGACCCCAATCTCTGCTGCCTTGGAAGACAGCCCATGTGCCACCTCAGCCATCCGTGAAGGGCAGGCAGCCACAAGCAGCATGACCCCAGCACTGACTTCCTTTGGCCCCTTGCAAAGAGCACTTAACTTGGTGCTAATGTGCCCTGGTGAAATAAAATAAGCGAACAAAAGATGGTTGGTTTCTCTGGCATTTTAGGCATAGGTTTGCTATCGGGATATGCTTTTCTCCAACGTAAATATCAGCTTATGTTTTTATTTCAAACAGATTCCTTACATTACTGACTAAAGGCTACTTTTCCCCTCACCCGGGAACTAACATGCTGAGGGCCATACCCCTGAGCCCCGTGCAGCACCCCAACTGGTGCTAGAAGAGGAGGGCAGACGTGTCCCTCTGGGGTGTGCAACAGCACCAAGGCCAGGGGGCAGAGAACTCCCGGGGACAGCATGAGATTACCTTTCTAGAAGGAACCAAGCACAGGATGTGTAACAGGACTAAACTTTCAATTGGCCTTGAATTTAAACATGAGTGAGGAAAAGTCATATTCCACAGCACTTCACAGTACTGCTGCTACTCTGTCGTCAACCACGTGGCTACATGATGCTCTATTCCTAAGTGATAACAATAGGATTGTCGGCAGATGCTGAGCCACCATGGCTGGCCCTCCAAAATATATATAGGCTACTTAGGGAACCCCAAGGAAACTGGTACCCCGTGGCTGAGAGCAGTATCCGCCACTGGCATAAGACCCACCAAAAAAGGCAAGGTAAGCGTACCCAACTGACTCCTTAAAAGAGTCCATTTTATTAAGAATTTTATTATTTGAGTGAATGTCACATAGGTATCCTTAATAATACAGAATGAAATTACCTTTGTATTATTGCGATTAGTTGTTGCTTATATTTTATACTCAGTATTAATGTGGTACACTGTTACTTTTTATTTTGCTTTTGTAAATTATATTCTAATTTATTGCCATGTTTCCTAACTCGTGTCCTACATTCAATCTCCTGCTTGTAATGAAAATGAAAAAGTCATTGTAACACTTGATGGAGTGAAATTCCACACCAGGCACAGATTTTTTTTTTAACATAGATAATTTAGTAAAAATAAAATTCAGCTTGTAAGAATGATTCAGATGGAAGTTGTCTATTCCCTGAAAAGCTGGTGTTAAACTCACAATAGGAGGACTCTTTATCCCTTGCAATACCACACTACATTATCCAAATTTTCCAGGTGGTGTACAGGATTGTGATAACTTGCATTCTTTGCTTTGGCCACGCCGAGTGGCACACGCAATCTTAGTTCCCCGACCAGGGATTGGACCCGAGCCCCTTGTAGTGGAAGCGCAGAGTCTCAACCACTGGACGGCCAGGGAAGTCCCACTTGTTGCATTCTTATTACCCTCCTCAGAGATTGCATCTACTTGTATTTCAGTAACATCTAAATGCAAGGCCTCGGTTATTTCTGGTGGGGCTATCTATATCCCCAGATGCCACCAGCCAGCTATTCTAAGGCCAGAAAGGAAGTCCAGATCGGCCACTGCCACATACCTTCAGTCACAGGGCCCACAATTCTTTTGCCTCCTGCTTCTTTTGCCTTCCATGTAAATTCTTTAGCATAGGGACTCAAGATATTTCACTGTGGAAAGGGTGCTGAACAAAGAATTCATGCTTGAAGGGTTTTTCTACTCAGACTCAACTGGGAACAAAGAACATGATGAACATACTTTTCTGCCTCCAGGCTTTTCCTCTTAGGCTGAGCCGCTTTGCTGAACTGGGGGTTACTATCATATGCAAAGGCAACTCAGCAGTTAATCTGAAGGTGTCCCTCCTGCATGCTTAGCTATTTGAGTACTTTCATAATGACAACTTCATCAATTACATAAGAAGATGTACAATGTCCAAACATGGTTGTGTTTTAATCCACTTACCCCCATATCCCTCCCCAAAGATTCAGTTGTATACATTAGAAGAAATCAAGTGAGGTGATTAGAAAGTCCTGGGGGGTACTTCCCCAAGGTCATCTTAGGAACCAAAAGTGGTGAAGTATTATGAATTCTTAGTTAACAGGAAGACCCTGGCACCGACTATTTTAACCTCCCACTGTATTTGCAAAGGGTAGTTCTGCCTAGGGGTCAGGGAGGGGGGGAATACCGAGAAACAAGGCTTACCTGAGCTTAGATTCCTCAGATTCAAGTCTATCTTTTCATCTACAGTTGTTTTCAAGCTTTTGGTTTAATGTTTCTCTCCCTGTGGGATATCTACAGGGCACTATCCTGCTTAGGGCTCTGACCCCAGGGACAGTCCGCCTTCCATTAAAAGATTTTGCCACCTCTTGAGGCCAGGTGACATTTTTTCAAGTAAATTAGGAAGAAAGTTGGCTATTGATCTTGGTTACAAAAATATGTGAATTTGTGTGGCAAGGGTAAGATTCATTACTTTTAAAAGAAGAGAGGGGCTTCCCTGGTGGCGCAGTGGTTGAGAGTCCGCCTGCCGATGCAGGGGACACGGGTTCGTGCCCCGGTCTGGGAGGATCCCACATGCCGCGGAGCGGCTTGGCCCATGAGCCATGGCCATTGAGCCTGCGTGTCCGGAGCCTGTGCTCCGCAACGGGAGAGGCCACAACAGTGAGAGGCCCACATACCGCAAAAAAAAAAAAAATAAATAAAAATAAAAATAAAAGAAGAGAGGAGAAATGTAATTCAGGCAGGAAAAAAAAAAGTCATAGGCCGGGAGGACTGGAAAATTCTAAATAAGTGGTCACAGAAAAAAGATCACTGTCTGAATAAAAAAAGGGACAGATTAACTATTTTTGCAATTCTGTCTCATGCATATCATCAGAATGTGTGGAATAAACTAACATGTTTTTAAAAAGAGCAGCTCTTCACAATGGTTTTGTGCCTTAAACTTCAAAACCTCAGGCTGGAACTTAAAAGGAAAGTGGTCTGTTCTCCTGTCTCTTTCTCAGAGGGTTATTTCTAGCATTGTTTGTCCCTCATTTCATCCACAGATGATATCTGAGGCCAGAAATGGAATAGTGGTTTGAGGGCTGGAGGAAACCAAGTTTATGCCCATATTGTCTCTTGGTCAATGGCTTTCCTTAGCCCACTGAAAGCCTTGAGCTTCTTGGATCTTGGTTTGGATACCTTCCCTTACAGAGAGGTTTCACATAAGAAGAGGCAAGTTATCACACCAGCTCCAGGCCCCCTAGCTGTCAGAATGCTTCTTCAGGTCAATGGCTCAAGAGTTGGTGGCATCCACCAGCCCAAGGAGGATATAATTCTTGGAGGGCCTGGTCTGTGCCCCCAGCAAAGGCAGTTGTGGATAGCAGGCTACCATATGGGCCCACAGAACAGTAATTATGAGATGAGGCCCCTGAAATCCCAGGCAAAGGTGGCCAGAGGAAGTGCCAGTCTAGGGCCAGTTCAGGCCAGGTGTGGCCTCTGTGTCTGGAGAGTGGCATCAGCTGCGGTCATTCATTCATAGCAGTATTTGCTGAGGCCCTACTGTGCCCAGGTTCTGTGCTAGGCACTTAGCATATGCTCTCTCATGGAATATTCTCTCAACAAAGCTATTGAGGACAATACTGTCAATCCCCATTTACAGATGCCAATACTGAGGCTCAGAGAGGTTAAGTTGCTAATAGTCGCAGATCAGTGAGGAAGAGTCACCTCTTTGACACACAGAAGGGAGCTGCCTGGTCTGCCTCTAGGACAAGGAAGCTGGGAGGATGCTCCTCTACCAGAGAGAAAGTGACTCACCAGGCCAGAGGAAATGAGGTCCTCCTTCCTGGGAAGCAGTGGGCCTGAGGCCTTAGGAGGGGCCTCAGGGGACAGGGAAGGGTGAACTTTGGGCTCCTGTCTGGTAGGTGGTGGTTGGTGTTCACTTTGAAAATTCCTATGTCTGGTGACAAAATTACAGTTGGAGACCAAAAGTGGTTTCTTTTTTTTTTTTTAAACAATATATATTTTTAAAATGTATTTATTTTATTTATTTATTTTTGGCTGCGTTGGGTCCTCGCCGCTGCACATGGGCCCTCTCCAGCTGTGGCGAGCTGGGGATACTCTCTTCCTTGCGGAGCACGGGCTCCAGGCGTGCGGGCCCCAGCAGCCGCGGCAGGCGGGCTCAGTAGCTGTGGCACACGGGCCCAGCCGCTTTGCAGCCTGCGGGATCCTCCCAGACCTGGGCCCGAACCCGCGTCCCCCACATTGGCAGGCGGACTCCCAACCACTGCGCCACCAGGGAGACCCCCAAAAGTGGTTTCTGAGCATGTGGTTAGAGTTTGTGGGAAGAGGAGGAGAAGGAAGGTCAAAGACATTGGAGGATGAACGGTGTCTGCAATGGCAGCAGCCAAACAACATGAAGGCTCTCACCTCCCCTGAAATGTCCTGTTTTGAATCACAGAGCCTGTCCCTGCCTGACAGCCCCCCACACCACACAGATGGCCTTGCTGACCTGCCTCCATGCAACCGGAGCAGAATGATTCCTGTATTGGCTTTGGGGTAAGTTTTGAAGAAGAAAGTTGGGTTTCTCTCTGTTTCAGTCAGAGCAGGACCATAGGGGCTTGAAAACTCAGGCCATGGCATAGCTGCCAGCAAGCACATTCTTTGACCTTCTGTGGTGGGTCCACAGAGTGGAACCAGGTGTTCTTTCAGCCCATGCCAGAATGTATCGGCCGCCCAACTGGCCACCTGCCTCCACCCCACCAACAGGGCTTTGGCTGGCCCTCTATCAAACAGCTGTGCTGAGAGCCGCAGATGGCCGCCCACGCTTGTGCCCAGGCCAGCAGCTGCATTGGCCTGACAGCCTGGCAAGGTGGACCTCGTGTGCCTCTGCCCTCCGTCCTAAGTCCTCCCCAAGCCAGGTCACTCAAGGGGCTGGGGAGAAGGAAAATCAAAGCTCACATACACTAAGGAATTGCTTTTGTGGTCCAAAGGCAAGCAAAAAGCACACTGTTCTCTTCCCCTTCCTTCAATATCATCAATTTTGGTATTTTATTTTTAATCATTCAAGTTAATCTGATATAAATGAATCAACATTTAGTTCCTGTTTGTCAAGTGTATTATTGTTAGAATAAAAAAATCTCCTGATTTTTTTTTCTATGTATCTATACAAAGGCAAAGGAGGATGACATCCCAAGTTCAAAAAGACACTATGTACTTATTATCTAGATAATAATAAGCATTGCTTGATATTTTGAAAAAACACCCACAGAAGTGGCTAAAATGTGAGTTTGATTTAAAATGGGTAGGAAAAAAGAGTTATCACAGCTGAACTAATTACAATAAAGAATAATTATTCAGAGTTTTAAACTTTAGAACAGAAAAAAGTAAAATTGAGAAATTAAATATATTTTATTTTGAGGTTTAAAAAAGGAAGTATATGTTGAAATTATGAAACAAGGTAATAACCTGTAGCCACATTTATCTTTGAAGATTTTCTGATTGTAGGCTGGGCCAGGAAGGCATTATTATCTGCTGTGCTCAGGAGCCAAGTCCCCACCAATGTGGGAAGCTCCTACTGGAGGGAAGGAGGAGGGAACCCACTGTTTTGTTTCTTCCCACATTTAATCTCAGTTGCAGAAACTGCATGTACCAGCTATCTCCTAAGTCTGGCTTTTAAAATCGCTACATTAGAACTTAACTCTCCAAATGAGTGCTGCTCCCTTCCATGTAATCACCGGAGATCACTCTGTACTCATTCTAAGAGCAAAATCACCACTCAAAACTGTCTTAAAATTGCTTGTTTAGACTATCTTCCAGGGAAAGATAGATTTGATTTTCACAAAAGTCCAAAACCAAATCTGGTGAGTAATTTGCATATAATCATTTTGGCTACAAAATCTTCCGTGTCTTATAAATTGACCCCAGGTGATACCACAAAAGCAATTCCAAATATGCTTTGAGTAAGTGACTTTTTTGAAGGATTTCACTCATTTCGGTACAAAAGTGCTGGTGTTTTGTCTAAAAATTATTGGCACTGCTGTATAATCCAATTTAAGACTGATAGAATACAAGCTTTCATTAAATGTTATACTATTTCCAATTCTAAAATTAGCTGGAACCTGGACGGCCTAAACTGGCGTGTTATCTGTTAGGGAGAAGAAAGGTCTCTGACCTCTCAGAATTGAGTCAACCCTTAAATACAGGAGGCAAAACCACTGTCTCAGACCCTGGAGGTTAGCAAACAGCTGTCCTTCCAAGATTCTCCTTCCAGAGGGCTAATTAACCAAGGTCCGCCAGCAACACGAGGGACGCTGCCGCCAACTGTGCAAGACCTCGTGCTCTGCTTCCTCACCACTGGGATGTGCCTTGATTTACACAACTGTAAGTGTGTCCCATTCCTGTAGCTTGAGTCCTTTCCCATTTGCTGAAATGATAATTCCGAGATGAGCCTGTCCCCTGATCCTGAAGTGGCCGGGTGTGGGGCTGACAAGCCAGCACTGAGTGTCTTCTCCCTTAGTCTGCCTTTTTCCTAGAGTTTTCAAGGAAGTTGTTACTGATGTGTAAATAGATACTCAAATCTATGGGGCCGACTACTGCTGTGAGGAACTCCGAGAGTGGCCTTCTGAAGAGGAGAGTTACTCCCTTATTCATTCAACTTTGAAGGGTGAATTTTCACCATGGGTTTTTATACAACAGATACCCGTGTAAATATCAAGACACAAACCAAACTTTTGTTCCCAACATTTTTGCTGAAACATGCCTTAAAATCCACAATTTTTATACTTTTTTTTCCCCCTGAAAGAACCAAATCATCTTAAATTCACACCCTTTCTTTCTAAACAGCTTCAAAAGGCTTCTTGGGTGGCCAGGAACCCTTGTTCCTCAAAATTAGCAATGACAGCTATGGTCAGGGACACTGTTGGAGTCCATTGTCACTCCAAATCAAGAAGAAAACTTCACTTTAAACATGTTTACAACTCCCCCCGCCAGTAGTCTAACCAGAGGTATCTTTTTCATCAACTTCATAATAATTCAATTGCTGATAATTGCCTAGGAGAAAAGCTCTGATAAGACAGATGGGGTCCCTTCAGGAAGTCCTAATGAAGAAAATAATGAGTGACTGTGTCCTTATATAATGCAATATCCTTTATAAGAGTAAGGGGTGCTGAGAAATTAATAGTGTTTCCTGCACTGCGGACGATATTTAATTCAATTTCTTTTTTGCTTTAGTCAAGAAACTATCAACTTTGCTTATTTTGTTTTTATTTATTTTGGAAATTTTCAAGCATATGCAAAGAGCAGAGAGACTTGTTTAACTACTCCAGCCTTCCTCACCCAGGTTACAGCAGTTATCAACATGTGACCGGCCTTCTTTCCATCTATACTCCTCTACTGTGGATTATTTAAGCAAAATTATTTCAGCATTAAATATTTTGGAATGTGTCCCTAGAGGATAAAGACTCTTAAAAAAAGACTACACTACTATTTTAAAAATTTATATTTTCATTGTAAAATTGCATTTGCTCTTTTTAAAACTACTGTCCCCAAACTTGAAGAAAGTAATAAAAATTGTATATACCACTTAATGAACACCTATTGTATACTCTATTCCAGGCAGTATAGTAGCTGCGTTCTGTCCATTATCTTATCGTCATTATTACTGATTTTTATCGAAGAGAAAACCGAGGCTGAGAGAGGTTAAGAGACTCATCTGCTGGCAAGTCAAGCCCAGCAGGACTGTGGAAAACCAGGATTTATGAGAAAACAACTCTGCCGCCACCAGTGCCTATCCTGTTTCTCTGTTGCAAATCACATTTAGGAAGAGGAACATCCAGCATCCCTCTCTGCTTGTTGGTCCCAGAAGAGTGGTCCAAAAACAAGTAACTCCTGGAGAAAACTATCCTCCTTCTCTGGCCCTTCTGGACCGTGGCTGCTTCCAGCCTTAGTTGCACCAGACAGTGTTGCCTTCCTGTAACTGCCTGGTTGCTGCAAATGATTTCAGCCATATTTTTCTTTACAATCAGCGAGTCAAAATCTACACTAGTTAACGAAACTTCTCTCCAACTCCAACTCCACTGCAAAATTTCTAACTGTACCCATACGTAATTAATAATTAATTGTAACAAACTCAACTGTGGAATAAAATGTGTAATTAAAAGTTATCTGTAGGGAAGTGTCATGATTTCTGCAAATATATAGCTTTCAAAGAATTGATTTTTTTAATGGGGGGAGGGACAGAGAGAGAACAATAAAACAAATATGGCACATGTTAATAATTGGTAAATATAGGTGATGGGTAAATAGGAATAAGAGAATTCATCTCTGTAGAATGTGTGTGCATGTGTATATGTGTACGTGTATGTTCACATGCATGTGTGTACGTATATGTTCACATGCATGTGTGCGCGCGTGTGTATGTGTATGTGTGTGTTCACATGCATGTGTGTGTGTGTGTGTGTAGAGAGAGAGAGTGAGAGGGAATGAGCAATGGTTTATTGATATCTTGGTCAAAAAAGAAAGCTTAGTGAACTAGCCTTTCCTATCCTTTTTCATCTTTCTAAGCAGAAAACCAAGTGAAGGGCAGGACTTGGAGTCACAAGTCTTTCATATAAGGAGTAGCCAGAGAGGAAAGCAGATGGGCTAAAACCCAATTCCTAGTCCTGGTCCAAAAATGAGTTTTTCTCAAGTTGGAGCAGTGGTTCCCAGACTTTCAGATTTCATGGACCAGTAAAATTTCAAACTACTTTGAAGACAGATGTAGAGTGGCTAACATTTTGCTTTGCCAAGCAAAGACATTTTTAAAAATCTATCATTTACTATTGCCATAAAAGTACCTTTCTAAGAGAAAGTACATTTTAACCCCAAAGACATGAATATATTTCTCTTTAGCGGAAGTTACTACCTTGTTCTTATTTTCCCATTTAACGTCTTTTTCAAATAAGAAGGCTTTTAGCTACAAGTATACAAAACTAAACAACAAGTGACTTAAACACTAAAAGCAGGGAAGTTCCAGTTCCAGATGGAAGTCCACTGTTCCACAGGGTCCTAAAGGACCCAGGCCTCCCCCCACCTCTCCCCTCTGCCTGTCTCCATGTGCCCATAGCTTCCCTTATCCACAAGATGGCCGTGGCAGTTCCAGGGGCACGTGCAGAAGAGACAGCTGCTAGCAGAGAGCAGAGGCTATTTCTGCTGGCGTGTCACCATCATGGAGAAAGAGTCTCCCAGAAGCTGCAGCACATGGACCCTCAGGACACAGCAGCCAGGACTGAGCCACACTCCATGCTCCAGCACCAGGGAGGCTGAGACGATCTGCATTATCTTTGCATCTCTACTGAAGCTGCCTCTGCTACAAGGGTCAGGGATTGGCTGTTTGTAGGGACCAAGGGACAATATCAGGTCTCTGAAAGCCTCATCTGGGACTGAAGCCTGATATTTGGGAGCTCTTCACTTAGAGCTTCCCATGCTGAGGCCTGCAGTGCCTGCTGAGCATATCTCCACAGTCTAAGAAATGTTTTATTTAGTTTCATCCAAGTTGAGAGCAGAGATTTATGTAATAACTCTCAAAATCTTCCCGCATTGCAAGGGAGCCTGAAGAAACCTGGCCAAATGATATCATAGCTCTGCTGAGAAAAGCTTGAATAATCTCCCATCATTTCACCCCCAATTGCATGTGAACAATTACTCATCTTTATTAACTGCCTTATTGAATTATTCATGAAAGCCAAGGTATTCAGACCCACAGAACTGGCCTTCCTCTGCTACATAAAGGAAATTGTAACAGCTCCTAGTGAGAGTCATTAGCGTAATTAAAGTGAACTTTTTACTCTCTTGACAAGCTGTGGAAAATGTGATAACCCACAGATAATTTTAAAACAATGTTTTAGCCTGGAGCTGCAGTCTCTTTTGAGACATGTGCCATCACTGAAATTGTATAAAAGATAAATTACAATTTTGAGCAAAAACTAAAGAAACGGATTTCCAGGATAAAATGACAGAATAAAACAATAATATAGAATCTGTCTTCCCCCAAACCAATAAAATAAACAAGAGGATTTTTAAAAGGACTAAAAAAAAAAAAAAAAAACCCAACAACAAGCAAACAAGAGAGGCAGAATAATTTTCTGCTGTCAGTACCGAAAAATGGTAGCTGAAGGGAAGTCTTGCGTAGTCCACAGTTGACGTGGCATCTAACTTTGCACCCACCCATCGTCACTGGTACTCAGAAAAGAAGATGAGTACCAGTCACCTTTACTAATCCTTTTAGGATTAGTAAAATCCTAAAAATTCTTACTAATACTATCAAACATGGGAAGAAGCAGACTGAGGGACTGAATAGGTGGCTCGGGCAAAAACAGAGAAAAGTCATCATCAGCAGAAGTCTCTGCTTACCACAACTTCAGAGATAAGAAAGGCCACAACCTATGAAAAACAATATGGGCATTCCTCAAAAAATTAAACATAGAATTACCATATTTTCCAGCAGTTTCACGTCTGGGTATGTACCCGAAAGAATTGAAAGCAGAGACTCAAGATATTTGTACACCCATGTTTATGGGTGGCATTATTCACAACACTCAAAATGTGGAAACGACCTAAGTGTCCATTGACAGATAAACAAAATGTGATACATACATACAATGGAATACTATCAGCCTTAGAAAGGAAGGAAATTGTGACACCTGCCACAACATGGATGAGACTTGAGGATGTTATGGTAAGTGAAACAAGCCAGTCACAAAAAGACAAATACTGTATGAGAAACCTAGAGGAGTCAACTTCATAGAGACAGAAAGTAGAATGGTGGTTGCCAGGGGCTGTGGGGAGGGGAGTGAGGAGTTAGTATTTCATTGGAGTTTTAGTTGAAGAAACTGAAAAAGTTCTGGAGATGGATGATGGTGATGGTAGCACAACGACGTGAATGTGCTTATGCTACTGAACTGTGTGCATTAAAATGGTTGTTGTAAATTTTATGTTTTGTATATTGTACCACAATTTAAAAAAGAAAGTCTACAAGGACTTGCTATCTCCTAAAGTACTGTGCAGATTTTGGGAAAAGATCCCAAAGCCCACAGGATAAGGATATACTAGCTACATAAGTGTGTCATGATACAGGGCTGTGGTGGAATGTATTGTCCTTCCCAGCTGCTCCTTTACTTCCCCATCCTTGCCCTTTGCCCTGTGACTTAAGGTGGCCCCTGCTATGGAACAGAGTCTATTCCCTGCCCGTTGACTTTGGGCTTGGCCATACGACTTTCTGTGTTTAGCCAGTGGAATGTGAGCAAATGTGATATACTCTGTATCTTGGCCATTGGTGGTTGACTCCTTCTTTGTTCTTCCTGCCGTGAGATTGGCTTGTCCCAAATAGGCACTGCTTGGATGGTTTCCACTTTGGATGTTCACTTGAGTGCATTGGAAGCACACATCCACACTAAGAACAAGAAGAAAATGTTGACGTGTTAGCTCAAGGGATCCTTTTTCCCTACCTGCTCTTCTCTCTGTAACCTTCCCCCTCGTTTCCCCCAGTAGGGGGGATGCTTCCTGAAAACATTGCCCTAGATGGAATTTTCTTTTCTGCCACATGCCTAGCTGCCCAATCTTGTGAGCCAGTTTCTAGCTGAGGGTGACTATTCTGAGATTCCATTGTGAAATCTGTCTTCCTCCAAATTTATCTAGAGAAATGAAAACAGCCCATCCTTATGAGCTCATGGGAAAATCCTGACGCTCTTGCCAGGGCATCAGAAGGGAAAGGCTATTGCTTCAGACAGACAGGGGTGTCCAAACCTGGAGTGGAGGGAACGTTTTTCACTGCAGCCCCATCCCTCATTGTTCTTCCTCAGCTCATATAAATATACCCTCCGTTGTTCTTGGTTTTCTTCTTTATTCCAATATTCAGAATTTTTCTACTCCTACTTGAGATGTGTAAGTTGCTAAATCCAGGGCAGATCCTTTCTTTCCCAATCTAATACTGCAGGAATTCTTGCCTGTTCCCTCAGTGTCTGCCCCAAATAAGTAAAGTTATGAGTGGCTGCTGCCCACAAAGTGCAGGCTGCTGTCCCCTGGGCTGTGGAGCAGACAGAGGGAATGAGAGAGGGGTTTTGCTAAGAAGGCCTGTGGCAGAAGCCTGGATACACACACTTGCCAGACAGAAAATAGCCCAAGATGATGATCTCAACTTATTCTTGATTGCTGCTAATTTCTAGTTGCTGTACTGAACACAGAGTTAGAAACTGTCTGTGCTCGGAGGGTTTGCAATCTAAGCTGCCAGTGTTGTGCCCTGTGCACGAGGCTGGTCAATAACTATCATTTGATGAGCCAGAGGTCTTTTTGGGGGGAGACAAACCTGCTCCCTGAAGAGTTCAAGTACTCAGTCCAAGAGGAGAGAAATGGGATTCCACCAGAAGTCAAAGTCTGGCCTGGATGAGAAGTAGTAACAAAATGATAAATAATCATGCCTGTTTATGAGCAGGGAGCTTTTATGCTACAGGACTCAGGTACTTCTGAACATAGCTCCTGCCCCTGCCCAGTGGCCTCAGAAGCTTCGAGGGACAGAATCATCCCCATTTTTGAGAAGGAGAAGTTGAGTTATGGAGACATGATTCAGCTTTTCCACGGTTGTATCATACAAATAGCCCCAGAGTTAGTTTCCTGCCTACCAGCCAAGGGAGGCATTTTTCAGACCTCTCGCCTCCTTCTCAGGAGTTCTTGTGATACAATGTCACCTGTCAAACATCTAAAAAGTTCTACAGCCCAACACAGTTTGGCTTCAGATTCAAGTTTGTGACATGAAATGGAGACCTTTCCCCAAAAGGGCAGGAGTGAGTGTGGCCCAGGGCGGTGTCCTCTGCTGGAGGGAAGCAGATGGACACCAGACACCTCTGCTTCCCTGGTGTGTGGCCCCCCACAGGTGACAAACAGGACAGACTCGCCTGCCAGTGCTCGGATTGTCATCTGAGACACTGGATAACAGTTGGCAAAGAACAGACTCCACACCTGGCTGACCCAGCTCAGACCTCTCAGAATGAGCAGGTGGCTGCAAAACCCCTGTAAGTGCCTCCATTCAGCTAACCTGGGGCAGTCTGAAATGTCTAGAGCCAACTTAAAACAACAGGAAAACTAAATGGCTTCCCCACAGGCATGGTTGCCAAGTTGATCATCAGCAAAAAGAAAAATCAATATACTGAGTTATCCTGAAAAAATGAAATGGAAGCCAACTAGTTCAACCAAAGAGGCAAAAACCTTAGTTCTTTAAAAAATAAAATAAAAAATTCACCAGACACCAACAAAAAGAATAAAATACAAAGCCAGGAGTTGCCAGTCAGTAGAGACTTGGCATGTTGAACGTGGTGGACCAGCTGTCCAAGATGACAGGATTGTTGTTGACGGGTACAGGCCTCCAGGGAGATGGGCTTTGGATGATGTTGCCATGGCCTGATCACAGTTGTTTACGTCTGTTCCTTGGAATACTAAAACAGCATTGTACTCCAAGCCCAGTGCCTCAGAAACTAGCTGCTACCCCCTTGGAAGCACAGACAGTCCTGTCTTGAGAAGAATCCTCCAGGCACAGATCAACTAGAGGGCACAAGGGGACACTGGGGCAGAAAAAGCATTAGGTGAGGGGTCAGAAGAGCTGTCTTCCACCTCTGCCTCTGTCACCTGTCTGATGTTGCTGCTTCAGTTTCCTCTGGGTGAAGTGCAGCTCGTACTTTCCTACCCCATGTGTTGATGTGAGGCTCCAATGATACCTTGTGTGCAAACTGCCAGGTCTTGAGGTTGTTGGTGTCCCAGGGCTATTCCACCACCACCACCGCGGCTTCTGGTAGATCTCAAGGTGGTTCTGTGCCGTCCTCTCAGTCACAGGTGGAGCTTGGCCTGCCACTCCCCCCCTCAATTATTGGAGTGTGAGTGTATCTTTGGATGTTCCTGTGGATTGTGGGTCCTGTTGGATGATTGCCACCTAGGGGCTACAGTGATACCCCAGCGTCTGCCCTGTTCTGGACATGTTTGCTAGAATCTAATGTTCACTCTACTCCAAGCAAAGATACTGAAGATTCTGGCAAAGGCTTAGAGTGTCTCCTAAACCTGCCCCCAAGAATCGATCCTACAGAAGATTGTTTGACAAATCCTGAGAATCAGCATGATTATCTCTACGTTAGAGGAGGGAACTGAGAAGCCAGGACTAAAAATGGAGATGCAGTGCTTAATGAGATGAAAAGCTTGAGATGATCAGAGTGAATGCATGAAAACAAATAAGCACGTGGACATCATGAGGTGAAATCAGACTGTGAAGGATTGTGTATTTTGGGGTGCCTGCTCAGCCCCTCTTCTCTGAGAAGGGCCCCCTTTCATCCATCAGGTGAGAGTCCCACAGCCATATTTGTAATATGTGTCCTTGCTTCCTTGGCTACAGCTGATAGGGGCCTTGGTGTGGAAAGGCTGATGGAATTTCCCTGGAAATGTGGTGTTGGGATTTAAAGATGCAGCCAGTCTCTGGGCATGGCTGGACCTGCAGGACATATAAACTTGTTCTCTGTGGAACAGACATCTTCTGCCATGTGCATGGTGGTGCAGGAAAGCTGACCCAAATAGATAGGAGAAAAAGCAGACACACAGAGACAGCCAGAGGTGAGAGCCCATATAGCCCCAAGGAGAGAGTGGCCGCCTTAGTTCCCAACAGCCACCCAGTCCCTTGTGAAAGCAGCTCCTTCCCACTATTCCATGAGACACTTCTCAATCCTTATACCACATCCTCCTTTTCTCACTTATACTAGATTGAGTTCATTTCTATTATTTGCAACTCTGTAATATAATTATATAATATAATCATAAGGAACTCAAGAATCTTGCCGATCAAATGAAGAAGTTTAGACGTTATTCTATAAGCAATGGGGACAGTGCACAGCCAGTAAGTCAGTAGCTCCTCAAACCACCACTTAGAGAAAATGTTGAAATGTATCTGACACAACATCTTCACGTAACAGCCACTCAATGAATGGTTCCTGAATTACAAAGTCAGGATAGGACTTGAGTCATGTGTAGTCCACTGTATTGTATTTCAGTAAAGGAGAGGAAGACAGTGAGAAAAAACTGCTTATAGGTCTTATTGGTCATCATGACAATTGAATGATCGGTTACTTAGGAAATTATACCTGGGGGCCTCCATCTCCTCTAAGTAGTATATTTTCAGAATATGTCCATATATTCTGGCACCTCATGGTATTCACATGGTACAAGAAAGGCAGTATTTATGGAGTCTTCTTTTATGTATGGTAATTACAGACAGATGGATCTACACTTCAAAATACTTCCAAGATGTTTCCCAAATATATATATATATATAAAAATATTAGACAAATGCTGGGGGAAACCTAGTCATTTCCTTTCCAGTGATGTAGGGCTTCTCACCCTCCTCCATTGTGCTACGTTGGAGATTATGCTGGGGACCGAAGAGGGATAGACACGGACAAACTAGAAGATGAACACATGACTCGCCGTATGAGGGGACTTTACATTAAAGAATGAGGTCTTAGACCAGAGAATATTTGGCATGGAGATGAATTCTTAGTCTTTACACCTGTCTTTAAATATTTTAAAGATTTTCAAGTTGGAGAGAAATTAGACTTGTCATAAGGCTGTTCCAGAGGAGGAAACTATAGGAGCATATTTTTCATTGAGAAAAAAGGCAATATCATCTCAATATTAAGTAGTTGGTATGGGTTCACTACTCCTTCTGGTAGCAGCTGGTACGCTTGGCCTCACAGTGGGCCAGTCATGGAATCCTGTGACTTGGCTTTACCCATTATTTGGTACGTGAATCAGGAATTTCCCTTTCCATTGGTGTCTTTGCCTGTTCAGGCTGCTATAATAAAATACCGCAGGCTGGGTGGCTTATAAACAGCAGAGGTTTATTTCTCACAGTTCTGGAGACTGGAAAGTCCAAGATCAATATGTCAGCATCTTCACATTCTGGTGAGGACCCTCTTCTTGGTTCACAGCCAGTGCCTCTTGCTGTGTCACATGGTGCAAGGGGCAAGGGAGCTCTGTGGGATCCCTTTTATAAAAGCACTAACCCCATTTGTGAGGCTTCACCCTCATGACCTGAGCACTTCCCAAAGACCTCACCCCCTAATACTGTTATCTTTAGGATTAGAATTTCAACATACGAATTTGGGGGGACACAAACATTCAGACTGTAGCAACTGGGTTCATGTTACAAGCAATCAAGAGAGTCCTGCCCAGGATCTATAAGAGCTGCCTGAAGCTCTTATAAGAAGCAGGTTGCCCCTCAGCAATCAGTTACCACGATGGGGGAATGTCCCCAGAAGGGCTAGAAGCCGCTGAAAAGGGACATGGGGGGAATTGAAAAATCAAGATGTCCTCTGCACTAACTGTGATCCCTCTAGCTTCCTGATCACAACAGTAAAATTCTTCTTTCACAAATTATTCACTGGCAGGCAGAAAATAATGCATAGTCCATGCCACATAAAAAATAAAAAGGCAGCAAAATGCTGTAAATGAATTAATATTATACTCAATGACAATTTAAATTTATTACTCAGCTCATCTTTATTAATATCTACCTCTCTTCCTAGCCTGTAAGTTCTTGAGGACAGTGTCCATATCTTTTTGGGGTTTTGGGAGTTTTGGTTTTTGGTTTTTTTCTGTAACCCAGGACCTGGGACAAACATTTTTTACAGAATTGTATATAGGTGGATCTTTGTTTTTAATAGTATTGAACTTTTAAAGGAAATGACTTACTTGAATTCAGGGATTTACTTAAACTGGCAAGTGTACTATCTTAGTCAGCTTGAGCTACTACAACAAAATACCATAGACTGAGTGGCTTAAATAACAGATATTCATTTCTCACAGTTCAGGAGGCTGGGAAGTCCAAGATCAAGCTGCTGACAGATTCAGCCCCTGCTGAGGGCCCTCTTCTCACTGTGTGCTCATTGGCAGGGAGTGAGCTCTGGTGTCTCTTTCTCTTCTTTTTTTTTTTTTAGGCTTTCTTTTAAAACATTATTTATTTATTTATTTAGTTATTTTATTTTTGGCTGCACTGTGTGTTAGTTGCAGCATGCGGGATCTTTCACTGTGGCATGAAGGCTTCTCTCTAGTTGTGTCATGCAGGTTTTCTCTCTCTAGTTGTGGCATGCGGGCTCCAGGGCACGTGGGCTCTGTAGTTTGTGGCACATGGGCTTAATTGCCCCACGGCATGTGGGATCTTAGTTCCCCAACCAGGGATCGAACCCACGTCCCCTGCATTGGAAGGCGGATTCTTTACCACTGGACCACCAGGGAAGTCTCTCTCTTTTGCTTCTTACAATGACATTAATCCCATCATGGGGGGCCCATCATCATGACCTCATCTAAACCTAATACCTCTCAAAGTCCCCACTACCAAACACCATTATACTAGGGTTAGGGTTTCAACATAGACATTTGGGACGAAAACAAACATTCTGTCCATAACACACATTTATTAAGAAAAGAAGCTCTCCCCAGTCTCACTCAAGGTCCAGACTTCCTCTTGGAGGAAGAAGAGAATGCTCATTAAGGCTGTGCACTGGGTTAGGTTCTGATTTCCCACTTTCCCAGGGGCAGCCCACCATATGGGAGTGTTCGAAGCAGGCTCTTTCATATCCCAGGATGGGACTGGCCCTCGTGGTGGGTTGTCCTGCTGCTGTGAGAGGATTATATTAGTGTCAGATTTCTTACCTTAGCCCCAGACTTGACAAGACTTGGAAGCTTCCCTCTGGAAATCAGTCATGATAAAATTAGCCCCACCAAACTCCAAACAGAAGGCACCACAACTCCGCAGGCTGAACCTCCATAGGCTGTCCCAGGGCAGCAGAAACTGTTAGAATGTTTAAGGAAGATTCCTTGTGGCTTTGGCCATTACTGTTCCCCTCTGACCCCAACTGCCTATCCTCAAGGCCTCTCAGATCACTACAGGTCAAAGGCCCCAGATCTCCCTTCCATAAACAGTTGTCAATCACCATCCAATAGCATCCATTGGACACTGGAATCCTGAACATATGGAAGCACTGGGGAAATCTGAGGAGCAGTAATCTTTTTTTTTGTAGAGTACGGTCCTTTATAGGGTGAGGGTAACCAGACAGAACTGTGATCTCTGTTCCTGGAGAGAGAGAGAAAACTTAAAAATCATTTAATTATGACTTTGAGGCTTAATATTAACAAGCTCAAAAGTTTTCCAACACCCTTCCACAAAGCCTCTTAGCCTCCAAATGACTTCAGCTGCTCCGAGACAATCCACTCTGTGTCTGGGGCATCAATTTGATTTACAGAGCATTTCAAAATATTTATATATTTTTTAGGGTTTCCATCATGGCCTCAGCCAGTAACCTGCTGTGTTTGAAAATGTCTGGGCAGTAATTGTCATTGTTTGCAACAGCTATTTTGGACTCCAGTGAGTGCCGTGGCATTTTGTAGAATCTAGGAATGCAATTACCAAAATTGTATACATAATCCAAATGACCTCCTGGCTTCAGAAGCTCAGCCCCTAGGAAAAAAAGGATAACAACAGCAAAACGTTTGTTTAATTTTTCTTCTGTACTTGGTCAGTGGTAGGTGGATTATATTATGGCCAATTTGGCAAAAAGATGTTTAGTGTAACAATTCCTTATAAGTACAAAACAATGTTGAATTAAACATACAAGAAAGAATATGACTGGGATGATGGGCTCTTCTGACCCACTTTCTTACCTAAGTGTTTGTGGAAGAAACTGGATACTGAGGGGACGTCTGGGTCCTGTAATGACTCATCCTTCAGGATGCAAGAGGTTGTTTTTTACCAATTAAAAGTGGTCACTCTAATGTCATTTAAAAACAAGTTGCTAACAGTCAAGAAGTTTATGTAAAACAACAACAACAATAACAAAAAACACTTATTCAATAAGAAGAGACCATTCTGGAGTCAGTAAATGAATTTACAAATTGCCCCCAGTGTCATTAGGGATTTAAGTTTCTTGGATCTTATCAGTTTCTGACAGGCTCAGGTTACTCCCAAATTAATTTATCCTCTCCTGTTGCTTTTCTCCTTTCAGATACTATCTGGAAACTGCACTGTGAAAGCCCTCCCTTGGTGTGAAACAGAGTTGTCAGACCTAGGTAAGGAATTGATAAACACGATCTCTTGATTTCCTAGCAGAATAGTTGTTTGGGTAACTCTGTTGCTGGAAATACACAATTGCCAAGAACAGCCTCCAAACTTCCAGACTTCCCTTAGAAAAAAACCAATAATATAGAAATACCCAGGATCAGGCTTCACTGGTGGCACAGTGGTTAAGAATCCACTTGCCAGTGCATGGGACACGGGTTCAAGCTCTGGTCGGGGAAGATCCCACATGCCGCAGAGCAGCTAAGCCTGTGCGTCAAAACTACTGAGCCTGCGCTCTAGAGCCCGCAAGCCACAACCGCTGAAGCCCGTGTGCCACAACTACTGAAGCCCGCTCGCCTAGAGCCCGTGCTCCACAGCAAGGGAAGCCACCGCAATGAGAAGCCCGCGCACTGCAACAAAGAGTAGCCCCTGCTCTCCGCAACTAGAGAAAAGCCCACGCGCAGCAACGAAGACCTAACGCAGCCAAAAATAAAATTAATTAATTAAAAAAAAAAAAAGAGGGCTTCCCTGGTGGCGCAGTGGTTGGGAGTCCGCCTGCCGGTGCAGGGAACACGGGTTCGAGCCCTGGTCCGGGAGGATCCCACATGCCGCGGGGCAGCTGGGCCCGTGAGCCACAGCTGCTGGGCCTGCGCGTCTGGAGCCTGTGCTCCGCAACAAGAGAGGCCGCGACGGTGAGAGGCCCGCGCACCGTGATGGGGAGTGGCCCTCGCTCGCCGCAGCTGGAGAGAGCCCTTGCACAGAGATGAAGACCCAACACAGCCAAAAATAAATAAATAAAAAATAAATAAATTTAAAAAAAAAAAAAAAAAAAAAAAAAAAAAAAAAATAAAAAAAAAAAAGAAATACCCAGGATCATTTTTGCTAGTACCTTTCAGGCTTACACAGCAGCTCCGCTCTCCTGTCTGTCCACAGCCGTGTACAGTGCCTGTGGACCTGGACCCGGTATGTTTCAAGCCTTTGCCAGAGCTTTCCCTCAGATCTAGCGCTAGGTGGATGACATCGCTCCGCATGCTGCCCTGGGCCTTTGCTTGATGATGGTCTTTGTTTTCCAGCTTGTTCACAAGGTACTAGCAAACTAAAATGAAACTGGCCATCAGCGGGTCCTCTGAAGCTCTATGAGGGCCTAAACCTCCCTGAAGTGACTCAAGACCAAAGAAGTGGGCCCTCTCACTGCTCTCACTGTTTGGGGTTCATTTTTATTTCTTCTAATTCTTTACCAACCCCTTCATTTCATCTACTGTTTCCTCGCTCCTGCATGGAACTTTACTAAGTATAGACAAACACCCTTCAACCCTCACATCCCCCCAAACCACACCTTTGTTCAGAAGGCTGCTCTAAGCCCAGGATGGGCTCCCCAGCCGTCTAGGAGAACAGCAAACCAGTGCGCCAGGTGCACACACACGGGCTGTCTCCGAAGGAAAGCACTGCCAGTGAGTCTCATTCGGGGAGGAGCTTCGTCAGGACAGGCTAATCACTGCCAGTCGAGCTAGGTGCTGCAGGATTGTGTGCAGACAGCTGTCGGCGGTGGTTACAGAGGCAGTAGGTAGCCCAGAGAGGCCAGGGAGAGGTCCTGAGCCCAGACTCAGGAGGGTCTCATTCATGGTCATAAAAATTATCTCTAAAGTGTCTGCCACCTAAAGAAGTGACCTTATGTGCAGGCTCTTGCTAAATCATCTAGAAAGCTCCAGAAGGAAGTTGTCCTTCAGGAAGATCTCTGTTTTTTTCTTTTCCGGTTATGCACATGACCAAGCTAAAATATCTCAGTGGCTACCGTTTACATAAATTATATGGCTCTCAAATGCCAATTTTGTATCCAGACAGGCAAATCTTTCAGCCAAAGGAGCTTTTATAATGTGAGCTTTACTAGGTACCTCCTCCCGCTTTCATGTATACTCAGTTACCCCGGTTTGTCTTTTATTACTGTAAGCATGGCTTTTGATTAAAGGAAATGAAAGTATCGACATTTTTGTTCATTCATTCATTCATTTTAAAAGGAGCCTGTTGCTTTTGTGATGTAAAGATGTTCCCTGGGAAGCAATGACAGCTCTGCTGGAAGAGCGGATTTAACAACAAATACATTATTCTTGCAGAATTTTTCCTTGTGCCAAGAAAGCAAAGTGATGTGAGCTTCATGGGGGAATGCTGCCCTGTCCGTGCGAATTCAAGGCAGTGGAAAGGGCTCCAGACCCTCTGGTGTTCACTCCAGCTATCAGCTAAAATGCCCACACCACGAGCTAGCAAATTAACCCTTTAACATGTCTTTAACTATATTAAAGTCTAGATAGCCAGGGAATGGGAAAGCTACAAATTTATCATCCATCATGTATGCCTGAGTCTGAATGAAATATTTGAGAACAGATTTTGACAGATGGGAACCATAGAATGTTAGAGTCTAAAGAATCTTTAGAGGAGACCAAACCCAACCCCCCAGTCCTACATTCTACTTTCTAAGTGGCCTGGACAATGCTAGCCAGTCTCTGAGACAGGCCTGTGGGAGAGTGGTTCTTTGGAATTCTATTCCCAAGTGATATTGGTCCTAATTCTGTTGTTTGGAGCAAAATAAAAGACATTCTTTTTTCTACCTAAAGGCCTTCAAATATTTGAGGATAACCCCTGTGTTTCCATTCAGTATTCTCTTCTCTGGGTCTCTGTTCCTTTGGTCTCTCTTCATATGGTATGATTTCCAGACCCCTCATGTCCTAACTTCCATCCACTAAACCTACTCCAGTGGATCCGTGTTTTTAAAATGTGGTGCCTAGAACTGAACACGGTATCCCAGGTGCTCTGTGGATCGCATTCTGTGCTCCAAACAGTCCAGTTCTCTTCTCAGAGCCCGCTCTCTTGTTGAGCTCAAAGCCAACTTTCTTCCCCACGAACTGGCATCAAGCCATGTCACCCTCATCCTGTATTTATTCTTAATGTAAAATTTATATTTATCTGTATTAAACATTTCTCCTTGATGCTTCCCGTCTTGGTTGTATCTTGATTCTGACACTTTTTGTACTTGCCAACTTACTTAGCTTAGTGTCAATCTCAAATGTGACAAATAGTCTTCCTGTTAATGTTTATCAAAATCATGAGTAATAATATTGCATAAGATATGAACAATGCCTGAGATTTGCAGCATGCCACTGAGGACCTCCCTCTAGAAAGAAACCAATTCACTGAATGGCATTTTTGGATTCTGTTCTTATTCACTTTCTACCATGATCAATTTGTCTTTGTATCTCCTTTTTTTTTTTTTTTTTGTTTGAGGTACACGGGCCTCTCACTGTTGTGGCCTCTCCCGTTGCAGAGCACAGGCTCCGGGCGCGCAGGCTCAGCGGCCATGGCTCACGGGCCCAGCCGCTCTGCGGCATGTGGGATCCTCCCGGACCGGGACACGAACCGGCGTCCCCTGCATCGGCAGGCGGACCCCCAACCACTGCGCCACCAGGGAAGCCCTGTATCTCCTTTAATTAGCCCGCTGCCTGGCACGGTGTAACTTAACTGTTTACTGAATGACATCCACTGTATTTCTCCACTCGATGCATAAGGATAGACACTTTATATATGTATATGTCTGCAGTGTCTCCCCTAATCTATTCATGTGGTAACCCATATAAAAGGAAATGAGTTTGTCTAGAATAACTAATTCAGGATCGCATTCTTTCCCAACCAGAACTTGTACTTTGGTGTAGCATACCTGCCACAGCTGGGAGCTCAACCTTCTTTGGAGTTTGCCTATTCTTCTGGTTAAGTCCTGGTCCTCAGTTTTCTCTGCCATCCTACAAGAGCTGGGAGCCTTTTTACATGACACGTGGGAGGCCCTTTGCTTTCACACTTCACTTTCTCTTGCCTGGCTTTTCCTTTCAGCCTTTTATTATCTTTTCCTAATGTCCATGGAGCTTAGCAATATCCATTCAATTTCATTGGCTTTCAGTTACTGTTTGTCTTATATACCTCAAAAGCCTGACACTTTGTCCCAGTTCATATATTTCCTTCTGCTAGTATAACATCCCAATTCACCAATAGTGGAGCTTTTAACAGTTGGACTTCCACCTTGTGCTGGGGGCTATTGTGCTCTACCTACCACCAAAAGGGCTATAAGTAATCCAGCTCTAAAACCCAATCTTACCATCTCTGCTCCCAGAGTACTCCTGGTACCCACTTCTCCAGGAAGCAGGTTCAGACAGAACTTATCATGCAGGATATTTATTAGGAGTACCCTTGCCATAAACACCTGAATATGACCCCAAAATGCAAATCAACTGTGTTACGAAGGTTCAGTAAAGAAACTGTAATGTATTTGAACTCTGGAGGGAAAACTGGCTGTGTTAAACTTACTAACAGATGATGACTTTGGGTCCTGACATAGCACCTTCCTGAGGAAATGTCAAGGGGAATTTTGACTTCATATGAATTTCTTATTATGCCTAGAAAACTAGCCCCATGTGAGCTATGCTTTACTTCCCTGCACTGTCTCCCTGGAGTCTTTGGTTCACTTGCCCTCACCTGTTCTCTCTGGTTTCACATCATTCCCGAGGGTGGAAAGCAAACGTGAGTGCACTGACACAGGAACTGAGGGGACATTTGCCTACATCACAGTTTTGTCCATATTTGGAGATGAATAAGCCACAGAGTATTCTCACTTCTCACCATACACTCACTGACATACTCATTCATTCAACAAACATTTCTGACTGCCACACACCAGGAATCAAATGTAAAAAGCCATGGGCCCTGCTTTTAAGCTACCCCCTCATAGGACAGACAGAAATCTAACCAAATAATGTATTTAGGGATAAAATAAAACGTGTGTGCAATAACAGAGGTATAGAAAGCAACATGGCATAATGAACCTGAGCACAGATGTTAGAGCCATGAGACCTGGGTTTGAATCCTGACACTGGAAACCTATTAAGCATGAAGACTTGGGCAAGTCACTTAACCTCTCTTTACCTCAGTTCCCAATTTCTTTATTGGACACAATGATCCATACAGACTAATGGTTAGTAGCAGAGAAACTAGTACATAGTATGTATGTGATACATTGTTACCATTATCATTATCATTAACATAGACTGGCCACCATGGGGAGACAAAGGAAGACTACTCTAAACCTGCTTAAGAAAGTTATGGCAAGCTTCCTAGATCTCAGTTGTCTTAAGCTGGCCAAGTTGACATAGGAGAAAGCACGTTCTAAGCAGAGGGAACTATATATGCCAAGGTACAGAGACACGAAAGATAATGACAAGTATCAGGAACAATATTGAGATAGTCAGGGTGACGCATGTCCAGAAGGGGCTGAAAGTGAAGTGAGAAACGTCAGCTTTGGCCAGATCATAAAAGAGAGGGACTCTATCTTGGGTACATCATATAAGAACTTTAAGAAGAGGAGCAACACAATTGGCTTTGTGTTTTTATGAAGATAACTCTGGCTATAATGGCGAGGTTAGGTTGAAGTGAATGAGGCAGTTAATCAATGAGACCAGTTGGGAGGCTACCACCTCTACTGGGCAGGCTTGGCAGAGACAGAGAGTAAAAAGGATAACAGATAAGCTTTGTTGATTGAATGGATGTTGGCGAACAGGGAAAGAGGAGTCAAAGTGACTCCCAGGCTCCTAGATTGTGCTCCTAGGAGGATATGGACCACAGGAAGTGGGCCAGTTTGGGATGTAATTGGAAATACACATCTGGAACCAAGGGAGAGATTCTAGAAATACACATTTGAAAGCCATCAATGACGAGGTGGTAGCTGGTATAATTAGTTCACCATGTTCACCACTGTATTAAGTTCTGGAGATGCTATGACATGGACTTGCTCTCAGGGCCTTATAGACTAGTGTGGAAGGGTAAGACATTTAATAAATAATAAGAAGTGTGATGAGTAGTGCTGTGATCAAGGAAATACAGAATACCTAACCCAGTTTCGGGTTCAGAGTCTCTCTGACAAAGTGATATTTTACACTTTGACTTTAAGGATGAGTCAAAATTAGTTGAAGAAAAGCAATTCAGGCAGAATGAATACTATGTACAAAGGCCCAGAAGTGATCAAGAGAGAGCACTGCACATTGGGCTCCACCGCATGTGAGAGCAGGAATGGGAAGAGATGGGACCAGAGAAGTGGGCAGGAGCGCGGGCGTGCAGGGCCTGGTAAGCCTTGGAAAGGAATTTGGACTTTTAAATCTGGAGTGTCTTGTTAAGGCTGGAGTTCTAGAAAAGTCATGGTGGCTACCCTGGGAGAACGACATAGAAGGGAGTGAGACTATTTGTAAAAATCAATTAGAAGGCTTTCAGTGGCCTGGGTGAGACTGATGGTAGTACGCACAGAATGAGCAGAGAACACTGCAGATTTGATTTGTTACATTAATCAGAACTCTTAAAGAGACAGAAACAACCTCTAAGAAGCTCTGCTAAAGATGGGGAACTTTTTGGCTCCTATAAGCAAATCATGGAAAGGCAAGGCAGCTGCTGGCTCTGGAACAGCTGGAGGGGGATGGAATCCTGCCATCTCCTTCTATTTTTGTTCTTATCTCTGAAAGTTAGCTGTTCACTCTTTCAGGCCTGGGTACATGACCTGTTGGTGGCTCTGAAATCATGTCTTTACAGCTTCTGATGAAAGAAGGAGTCCTGGTCTCTCTGATTCAGAACAGATTCAGAATGTAGAGCCCCAGGAAAAGCTGTTATTGGCCAGGCTTGGATCATGTGCTTACACCTGGGCTCATCTCTGGATGCAAGGGGAGAGGTACTAAGGGACACGCTCTCATCAGTGGTCAAGGAGGTAAGGACTGTCACCAGATAAGCAGAGGGAAGATACAGGCTGTCCTGGGCAGACACAAAGTCACTGCAGAATTAACTGAACTTGGTGATTGATTGAGATTGATTGATTGATTGTGGAGGGGGGGGCAGGACTGAGCCAAGGGGAACATTTAGATTTCTAGCTGGGGTGATAGGGAGGAGGTTGGGGCCATTCTCTTAGGAAAAGAGTAGAAGCAGGTTTGAAGGAGAAGACAGTGGGTTCAGATCTGTACCTGGGGAGTATTGAAGAGCACCTGGAACCTCCAACTTGAGATGCCCAATAAGAAGCCTGGTGCTCAGAAGAAACAACTGAGCTGGACAGAGATTTGTGAATCATCAGTGTTGAGAGGGTCCTTGCAGCCCCAGGATTGGAAGTGATCTTCCAGGGAGAATGCAGAGTAAGAAAAGAGGTGGTTGAGGAGGAGTTCTGGGGGCTCTGTCATCTGAAGGAGAGACAGAAAAAAACAAGTAGCAGAAGGGAGGAGGGAACCAGAAGAGAATTCTAGCGCTACGTGAATTCTGGTTTACTATGGTGGGAAGAGCTGGCAAAGAAGGATCAAAAAGCCAGTGGCAAAGGGAGAGAGAGAAGACACACTCCCCAGTCTCTTAGAAGCTCACGATATCTCTAACAAGATAAGAACACATCAACTGACAAAGCAAGTAGTGTGTCATACGTGCCAAAATGAATTCTAGGAGGGAGGGAGAGAGAAGGAGTGCTGTGATTGATCGGGGTAGTCACAGAAAGCAGGATTTAAGTAGATCCTAAATATTGAGTAAGAGTTCAATAGCTGGACAATGGGAGTAGGGGGAGGAATTCCAGGTTGGAGGATTTCATAAGCAAAAGAGGAACTACAGCAGAAACATTAAGGAGACATGCTTATGTTGAGGATTGATGAGAGATCATTTTAGGAGGGTGAGCTTGGGCTGAAGGAGAGGGCCTTGAATGCCAAGCTAAGACATCCGATAATCAATTCTAGTTAGTAGGGAGCCTTCAAAGATTTTGAATATGCCCTAAAAGAAATTTTCTTGTGTTATTATTTTTTTTCCTTTCACAACATCTCTGTCAGACCAGGCCTGTTATGTACACTTATTTCTCTCCTATCATGTTGTACCTCCTGTTGTTGACTTTATTTTCAAGAATATTAGGTGTGATTCTGACACTTCTTGAGTGTCAGAGTTGATCTGGGACTATTCAGAAGCTTTCTCCAACAGGTAGTTAAGTTTTCTTTTCTTCCATCCTATTAGTTCCAGTTGCGTCCCTCAGGGACTATGTGAAACAATTCCATGTTCTCCTCGTGTTTATGTTCTGGGGATGCTTATAGAGTTACCACATTCCCTTTGCTTTGAGCTTAGCCAAGGTATACATGTTTAATTCTTTTAATCTCTTCCCCTAAGTCACTCCCTCTGGCCTCTTAATCATCCTAATTGCTCTTCTGTGAATGGCAGCCAACTCAGTGTGTGCATCTTCCCTGTGAGGCCACGAGGAACATAGTATTCCACATGTGGTCTCACTAGACCCATTTATTACCTCCCAGTTTCATCATCTGATGGCTGGACCTGTGGCGCTGCACCGCTTCTGCTCTGCCCTCTCCCCACAGTGCACCCTGGCCTGGGTAAATCCCTTATCTCAACAGGTTATCTTTCACTTCCAGGTGGCCTGTTCCAGAGCTTGGAGCCTGTATTTGTTCTCCCCCAAGCTCCCATCCCTGGAGGCTTCTTCCTGGGGAAGGTAGCCTGAGACCAGGCTGAGGATCTGTGGAAAATTGCAGCTAAGCTTGCATAAGTAAACCTTGGAAGATGGGAGGCTGAAGAGTGCCCAGAATGGAAGGATGCTGAGGCCTGCCATGAGCTCTCCGGCCTGCTGAGCTGTGAGCCTTCAAAAAGGTGCAACTTGGAGGCTGCGTCTCTGTTTCCAACTCTCCTTTTTATCTCTGCTCTGGCCCCACTCCTTACCTAAGTGTTTTCATAGCTCTCAGCCATTACTGTTTAGCTTTGGGAGGATAAATGTGAAACCAAACAAATTATAAATATCCTGTTTCAAGATGTGTTATCACTCTGTGAATAGAAACCCCCAGAAGCTGAATCTTTAGAAAGCTCCAGTCTCCTTTTTCTTAAGCCTCGGGGAAAAAAAAATCCTCTGCCCCTCTGAGGATGTGGTGGCAGAGGTTAAACTGCCTTTGAGAAAGTTAAATGTTTGGATTTCAGTGAAGGTTGACATGGAAACCCACCTGAGGCTTCCTCAGGCGTCTCGGGAGGAAATAAAACCCGAGATGGACGTTCCTGTTGCAAGAGGAAGAGCAGCTTGGTGGGATGGCAGGTGGGGCAACCGGTGTGACCGGGTGTGGAAACTAAAAGCCAGAGAGGGCACGCGTGGCGCATGTGCAGGAGCCCGGGGGGAGTTGACTGTCCCGGGACTTTGCAGGGCTGCGACTGGAAAGTTTTGTTTTTTGTTTTTTTAATTCCAAACCCTTCCTTCAAGCGGCTCGATAAACAGCAGCGGCCTCCGGGAGGCCACGGGGATGGCGGCCGGGGTCACCTTCCTCCCGGGGCCCTGCCATCCAGCTGCACCTGCCCAGCCTCCCGACAGGTGGCTGCAAATCCTAATGAAGTTTCCCCCCACCCCCGCACCTCAGGGTTAATTGCACCTCAGGGTTAATTGCTTCAGCCACATCCACACTCAGGGCACATAAAAACCACAGTGAAAAAGAGGTTTTGTTGTTGTTTGTTTTTTTGGCTTTAAGAGATACCATAGGGAGAGGAAGGGGCGGACATCTGTCTGCTTCCACCCTGCGGGCCAGGTAGACCAGGTTTATGGGATGGACTAGCCCTTGCCCTCCAGGCATATCAGACTCTCCACTTCGGCTACTTGAGGATCCCCTAGAAATCTTGAGAACCTTTCTCTTTGGGGTTTTGTAGGCCTCATTCTTCTACAGCCCCTGTTTCTTCCAAGTCTGGGTTATCCATTCAGTAGAGGGTTGTGAGGATGCCCAGTTCAATCTGAACATCAGATAAACAGGGACTATGTTTTAGTATAAGTATGTCCCATACAATATTGTTTGCTTGTTTTGCTAAATCTGGCAACCCTAACTCAGCATGTATTTATGATTCCTCTAGCTCAATTCCTGTCCAGACAGCAACTCTTTAAAGCAGGAAGGGGGCATGCTCTCACCATGCCAGCCACCAGGCACAATTTCCTGTCTTTCCCTTTGTCCCTACTAAAATTGGTGCAAGTCTATCTTTAGGCTAAACCCTCAGGTGTTTTCTGGGGCAGTCAGCAGAGACAGTTGAGGTGGGAGTGGAGATCTAAGGGGGAGCAATTGAGGTCACCTAAGTCAGCAGCTGGAATATCCAATGTGAGATAGCATTACTAGTAAGTGCTGTATTCTCATTTACTGGAGGCATTTACAAGATGTGCTGTGAACATAAGAGTTAAATAGTAATTGCCTTTTGTAAGCAGCAACTCTAACTGGGGTTTACATTTGGGATTAATAGTAAACTCCCCAGGCCTTACTGACTGAAATAAACAATATTTTCAATCGGGTGTCAGGACCAGTCCTCAGAGCACATAGCTTCTTCCTAGCAAGGAGCATTTCCCAACTCTGAAGTAATTTGTAATGTGCTAGGAAAACATTTTCAAAAAATGGATATCTTAGATACCATAAAAGGGAAAACAGTTCTTTTGAAGTAATCAGTACCATTTGTAGCAGAATTCCTTCAGTTTGTATTTCTCAATTATTTTCTGATAATGCTAGGCTTATAGGCCTGAGTGGTGCCTACTGCCTAGTAAGGAAGCATCTAACGGAACAATGTGGGTCTGGGTTTTAATGTCCTCTAAATGTTACACATTCTTCTCGGGACATAAAGCTAAGAATGCCTCCCACTTATTGGATTATTGTCAGCTTCACGGGGCTAGCCATTCAGACACAGGGTGGAAGGCCCTGCAGACGGTGGAATTGTGTTACACAGTCTCCTAGCAGCCACTGTTCCTCCAGCCTCTCTAACCAACAGGGTAAAATGAATTATCAACATTTCCCAAGGAACAGCAACTTTCCAGCTAACTGCCTTCCTCTCCTTCCCATCCTGACCCGGACATCACACGCTGGATTTCAGAGATACCCCACTTTGACTAGAACACGAATGTGCCGAGAAACACAGAAAATATGTTGTTGTTCTACTGGGAGGTCTCAGATGGCTCCAGGAAAACTCTCTTGAAAAGGCACCGGCTCTCGGTCAACCCCGAAGTGCTGCTCACTCTGCCCCCTGGTGCATGTGTGTGCGGCTTGTTCAATAAGGAATCCCGTCCCCCCCCACTTCCAGGTGATGCTGTGAGCAGCTTGGCAGGATCCTGCCTCCCAGGGGCCCAGTGAATGTTTCTCACTCTGTGTGTCCTGTGCTTAAGGCTTGGGGAAACCAAAGACTTGGATTCCTTTCCAATTCATTCCTTCAGCAAATATTTGATGATTTCCTTCTGTGTCCACATCACTCTTCACCAAGCTGTCAAGGGAGGCAGGCTTGTGGATAAATGTAGGGTTCTGAGTCATCGTGGGGAGTGGTGAGGGGTTGAGGGTGGCAAGGAGACAGGGTGGGCATGCGGGACTATAGCAACAGTAACGCTGCTGTGTGCCTAGTGTCCAGCACTGCGTCTGGCACCAAGCAGACGCTCAGAAAATATTTGCTGAAACTATTTGAGGATGAAATATTCCGGGTAATTAAGTTTTTTGTTATCCCTAAACTAACTCTTCTTTTCATCTCAGTAACTATCTCTTATCAATCCTACCTTAGTAACGGTGTGTACTAAACAAAGCAGATGTTTTTTTTTCTTGGATGGTTAAAAACCTGGCAGCATATCAGACTCCTTCTGATCGTGGATTGAGTCTGCCTGGTAGGGAGTGGGTCCTCAGCCAGAGGCATTGTAGGAGATGGGGTGAGTGTGCACTGACCCAGGGACAGGTCTGGCTTTCCTGAAGGAATCCCTGATGTGAGTTTCTTTGTGGAGATGCTGTATCTCACTGAAATCTGCATGTGATGTTTGGATTCAGGATGGGAAGGAAAGTAAAGTAGTTAGCTAGAAAATTGGTACTCTTTGGGAGCCCTGCTACTTAATGCAGTGTATGCATCCATCCCATGGCAATATGCAGGTGCTTTAGGTTTGCTGGAGTAAAGCGGCTGGGCCTCTCCTCAGTCTTTGGCTGGCTCATAAGAACATTCTGGGAGACACCTATCAAATCCACGTGGCTGGCTGCTCACCCTGCATGAAATTTTAAGAAAAAGTTTGCCCAAGAGTTGACATGAGGGCTTCCCTGGTGGCGCAGTGGTTGGGAGTCCGCCTGCCGATGCAGGGGACGCGGGCTCGTGCCCCGGTCTGGGAAGATCCCACATGCCGCGGAGCGGCTGGGCCCGTGAGCCATGGCCGCTGAGCCTGCGTGTCCAGAGCCTGTGCTCCGCAGCGGGAGAGGCCGCAGCAGTGAGAGGCCCGCGTACCGCAAAAAAAAAAAAAAAAAAAAAAAAAAAGAGTTGACATGAGAAACAATGCTACTGACTTTTCAAGCAATTAAATAATATTTTTCAAGCAATCAGATATTTAAGTCTAGAATGTGAGAACATTCCACAGTGTTCGATGTGGTGGGAGAGGAGGAAAAGGCTCTGTCTCTACCTGGTGGGAGCCTGTAGTGTAGTTGAGGAATCACAGCTAATACACACAAAACCACCAGGTCCCTCTGTTTGTTTGTTTTTTAATAAATTTATTTATTTACTTTTGGCTGCATTGGGTCTTCATTGCTGCACGCGGGCTTTCTCTAGTTGTGGCGAGCGGGGGCTACTCTGCTGCCGTGCGAGGGCTTCTCATTGCGGTGGTTTTTCTTGTTGGGGAGCACAGGCTCTCGGCACGCGGGCGTCAGTTGTGGCTCGCGGGCTCTAGAGCTCAGGCTCAGTAGTTGTGGCACATGGGCTTGGTTGCTCCATGGCATGTGGGATCTTCCCGGACCAGGGATCGAACTCCTGTCCCCTGCACTGGCAGGCGGATTCCTAACCACTGCGCCACCAGGGAAGTCCCCACCACCAGGTCCCATTTTAAGGAAGAGTAGAAAAGGCAGAGAAAGGCATGGGTCTCAGGACCTAGAGAGAGTTGGAAAGCGAGGAGGGACTTGAGCTGACAGTGTCACCAGCAAAGCCCATTAACAATTCCTGGGAAATAAAAATAGAATCTGGGTAATAAAGTCTAAACTTCTTTTTTGCCGCACGCGGGCCCCTCACCGTTGTGGCCTCTCCCGTTGCAGAGCACAGGCTCCGGACGCGCAGGCCCAGCGGCCATGGCCCACGGTCCCAGCCGCTCCGCAGCATGTGGGATCCTCGCGGACGGTGGCACGAACCCGCGGCTCCTCTATCGGCAGGCAGACTCCCAACCACTGCGCCACCAGGGAAGCCCATAAAGCCTAACCTTTTAAAATCTTTTGTGCTTAGTCTGGTTTCACATGCTCATAGGGGGCCACGTGCAGAGGCCTCCCAAACCAGAGTCTTCAGACCAGAGTTCCTGGTGTGAAGCACCTGTTCCCAACACCTCAGCTCGGGCCCGGCCATGGGCAGTATCGCCAAGCATGACGCTCAATTCGAGCGGCGTGCAAACACGCTGCACCTGGCTCTGCGATCTGGGGCCTGAGCAACGCACCTGCGCCAGCCCCGCGAGAACTCCGCCTCCTCTGACGAGATCCCTACAAAGGAGACCCGCCCACAGCCTGTGGGGAGGTCATTTGCTCTAGAGCGGAGCTGTAGCGTCTCCATTCTCTGATCAAAGAAGAAAGCTCTCCTTTGCTTCTGAACTGGCCTCAGTCTCACTGGCTCGAAGGACATGGGGCAGGAGGACCTTTGTTGGAGTCCGACTTGAAAGGGTCAGTAACAATAGGATGATAATAATGGGCCAGGCACTGTGCTAAAGGGACTGAGTAGCCAGTTTCCGTAATCCTCACAGCAGCTCCCTGGTAGTTTACCGTTGTTGTCTCCATTTTCCACATGAGAAAACTGAGCCTTATGGAAGTTAAGTAATTTGCCCCATGTCACTCATCAAATGGAGGCGGAAACGGTTGTACAGAAGGTAAGAAGGGTGGGTAGTTTAGTGGAAAAAACACTGTTTCCTCTCCCCCTTCTGTCTTTACACTGCAGATAATAATTCCCACCTTTCAGGATTGTTAGGCGGGATAAATGAGAGTGTTTGTGAACGTTCTGAGCTGCCTGTGCTCAGTGGGACTTCAGACCACATTAGGGAGAGGGAGGCGAACACAGATGTGGCACAGAGGGAACTGTGACATGACTAATGGCAGCAGTGGGAAATACATTTGGAAAGGAAAAGGGGTCTGGTTCATAGAGGACCTTACAACCCGAAAGAGAGGGTGGGGACTGATGTGACATTAGCTACTTTCATAAAAGTGATTGTTCTTTTCTTATTTTAAAAGTAGTACATACTCATGAATATTTGGGGGAAAAAACCCCAGGAAAGTATAAAGATGAAAATAAAATAATTCCACCACCCAGAGATACCCACTTGGAATCTTTTTTGTATTACTTAACTTCAATCCTAACTTTATGAAAGGTGATATAGGAAATTATGGTATTAACATTATGAAATAGTGTTTGTATGCATAATATGTATATAAATAAAGTATTTATGGTTATACTGTATAATAAGCCCTGCTTTTTTCACTGTTGTGAACATTTCCCTCATCACTAGATGATTTTTTTTAAGTTTTTAAGGCTATAGAATATTAATGAACCATAATATACTTAACAATTTATTATTGTCTATTTCGATTGTTTCCAATTTTTCACTATTAGAAATAGGACTGTGATGGATATCCTTATACATAAAAGCTTTAATTACATTAAAAATTATTTCTTTAGGCTGAATTCCTAGAAATAGAGACATTAGGTCAAAGAGTATAAGTGTTTTTAAGGCTCTTGATTCATATTGCCAAATAGCTTTCAGGAAAGGTTGAATTCACTTATACTCCCATCAGCAGTGTATGAGAGTTTCCATTTTATGGAACCTTTGCCAACAATGAGGTTTTTTTTTTTTTTTTTTTTTAAACTTTGTCAATTTCAAAGACAAAATAGTATCTTGTTTCAATTTGTATTTCTTGGATTATAAGCGAGGTACAAACAATTTTTCGTAGTTTATTGGCCTTTTGTATTTCTCCTTTTTTTTTTTTTTTTTTTTTTTGTGGTACGCGGGCCTCTCACTGTTGTGGTCTCTCCGGTTGCGGGGCACAGGCTCCGGACGCGCAGGCTCAGTGGCCATGGCTCACGGGCCCAGACGCTCTGCAGCATGTGGGATTTTCCCGGACCGGGGCACGAATCCGTGTCCCCTGCATCGGCAGGCAGACTCTCAACCACTGCGCCACCAGGGAAGCCCTGTATTTCTCCTTTTGTGAATGGTCTCTTTGCTTTCCTAATCATTGTTTTAAAACAACACTTTCCAATAAAGACCTAGTGTGAAACATGTATGTACTTCACAATTTTCTAGTAGCCACATTAAACAAGTAAAAAGAAACAGGTAAAATAAATTTTAATGAAAAGTTATTTTAATAATAAAATTTATTTAGCCAAATATACCCCAAATATTATCATTTCAACATTAGCACTAGCCATGTTTCAATTGTTCTTGAGGCTAGTGGCTACCATATTGGACAGTGCAGATTTAGAACATTTTCATCATCACAGAAAGCTCAATTGGATAGAACTAGCACAGAATGTTAGTATCTTTGATATTAATTTATAAGAGACCTTTATATATTCGGTTGTTACCTTTTGTCTGTCATACTTGTAACTTTTTCTAGTATGTTGTTTGCCTTTTAATTTTATTCTTTTGAATTACACATTTTAAAATTACATAGACAAAGCTATCATTTCTTTCCTCTGTTGCTTCTTCCATTGTTTTTAGACTTACCCATTCCTGGATCAGTTAATTTTTCACCTGTATTTTTCCCCTAGATTTTTTTTTAAATTAATTAATTTATTTATTTATTTATTTTTGGCTGCATTGGGTCTTTGTTACTGTGTGCAGGTTTTGTCTAGTTGCGGGGAGCGGGGGCTACTCTTTGTTGCGGTGCGTGGGCTTCTCATTGTGTTGGTTTCTCCTGTTGCGGAGCACGGGCTCCAGGCACGGGCTTCAGCAGTTGTGGCACGTGGGCTCAGTAGTTGTGGTTCACAGACTCAGTAGTTGTGGTGCATGGGCCTACCTGCTCCGCAGCATGTGGGATCCTCACAGACCAGGGCTCGAACCCGGAACCCCTGCATTGGCAGGCGGACTCTCAACCACTGCACCACCAGGGGAGCCCTAGATTTTTTTTTTAATGGTTTCATTTTTAATGTAATTATTTAATTCCAGAATTTGTGGCATTTATTTTTAAAGTCTACTTGACTTACCAAAAAGATTACTCTAATTGTATGTCTATTAATTTCTCCTTGTAATTTTTAATTGTTTCTATGTATTTTGATGCTTTGTTACTTAGTGCACAACAGATCCTGATTGTTGATACTTGTAAAGGAATATGACCCTCCTTATTCTTTCTAATGTCATTTGCTTTAACTTTACTTTGAAATTAATATTGTCATTCCTGGTTTTGGTGTCTGCATATGCTTAAGAAATCATTGCCCAATCTTCAATTTTTAACCTTTCAATTTTATTTTGTACATAGTTTTGTGATCATTTTTACAACTGTCATTTAATCTTTTTTTTTTTTTTTTTTTTTTTTTGCGTTACGTGGGCCTCTCACTGTTGTGGCCTCTCCCGTTGTGGAGCACAGGCTCCGGACGCGCAGGCTCAGCGGCCATGGCTCACGGGCCCAGCCGCTCCACGGCATGTGGGATCCTCCCGGACCGGGGCACGAACCCGTGTCCCCTGCATTGGCAGGCAGACTCTCAACCACTGCGCCACCAGGGAAGCCCTGTCATTTAATCTTAACTGTTAAAAGGATCTTGGTTCTTATTACTGGTCCTTTTATATAGTGATTTCTCTCATTTTTGAGTTGTTATTTTTGTTTTATCACTCAAACATCTGAAGTATGCGTTCAAGTAATTATTTTCAAGTGCCCATTTTACAGTGAGTGCTCAATAATATTTTCTGAATAAAGGAATAAATGAATGAATGAAGGGCATTAGGCCTATTCATGTCACAGAATGTCTTTTTGTACTGTCATTCATGGATGGCATCTATTTAAACATAAAATTCCCCCTCAAAATTCTATAAACTTTGCTGAATTATCATTTAGTAGAATAGCAGAAGAGAAATGGAGGCCAGCATGAATATTTATGCTGTGATAAATCTACTTTTCACACCTGGAGTATGGTCTCATGCCTCTCTCTAGCCCTCCTTTTTAACAAACTTTTAATTTTTGAATCCTGTATATAAGATTATATATTTTTATATTTTACATTTTTTTTTTTTTTTTTTTTTTTTTTGCGGTATGCGGGCCTCTCACTGTTGTGGCCTCTCCCGTTGCGGAGCACAGGCTCCGGACGCGCAGGCTCAGCGGCCATGGCTCACAGGCCCAGCCGCTTTGCGGCATGTGGGATCTTCCTGGACCAGGGCACGAACCTGTGTCCCCTGCATCGGCAGGCGGACTCCCAACCGTTGCGCCACCAGGGAAGCCCTATATTTTATATTTAAACATTTTACTCCAGTATGTCTATGCTCTGGGGTTTTTTTTTTCATTGGTTTTGCCTGAAACGTAATGAGACACTTATATCTGCAAATTTAAGTTTTTGGTGGGTTTTTTTTTTTTTGCATTTTATTTTATTTTTATTTCTGGGACAGCTAGAAAGCCATATTTATTTATTTATTTAGAATTTTATTTTATTTATTTTTTTATACAGCAGGTTCTTATTAGTTATCCATTTTATACATATTAGTGTACATATGTCAGTCCCAATCTCCCAGTTGTTTTTAATTCTGGAAAGTTTTGTTCTGATATATATTTGTCTGTTTTGCATAGTTGTTCTGGGTCCATTTTCAGGAACATGACTAATTTTGAGATTATATCCCAAGCTCTAGCCCTCGTATCTATCATTAATTTTTACCTGTCCATTTTATTAGTGCTTTAAAGGAGTTTTGGTAAATGACACAAGGTAAAGGATTAAGTTGGTCTTTTTCTAACTAGTTTGTCTTCTCAAAACTGAAAAAAAAGAGTACAAACCTGTTTTTATGTCTCTCACTCCTTTTTCAGCAATGTCAATTATGTGCTTTTCAGGTTATGGTGCATATTTTACTTCTGCTATTATATTTTAAATATGTATTTATTTATTTATCACAAGCAGCTTCCTTTTCATCCCAGCCTGTTTGCTACTCATAGTTTTCCACTCTTGTTTCATAAAGGTACATGTATCCTTGTGTCTTATTAATGGTGCCAAGTTGCTTTATCAAATATTCCTATCATTATCCTGATAAGTAGTTTTCAGATGTCTATTTCAGCAAGATGCTCTCTTTCTCTCATTCTTCAGTAATTTTCTTTGTTTTATTTTCATTTTTGAAAATGTTTTATTAATAGCATACATACCATAAAAGTACATAAATTATAAACAGTCTGCTCCATGAATTTTCTCAGAATGAACACCCCCATGTAACCACCACCCAAATCAAGAAAGATAACAGGGCCAGTATCAGAGACGCACTTGTCCCTTTCCAGTTACCACGCCCAAAGGTAACCACTATCTTGACTTCCGTCATCATATGTTAGTTTCACCTCATTTTAAACTTTATATGAACAGATCCCAGTGATTCTTTTATTTCACTTTTTTAGTTATCTTGAAACAAGCAGAGATAGATCCAGATCTTGTGTTGGCCAAAATGGTGATTCCCTTGTCCCTTTCACTATATTCTTTTTTTTTTCCTTTCATTATATTCTTGAGTAGATGGATTCTCCTTCACAGAGTTACAAAGTATCCTTCAGAGCACCAGTGAAGTCAGCAAAGTATCCTTTCTGGCCCAGTTTCCTAGAAGGAGGAATTGTTATACTCTTCTCTCCCAACTCTCTAATTCCTTGATACTCTGAACCTATGGTGCGTAAAAAACATACATTCTAGCACATACTATGTCTTAACCAGGATTTGGTTCAGTGTATGAAACAGAGGAAAAATTACAGCTGCTTACAAGAGATAGAAATGTATTTCCCTCTCATATAGGAGTCCAAAGACATGCAGTCCACGGCTGGTGTGAGAGTAGTGTTCCACCAAGTCCTTGACAACCCAGGTTCTTTCCAGCTTTCTGCTTCTCCACACCTAGGATGTGGTACTCATTCTCAGGGTCCAAAGCAACCATTAGAATGCTGGCAGTAGAATGGAAAAAGGGATGAAGAAAAGGGGGCAAAGAGAATGCACCAGCTGTCTCTTAAAGAGGCTCATGCATCTTTGACTTAAACGCCACTGGTTAGAACTTCGTTCATGGGGTTACCTAGGTGAAGGGCAGATGATGGCTTTTTTCTTGGAAGCCATCATCTAGCTAGACACTATTACCAGAGAAGAAGGAAGAATAAGTATGGGGGGACAACAAGAAGTTTCTGCCGCACTAACAGCAGAGTTCTCTCTGCCTCCGTCTGGTCTGTAGCACACCACATCATGGGACCGTGGCCTCCACACCCATTTTCCTATATTCCCACCCTGTTGTAGACTGGAAGTGACAGTCCTAAAAGGATGTAGAAGGGGACACACTCATGAGGATACTTTTGAGGACATGAGGGGTATGTACTGTGCTACTTCAAAAAACAGTACACGCACAGAACAGTGACAGCTGCCTGATTTTCTAAAGTACATACCAGAATGTCAGGCAGGGAGCAGGAAGTGGGAAAGAAACAATGTCTTTGCCTTCTTTCATGGTTTGTTCAAATTTAAGTGACAAAAATATGTCACCTTCTATAGAATTTCTCAATTCAGTGCCAAAGGTTTTGTAATTAGTAGATTGTCCTCCCATGTTTTAGAAATGGATTGACTGACAATCTTGGTTTTAGTTTTTCTCTGTTCATAGATATACACACATTGGGAATTGTTAATCAAAACACCACATGTTTTTCCTCCGTGTTAATAATTCATTTCTGATCAGAAGTTGAGATCGTGAAAGCCGTGCTTTAGAAGGATGCCTGACTTTACAAAAGATGTTTTGGAAGAGTTTGAGCTTGGAGGCATGTACACAGGCTGGGAGGCAATTGCAACAATCTTAGACTGAGGCAGTGAGACCCTTGATAGGATGGGGACAGGAGGAATGGAGCAGAAAGTGTGTGTCCACAAACAGTTCCTCTCAAAGGAAACACTGAGTCTTTGAAAAAGATTGGGCATAGCTAATTAAGAGAAAAAAGTTGACTTAAATTTTCTTTTGTTTGGTGGACAGAAATTCTGTGTGGTGTTGCATCACAAAAAATGGGAGGATTGGGGGCCTCCCTGGTGGCGCAGTGGTTGAGAGTCCGCCTGCCGATGCAGGGGATACGGGTTCGTGCCCCGGTCCGGGAGGATCCCATATGCTGCAGAGCTGGGCCCGTGAGCCATGGCCGCTGAGCCTGCGCATCCGGAGCCTGTGCTCCGCAACGGGAGAGGCCACAACAGTGAGAGGCCCGCGTACCGCAAAAAACAAAAAAAAAAACAAAAAAAAAAAAAAAAAAAATGGGAGGATTGGAAATCTGACTTCTGGGAAAATGTTATTTTAATTTGAGATATGCTAAATTGGAGGAGAAAGCAGTCCATATGTGGAAGAAACTGAAGATTAGCTTATTCAACACTCATTCCCTCTCCCTTCCAGCTGTCTTCTATCACAGGGTGTAGAAAACACATCTATTTCTCTCAAGCTCCTCAACAGATAGGCTATAAGCATGTGACCTAGATCCTACCATTAATGGCACCTTGTGAGATGTAATTGAAGAATTAAGCACAAACAGGCTTGGGGAAGAGGTAACATTTGAGCTTGGCTCAGTAATTATTTGCTGAGAGTAATGCAGTGGTAGGAGGCTGGCTACTCAAGGAGAAGAAAAACGTGTTGGTAAAAAGTGTGGGGATTGTGTTAAGGAGATACTTTGAAAAGCATCAAAGGATTGATGAGATGCAGTTGTGGGGCTTGTTGAGGCTAAAAGGCATGAAACTGTAAGGGCCATGTCAATTCAATTTTATATCTTTTTTCTTTGGCAGCCAAAGCAGTGCCTGGCAGAGTAACATGATCTGTATTTGCTATGACTTTATTATTACTTTTAATAATATGACCTTCAGCAAGTTGCTTCGAGTTTCTGAATTTCAACTTCCTCCTCTGTAAGATGAAGATCATCTTACATATGCAGCAGAGTTTTTGCCAGGATTGAAGCACCCTCCAAAGTGAATATGCAATAGCAGTTCCCTGCCCCTGTAAATCAGACAGTGGGCTAAGCAATTAAGATACGAAGATTGTTATGACAAGGTCCCTGCCCTCAGGGGCTCACATTCTATGGGGTAAGCAGACAAGCAAACAATAATGACAGTACAAATAAAGCCTATGATAAAGGTATGCACAAGGTGCATCTCTGCTTGGGTAGGGCAGGGGAATTGCAGAGGAAATCTGGGAAGGATTCTCAGAGGAAGGTAGATTTGCTCTGGATCAGAAGGGTGAGTGTAAGTGTTAAGAGAGAAAGCAGGTCAAGTCATTTCTAGCTGTGTTGAGGTCCCTGAGGAGGAGGGATAACTATGATCGACCCTTCTACTGCCTCTGGGACTGGCTCCATCAGTTGACTCCTTCCTTTCCCGTATCTTCATAATTCCTCTCCCTTGGCTGCTTCTCCTTGGCCAAAACCTATAAACTCAAGTTTCCTCAGGTCTGAAATAATTTTCCTTTTTTGGCTGTTTCTCAGTCTACTGTCCTGTATCTCTCCTTCCTTTCCTTTCACTCTTAGCCTCCTTTTTCTCCTTTCTCAACTCATTACTTAATGCCCTGTGCTCTGGGTTCTCTGTCCATTCCTGTCATGAAGTGTTCTTACAGGTCACCAACGGCCCCCTCTGTTGCCCTCTTTTTCATTCTCTGTTAATTTACCTCTGTGATATTTAGCCTTTTGCCACCACTTCCTGAATTTTCTGTCTCACTGTCCTCTCAGATCCTATTGAGTCTTCTCTCACCTTTGTCAGTTCTCTTCTGCTGCCCAACCTTAAAGTTTGATGTTTCATAACATTCTTTTCTAAGCTCCTTTCTTACAGCCAACAACTCTCCCTGAGTAATGTCATCCACTCTTGAGGTTTCAGTTACCTCTCCTAATTATTCTAGTTATTTCCAAACCTTTATCTGTGGCCTCTGCCTCTTTCCTGGCATTCCAACTCCCATTTCCCATCTCCCACCAAGGAATCCACTTCTCTGTCCCTCAGGCACCTCTGAGTGAATATATCCCAAATCAAACTTACTGTCTTCTCCAACGATCCTATTTCCTATGTGTTGTATTTCCATTCCCATTTCATAGTCCAAACTTGAAACCTGGGAGTGGTCCTTACTTCTTTTTCTCTCTCCTCCATATCCAATCTGTCTACAAATCCTTTTATTTCTACTTTCTGCATACCTCATGAGTTTATTCTCTCCTCTGTCTCTTCCTGTCACTGTCAAAGCTCTTATTCATTGTTCAACTCGAGCAGCTTTCTAACGAATGTCCTTGCTTTTCCTTTCACCCCACTCAAATTCATCCTTGAGTATCTTTTTTCTTTTAATATAAATTTATTTATTTATTTATTTATTTATTTATTTATGGCTGTGTTGGGTCTTCGTTGCTGCACGCAGGCTTTCTCTAGTTGCGGTGAGCGGGGGCTACTCTTCGTTGTGGTGGGCAGGCTTTTCTTGTTGCAGAGCCCGGACTCTAGGCGTGTGGGCTTCAGTAGTTGTGGTGCACAGGCTTAGTTGCTCCGCAGCATGTGGGATCTTCCCGGACCAGGGCTTGAACCCCCTCCCCTGCACTGGCAGGAGGATTCTTAACCACTGCGCCACGAGGGAAGTCCCGTGTTGAGTATCTTTTACAGTGATCATTCCAAAATACATTCATTCCTGCAATGAATGATTTCAATCATGCCACAGTCCTGATTTAAAGTGTGTAACTGTTTTTTGTTACCAAAAATAGTAGTTCCAATCCTTTTTGCATGGAGTCTTTTTCATGTCAGAAAACATTGTGGAGGCCCCCATGATAGCTGTACTCTTATTACCTGTTAATTGAGAGATTACATTAACTAAAAGCTACTTTTCTTTTCTGGCCATGCCGTGCAGCATGTGGAACCTTAGCTCCCCGACCAGGGATCGTACCCGTGCTACCTGCATTGGGAGTGAAGGGTCTTAACCACTGGACCGGCAGGGAAGTCCCTAAAAGCTACTTTGAATTCAGCAACAATTTACAATTTATTTTGTTATTAATAAATAAAGCATTAAAACATACATTTGATCAATAATAATATATATCTGGAAACATAAGATGCATTGAGTCTGTAGACAGTGAATGGTTATCGATAGATTCTTGGCTCCTTGCCATAACTACTTACCACCAGTCAAGACACTGCCTTAAAGATGACATCCAAATTAATTAGTGAGCTATATAAGCTACTTTAAACTCTTGAAACTGTTTCCAGTTTCATCTCCAGTCATTTTGCTGTCCTTGCCTTCTTGCCTCACTTTAGCCGCACAAGCTGCTTCTGTTCCTTCCACTCCTCACTCATCAATTTTCCCAGGAACGTCCTTGCTTCCTTTCTTTGCTTCACCTTATCCCACAAGATTTCTTGCTCTTCTGTGCTACTCATAACATTTCATGCAACATCCCTAGTGAAGCACTTATTATGCTTACTAGGGTGTTTTGGGGGTATTTTTTGCCTTAAAACAACCATTTATTTATTTTTAAACATCTTTATTGGAGTATAATTGCTTTACAATGTTCTATTAGTTTCTGCTGTATAACAAAGTGAAACAGCTATACATATACATATATCCCCATATCTCCTCCCTCTTGCGTCTCCCTCCCGCCCTCCCTGTCCCACCCCTCTAGGTGGTCACAAAGCACCGAGCTGATCTCCCTGTGCTATGCGGCTGCTTCCCACTAGCTATCTATTTTACATTTGGTAGTGTATATATGTCCATGCCACCCTCTCACTTCATCCCAGCTTACCCTTCCCTCTCCCCATGAACTCAAGTCCATTCTCTACGTCTGCGTCTTTATTCCTGTTCTGCACCTAGGTTCTTCAGAACCTTTTTTTTTTTTCTTAGATTCCATATATATGTGTTAGCATACAGTATTTGTTTTTCTCTTTCTGAGTTACTTCACTCTGTATGACAGACTCTAGGTCCATCCACCTCACTACATATAACTCAATTTCATTTCTTTTTATGGCTGAGGACTATTCCATTGTATATATGTGCCACATCTTCTTTATCCATTCATCTGTCGATGGACACTTAGTTGCTTCCATGTCCTGGGTATTGTAAATAGTGCTGCAGTGAACATTGTGGTACATGACTCTTTTTGAATTATGGTTTTCTCAGGGTATATGCCCAGTAGTGGGATTTCTGGGTTGTATGGTAGTTCTATTTTTAGTTTTTTAAGGAACCTCCATACTGTTCTCCATAGTGGCTGTATCAGTTTACATTCCCACCAACACTGCAAGAGGGTTCCCTTTTCTCCACACCCTCTCCAGCATTTATTGTTTGTAGATTTTTTGATGATGGCCATTCTGACCTGTGTGAGGTGATACCTCATTGTAGTTTTAATTTGCATTTCTCTAATGATAAGTGATGTTGAGCATCCTTTCATGTGTTTATTGGCAATCTGTATATCTTCTTTGGAGAAATGTCTATTTAGGTCTTCTGCCCACTTTTGGATTGGGTTGTTTGTTTTTTTGATATTGAGCTGCATGAGCTGCTTGTATATTTTGGAGATTAATCCTTTGTCAGTTGCTTCATTTGCATATATTGTCTCCCATTCTGAGGGTTGTCTTTTCATCTTGTTTATGGTTTCCTTTGCTGTGCAAAAGCTTTGAAGTTTCATTAGGTCCCATTTGTTTATTTTTGTTTTTATTTCCATTTCTCTAGGAGGTGGGTCAAAAAGGATCTTGCTGTGATTTATGTCATAGAGTGTTCTGCCTATGTTTTCCTCTAACAGTTTTTAGTATCTGGCCTTACATTTAGGTCTTTAATCCATTTTGAGTTTATTTTTGTGTATGGTGTTATGGAATGTTCTAATTTCATTCTTTTACATGTAGCTGTCCAGTTTTTGCAGCACCACTTATTGAAGAGGCTGTCTTTTCTCCATTGTATATTCTTGCCTCCTTTATCAAAGATAAGGTGACCATACGTGCATGGGTTTATCTCTGGGCTTTGTATCCTGTTCCATTGATCTATATTTCTGTTTTTGTGCCAGTACCATACTCTCTTGATTACTGTAGCTTTGTGGTATAGTCTGAAGTAAGGGAGCCTGATTCTTCCAGCTCCGTTTTTCTTTCTCAAGATTGCTTTGGCTATTTGGGGTCTTTTGTGTTTCCATACAAATTGTGAAATTTTTTGTTCTAGTTCTGTGAAAATTGCCATTGGTAGTTTGATAGGGATTTCTTTGAATCTGTAGATTGCTTTGGGTAGTAGTATAGTCATATTCACAATGTTGATTCTTCCAATCCAAGAACATGGTATATCTCTCCATCCATTTGTATCATCTTTAATTTCTTTCATCAGTGTCTTATAGTTTTCTACATACAGGTCTTTTGTCTCCCTAGGTAGGTTTATTCCTAAGTATTTTATTCTTCATGTTGCAGTGGTAAATGGGAGTGTTTCCTTAATTTCTCTTTCAGATTTTTCATTATTAGTGTACAGGAATGCAAGAGATTTCTGTGCATTAATTTTGTATCCTGCTACTTTACCAAATTCATTGATTAGCTCTAGTAGTTTTCTGGTAGCATCTTTAGGATTCTGTATGTATAGTATCATTTCCTCTGCAAACAGTGACAGTTTTACACTAAAGTGGCTTTCGTTTTTGTTTTTTTTTTTTTGCAGTACGCAGGCCTCTTACTGTTGTGGCCTCTCCCATCGTGGAGCACAGGCTCCGGACGCGCAGGCTCAGTGGCCATGGCTCATGGGCCCAGCCACTCCGTGGCATGTGAGATCTTCCTGGACCAGGGCACGAACCCGTGTCCCCTGCATCGGCAGGCAGACTCTCAACCACTGCACCACCAGGGAAGCCCACTAGAGTGGTTTTTAACATTTGTTTCCCTCACCAGATTCTGGGCTCCTAGGCGGGAGAGTCTGGGTCCTATTCATCTTTGTATCCCGGCTCCTATAAGGGTGTCTGTTATATAGTAGGTGCTCACATGGTGGAGGTGGATTCATAGTGACTATTAGAATATCTTTCACAGGACTTCCCTGGTGGCACAGTGGTTAAGAATCTGCCTGTCAATGCAGGGAACATGGGTTCGAGCCCAGGTCAGGGAAGATTCCACATACCGCAGAGCAGCTAAGCCTGTGTGCCACAACTACTACGCCTGCGCTCTAGAGCCCATGAGCCACAACTACTGAGCCTGTGTGCCACAACTACTGAAGCCCGTGTGCCTAGAACCTGTGCTCTGCAACAAGGGAAGCCACCACAATGAGAAGCCTGCGCACCACATTGAAGAGTAGCCGCCGCTCAATGCAACTAGAGAAAAGCCCGTGCGCAGCAACGAAGACCCAATGCAGCCAAAAATAAATAAATAAATTCATTAAAAAAAAAAAAAAGAATATCTTTCACAACCTCAGAAAGAGCAGTTTCCCGGCAGAAGAAGATAAACAAAATCACCCTGCCCTAAGTGCCCATGTCTTTCCTTGTAATTACCACTCTTTACAGGAACAAATAATAATCAATCTTACACTTAGCCATAAAACTGTAGAAAGTCACAGCTGGAAGGAACTGCAGATGTCATTCAATATGACTCCTTCATATTAGAAATCAGGAAACAGCACCGAGCCTTTCCTTTTCCAGATCCAGCAACACAGTTTTCAACTTTCTCATATTTGGGGGTCTCGATTCATTTTCTTTGGCTCCTGATTTGTCTACATTCCTCCTAGTTTGCTGGAGTAAGTTGTTCATTTACAAATGGTGTAAAAATTGTTTTAGTCCCTAACTTAAACACCTGCAACTCATAGAGAATTTATATTTTAAAAGGATTTAGACATGTCAGCCTTCTTCTTGGCCAAGTCTTTTACCAGGCAGTATCTAAGGAGGAACTGAATTGGCAGATCTGAATTCTAACTTCATTTACATCTCTTGCCCAGGCTCTGGTGGAAGTATGAATGGGCAGCAAAATGCCAAAGGCAGGTGGCCAGAGGAAGAGCAGCAACCTGGACATCCAATCTCTGGAAAAATGAAAATGCATGGGAGTCTCCTGTTGTTTCAGAGAGCAGAAGCTGCCTGGTTTCTAAACTTCTAAGTGCTGAGTCTCAAATGCCAGGTATCAATCAAATAGGAGATGGGTGTTTATGTGGCAACACAGATGAATGTGTGGAGGGAATGATTTGCATGGAGCTGTGAAGTAAGTAGATTGGGGAGAATATGGGGAAAAATCTGTCTTTGGCAAGATGCTAAGCCACTGAAGTATCTTCAGGGCACTGCGTACAACATGGAAGAAATTGAACTCTCTTCTGTTGCATCCAACTGCATGGTCACTTTGATAACAACAAAGTGGTAGTTATTCTCAAAGAAATGTGTGACAGAAAAATTAACAAAAGGAAGTTACAACCTAGGACTTCTGAAGAGCCTGCCCAAGATCTAAGATAGATTATTGCCTCTCCACAGAGGCAAAGCCTGGGCATCTCTCTGAATTTAAATGAGGTATTACTGCTAGCCATTAAAAATGAAAATTCTCCTACATCCAGTAGCCTATGGGTATGCAGGCATCCTTACCAATCTGTGTTCCATTTTTTGGCAAGTAAATACAACCTGAAACCATCTATTTATACTTTATGCAAAATTCCTAACTCCAAGGGATAAAAATTGTCAGGCTCCCAAATTCAAGTCTAGAGAATTTAGAATCCTGGTTATTTACAAAGCTTGCCCATCAAATGGAGCTGGTGTTAATTAACTCTGGCATCCCTAAATTCACTTTGCATATTCAATGGTTGCTATGAAAAGCTGGGTCTGAATAACAAATGCACAGATGGTACCGTTAAGCAGAGTGCAGGCATCACATATTTTTTCTTGGGTTGCTTCTGTTAGCAATCAAACTTGCAGACGTGCGACTAGAGCGTTTCTGACAGTAAGTCCCACAAAAAGATGCTGTTCATTTATCTTGGCAGTGGGTTGTACTATTCTAAGAAGGCAGCTGTGCGTGGCAGAGCCCAGCATTATAACTCAAAATGTGGCCTTTCTTAACAGTTGCAGGACATTGGGTCATGGCATTTTAGAGGGAGATAGAACAAATAGAAAGCTGTGTTGAGAAACAGCAGTTAAAATGCTATGCCTTGTAAAATCCCTTACGGGCAGTACAATGTTTTCAGTTATTAAATGAGCATAATTTAAAGGGCAATTTACTTTTCATCATTTTTACTATTGTATATTCCTACCATATTGGTCAGTTTTATTTCTTTGTAGACAATTTTCAACTTGTGCAGTTCAATAGTAGCTCATGGATATATTTAAATCTCAAGCCAAGAGGTTTACATTGATATTTTAGCAATTGTAGTGAACATTTTCCAAGTTATATTAAGTTCTACAAATGCCCTATTTAAATAGAATATTTCCAGACATAAAGCAAGCCAGCAATACAATAACTGAAAAGTGGGTCTTTATTTTTTACATGATACTTTTCTGGACAACACAACTGTGAGGTCACTTTGAGGGGTTTCCCAGGCACACAGGGCAACACCCACGTATACAGCCCAGGAGCAGACTGACCTATGATGAGCGTGGCTTTGCCTGGGCTCACGTGACAAAAAAATTCACAGATGCTCTAATGATTGACACATCTTTTTCCTTTTGGTTGTTGGCAGGATGCTCAGTACAAACCCACAGCAGACTGGGTGCTAAGCAGAGTTGGGGGTTGAGAAGGAAAGAAGATAACAAAGTACCCCAAGCAGTTTTTGCTGTTTTTCCTCAGCATGAAAAGTACACAATGTGTGTCTGTTTCCTCTATAAATTACCAGGCAAATATCTAACTATCTTTATGTATGCTCAAATCAACTTTTAAAATCAATGCTTCAGGAATAAAATACCGCAAGCATCCAGGCCCATAGATGTATATCTATGCATATATGCTAGAGTCTACTGACTCCAGTTCATTCCATTGTATCAATATAAGTACACAGTAATATCTGCATTATTTGATGTTGGAATAGAGATTTGGGTTTGGAACTGAGATCTATCCATAAATTGTTTTTGTAATTCTTCCTTCTTTGATTATTTCCTTTTATTCTACTCTGCTTTAAACCAGACACTCCTAAAATGGTCTGTACCTTGAACAGACCGGGCATTGTTGGGGATACGTGCTTGTAGTTCCATGGAAACCATGTCTATGAGTCAGAAAGCAAACACCAGGACTCTTGTATTGATACCATGATGGGTGTTACTAATGTAACACCTAACATGTGTGAACTGGCCAAGAGTTGCTCCCCCAAGAGTCACTGTGCAGGATGCAGGGAGGGTTGGAGCTAATTGGAAGTATAACCCACGGCTGTTTGCAAAAGGTAAAGTCATGCTATGTCAGAGGCAGGCCTTCCCTTCTGTTTCTCAGTGGGGCTCCTCTTTCCTGAACAGTGCTCACGGCTTTATGGCAGTGAGTGGAAGACAAGAGGCCATTTGCTTCCTGCACATCAATCACTATGGACCTGAGACCTCAGGGTATGTTTGTTCATCAGAGGGCAGGCCACACAAGCTTCGCTCCTGAATTCTTGGAGAGCACTCAAACAAGTCAGCTAACTTTAAGAGTCCAATTAATCAGACTCTATGGTGGAAAGAGGTGAGAATAAAAACTCAAAGGTCTCAAGTGATTAAGCAAAACAGATTGTGTATCTCTTGCTGTCTGTGGCATCTGCTTTAAGCCGGGGGTCAGCAAACTATGGCCTGCAGCCTGATTTTGTGCAGCCCACAAACTAAAAATGATTTTTCACATTTTTAAAGCATTGTTAGAAAAAACACTGAAAGCAAGGAATATGCGATAGAGAGTGTCTGTGGCCCACAAAACCTAAAATATTTACTGTCTGGCCTTTTACAGAAAAATTTTCTAAGCTAGGAGGGTGTAATAATAAGAAATTTCTCATTTCTAGCTGCCATATCACTTCTCTTTGTCCCTTAAGTCCACCTGTGTTGTCCGTCAGCTCACGAGAGGACTTTGGCTTTGGCTCACGGGAACCTATGAGAACCATGTGTAGTTTTGGGGTTTCCTGCATCACTTTGAGGCAGGCCTTACCACAGTCTAAGGCTGCCATACCTTGTGTTCAGCAGGTAGGTGGATGCAGAACCAAGGGCTTTCAAAAAGTGAGACTGAATACGGATTAGAAAAATTCCCTCTAACTTCCCAGCCACGACAAGGCATCCAGAGCAGTGCAGCCTCTCAGTGAGCACATGTGTTTATCAGATCTTCTGAGCCATTTGATACTTGGGTGTTTTTCTTCCAATACCCTTCTTTAAGAGCTGGCTTACCTCCAAAGTTTTGGGAAGATAAGATTCTAAATTAATTCCTAAAGTTTCTGGTTAGATAGAGACCGCCTTTCATTCCAGGTTCTTCCTCTTTGTTCTTTGATCTGAATCCCAGGAGAGTCATGAGTGTTTCTGCTGCTGCAGCTTTGTCTGAATATTGCCAGTAAGCTCTGCTGATGTGTCCGTAGGTTGATTACCAGGGGTTGGAGGTAGAGGGGAGAAGCATCCTTTGTCTTGCTTTGTCTTTGGGCCAAACTTTCTCTTCTCGAAGGAACACAAACTCCCAAGGCTAATGTGCTCCCTTTGAGGTAGGTATTCACATAAGCAGACTAAGCAACAGACCTAGGGTTGGCATCTGTCACCATTTCCTTGTGACCCTCATTTCCCCCACTCTTCATCCTCTTTGAGGTTGCCGTAACTCAGGCCCTCCTCATCTCTCACTGAGACCAAGGTAGTGGCCTCTTCACTGGTGACTTGACTCCAAAGGCCAACTCAGTCTACTCTATACCCTGTTTCTAGAGAGCTGAAAACCTGGCCACGTCACCAAAGGTTGGAACCTTCCTTTTGGTTCCCCATTGCCTACAGAATAAAAGTTCAACTCTGTTGCAGCATTTTGAGATCTACTTAGTTTCTTATAAATCTGCCTACTTCCTTCCCTCACCTTCTGTTTGCTCTTATCCTTCAGCCATGGTTACCGAGAGGCATGTGGTTACTTAAGCAGATTGCGTCACCTACCCATGCCTTTACTAACTCTGGTTCCATCACCTGAAATGCCCAGTTTGCTTCACTAATACCTAATCATTTTCAAGTTGAGGGGTCAAGGATCGTGCTAAGGATTGAATTGTGTCCCCTGAAAAGATGTTGAAGTCTTAACCCCCAGTCCCTTATTTGGAAACAGAGTTTTTGCAGATGAACAAGTGAACATGGGGTCACACAGAGTGAGCCCTGATCCAAAATGACTGGTGTCTTTATAAAAAGGGTAAATTTGGACACAGATAGATGTGCAGAGAGGAAAGACAATGTGAAGACACAGGGAGAACACCATCTACAAGCCAAGGAATGATTAAGGCTAACAGAAGCCAGGAGAGAGGCATGTAACTGATTCTCTTTCACAGACCTCAGAAGGAACCAAGGCTGCTGACACCTTGATCTAGGATTTCTAGCCTCCAGAACTGTGAGAAAATAAATTTCTGTTGTGTACACTGCCCAGTTTGTAATACCTTGTTATGGAAGTATTAGCAAATTAATACAGTTCATTTTTAGTGTAGAGCCTTTTTTGATCCACATAAAGTCAAAATGACCAGCCTCTCATGTGCCCTAGCTTGTTCCAGGTATAGCCCGCAATCCCAGCATCCATAGCACAATAAAGCAGTACTTTTTTTTTTTTTTTGCGGTACGCGGGCCTCTCACTGTTGTGGCCTCTCCCGTTGCGGAGCACAGGCTCCGGACGCGCAGGCTCAGCGGCCATGGCTCACGGGCCCAGCTGCTCCGCGGCATGTGGGATCTTCCCGGACCCGGGCACGAACCCGTGTCCCCTGCATCGGCAGGCAGGCTCTCAACCACTGTGCCACCAGGGAAGCCCAGCAGTACTTTTTTTTAAAAAAAACATTTTTTAATTGAACTATAGTTAATTTACAATGTTGTGTTAGCTTCAGGTGTAAGCAAAGTGATTCAGTTATACATATATATATATTTTTTCAGATTCTTTCCCATTACAGGTTATTACAAGACATTGAATATAGTTCCCTGTGCTATACAGTAGGTCCTTGTTGGTTATCTGTTTCATACATAGTAGTGTGTCTCTGTTAGTCCCAAACTCCTAATTTACCCCTCCTCCCTCGCTATTCCCTCTCATAACCATAAGTTTGTTTTCTATTTCTGTTTTGTAAATAAGTTCATTTGTATTATTATTTTAGATTCCACATATAAGTGATATCATATGATATTTGTCTTTCTCTGACTTACTTCACTTAATATGATAATCTCTAGGTCCATTCATGTTGCTGCAAATGGCATTATTTCATTCTTTGTTTATGGCTGAGTAATATTCCATTGTGTATATATACCACATCTTCTTTATCCATTCATCTGTTGATGGACACTTAGGTTGCTTCCATGTCTTGGCTGTTGTAAATAGTGCTGCTGTGAATATTGGGGGTGCATGTATCTTTTTGAATTAGAGTTTTTCCAAATATACACCCAGGAGTGGGATTGCAGGATCATATGGTAGCTCTATTTTTAGTTTTATTAAGGAACCTCCATACTGTTTTCCCTAGTGGCTGCACCAATTTACATTCCCACCAACAGTATAGGAGGGTTCGCTTTTCTCCACATCCTCTCCAGCATTTATTATTTGTAGGCTTTTTGGTGATGGCCATTCTGACTGGTGTGAGATGATACCTCATTGTAGTTTTGATTTGCATTTCTGTAATAATTAGCAATGTTGCGCATCTTTTCATGTGCCTATTGACCTCTGTATGTCTTCTTTGGAGAAATGTTTATTTAGGTCTTCTGCCCATTTTTTGATTGGGTTGTTTGTTTTGACATTATATATATGAGCTGTTTATATATTTTGGAAGTTAAGCCCTTGTTGGTCGCATTGTTTGCAAATATTTTCTCCCATTCCATAGGTTGTCTTTTCGTTTTGTTTATGGTTTCCTTTGCTGTGCAAAAGCTTTTAAGTTTAATTAGGTCCCATTTAAAGCAGTACTTTTTAAGTTATAATGTACATACAGATCACTTGGTAACCTTGTTAAAAGGCAGATTCTGATTCATTAGGCCTGAATTGGGGCCTGAGATGCTGAATTTCTAACAAGCTCCCAGGTGATACCAATGTTGTTGGTCCACAGGCCACACTTTGAGTGCCAAGACTTTACGGCACTTGTTTATATGTCTGTCCATGATGCTGTAACGTGCCTGAGGACAGAGACTATGTCTTTGAATACCCAGTGCTTGGTGCAGTGCTGGGGACATGACAGGTACATAATAAATGTTGGTTGAATGATTGATGAATGAATGAATGAATCTGTTATTAGGATCATTTGATATTGAAGGGTTCATGGTCATTCCCAAGGTATGTTGGGGGTATAATAACTGCACTGCCAACTGTCTCCTAGCTTTCCTACCCTTCAACATTTTTATTCATTTAAAACTCATCTTGGAGAGGAAAAGAAGCTCTAATCACACTTGAGGAAAAACATTCTGGAATGCCACAGTGATGTTAGGGAGGTGTATCACTATTCTTTCAACTATATTTGAGTCGACTCTTTAACAACAGTTGGCAAAAGCCACCCCTTCCTCCATATCTCCCGTTCAGATAACTCTCCAGAAGCTGGTCACTGAGAGCTGGAAGACACGCAAGAAATGTATGTGACTAAGCTCATGGTAGGACTCTGGCACTGTACACTTAAAACATCTCACTGGGGTAGGTATTAGTATTCCTATTTATAGATAGAAGTTGAGGCTTGAAGAAGTAGTTTGTCCAAAGCTATCAAACTAGTGGGTGACAGAACCAGGGGTCAAACAGATTTAACTTCAAATTCTGTGTTTTTTCCATCACCCTGTGAAAAAGAGATCTAACAGCATAATTGGCCACACTGCTGGGATATCTATGCTACCTTCTCTCCTCCCAGTGGAAAATTGAAAGCAGTAGGTATTACTCTATAGCTCAGAGGCAAATACTCAGCTGCTTTCTAGAGTATTCCAATTCCTATAGTTACAGAGTTGCCTCTTTTTTGGCATCTTCAAGAAACATGCTGTTTCTTCTTTTAACAATTTTGGATAGAATAATTCTGATACATAGTATACTTGTTTTGTTGTCTTAAATAAGACATATCTTTTCTTAAAACTTCAGGGCCACTGTTAAGGATTGTCAATCCCAGCACTATGCTGAAATTCATTCATACTGTCAAGTGTTACTGTGATATAGTGAACTGTTTGTCCCTACATTAAATGGTCTTCAACTTAATATTTTTGAGACAATATTTCTGCTTTTATAGTTTTTTCCTATTCTTCCCTCAATCTAAAGACCATCAGTTAGTCCTTTTTGCTGCAAGAAACATTGTGTTGTTTCTAATTTTTTAATTTATATCTCAAGGGTGAGAAAAACTGATATGCAAGCCTGTTAGAAATGTATGCACAGTAAAAGTGAGTAGGATATGAAGTGAGCATGTTAAGAGGTTTCCTTTTGAGTTAGCCTGTGAGATTTAGCACCTTTAAACAGTTGTTTTTGATCCTCTAGAGGTTTCTGTTCATTTCTTGGTTCTGAACATTATGTTTTCAAGTTAAGGTCATCTGAAAAATAGCTATAAATATGCAGTGGTGCTATACAATATAGTGGCTTTAGATTCCCTGTTGCTTATAGAATAGCTAATTATAGTAAAACCTCACTAATCTGGAACAGCTTTACTAAAGGGGAAGACATCCTGAATTAAATTTTTAAAAATCTGATTTAAGATATTTTTCAAAAGGTATGTAGGTCTATTGCTTTCAAAATCAAAAAGTAAACTCATATTAGCTGCTAAGAAAAGGTTACCGAGATTTCTTGTTGGATGCTTTCTGTTGAATGGAAAACAATATTCATTTGGCTTTAAACAGTATGTCCAAACACTTTATTGTAATTTAAACTTAATGCTATCATCTTTTGTGGTATTAATCCCATGTAAAATGATTTCTAAAGAGTAAAAAGATAAACTCTAGTCTCAACCAGGCGGAATTATTGTAAATTCCTAATGGCTTTCTAATGAATAGGGTCTAACTTTATTATATATGTGTGTGAGTGTGTGTGTATGTGTGTGTATTAACTGCTAAAGGGTCAGAATTTCAGTGATGTTTTGACATTTCATAATTTAAGGTTTTCCAGTACCTTTGGGAAGCAGTTTTTAAAGCTGAAAGATACTTTTATTTATACCTATTTTTCATATTATATGCTACAGCTTTTCATTTAGAAAAATGAGAGAAGAACAAGCAAAGATGAAGAGAAGAGGGGAAATCGGCCAAAATTAAGTGTGATATATGTAAGGCAGGTTGTGGGCCAGAGGATGGGCCCTGATTGACTGGAATGTTTGGGCGAGAGTGAATGGAAGGCACAGCCCCTGGAGGCAGCCTAGTCCTCATTGTTACAGACAAATGACCCCTAGGTTCTTCCAAAAAAACAGCATTTGAAAAGTCAGTGCGGTTTATCTAAGAAGAAATCCCTGATAGCAAATTAGTTCTTTTAAAAGTACAAACAAACCATAAGGTTTATTTTCTAGACTGGGTTTTTCATTCCAAATAGCTTTTGAATAAAGAGACTCACTGCAGACTAGAAGTACATTCATGCAACAAGTTTGAGTTCTAACAGGATTTCCTGATTTAACAGAAGCTTTCCATAACAAGTTAATTGTGGTCTAGCAAAAACAAGGAAACCATGCTTTATATGTTTTTTCTTACCTTTTATTCTTTTGAAATAACAGCAGTTTTTTTCTTGTTTTGGAAAGTTTTTATGATTAATGAAATAGGCTAATATGTTGGAGTTTAGAACTAAACACCAGGCAAACATGCAGTTTAAAGAAATTTACAGCTCGCTAGCCAGAAACACATCTGCTGGGCAAAATGCCTTCATAAAATAATTATGAATATAAATAGTTAACTTTGGTTTTCATTGGTCATATAGAAAAATTAAGGGCCGTTTCTTTGGCAATAATAGTAGTATCCAAAAAAAGAAAGAAAAAAGAATATGGAAAGGACATTTTTATAAGATGTATGTTCACACAATCTAAACAGATTCTTAAAGAGATATAACCACCTAGGTGCAAATTAAATATTCTCCTAAGCTTCAGTTGTTTTTAACCACTGTTTTACCAACCTTATTTTTTATTATTTTGATTTAAGGAAAAAGCTATTTCCACACAGTGCTTCAAAGAGCAGGAAAGTCTCTATCAATAATCTTCTCTAAGCTTTCTGTTTATCCACATCAAAAGGATTTAACTATCTATTTATTTGTCCCCCAGTCAAAGAGATGGACTTCTTTTCATGATCTAGATGGCTCCCTAACTGTAGGAGGGAAATCTGCATTTTACTAGGGAAAGTGCAAATTGTATTTGCCTATGTCTGCAACTCTTGCATCTTTCCTTTACAAGTTGAAATTTTCTAAATCAATCAGAAACCAAGGGGGGAAAAAAAGAGGAAGATCAAGATGCCAGCAAGACTCCCCACAGCTTGTGAAAACTCCATGATGGCTTTTTCTAACTAGGAAACATGTCTCAGGAAAAGGCACTCATTAAAAAACAAAAACAAAAACACTTCCTCTTCTCTCTGTATCGTTGAACCTCAAGTTTGTATATAAATTAATTTGCATTGAATTACTAAGCCTCTTGTTGTCTTCAAAACTGCTTCTCAGAAAAGTTTAGACCTTTTTCAGAGCATTTAAAAATAGGTTTAAACAGAAGTTTTAATTTTAAAAAAGCCGGTATAGAGAAAAGCAGTATTATCACAGAGTCCATTTTGCAGGTGGACAATGAGGACAATTTGTTAGAGACAAGAATTACTAGTGGTTCTAAGACCCAACTACAAGAATGCTCCTATGCAATTACTCATGTCACTCACATGATTGCTTTCCATGTACTCCATATCTGATTATTCATATCCAGGATAAATTAATGGACATGTTTCATTGACATTATATGTTTTGGTTACCTACTTTTACAACCATTTAAAAAAATAAACATTCTATATATGTGCCAAACTTGTGTTTATTATGAAAAATGAACTTTAAATGCTTTTTGGCCAAGAGAAAATATGTTTGGCTTCAATATCATGCCAGACTTTTTTTTAAGTTTGTAAGACCTTGGTGGACTTCTACTTCTTGGAATCCAGGGTCTTTGTGTGTGTGTGTGTGTGTGTACTGTTTTTAAGTAAATGCTGAGACATTTAAGTACATGTTTTTAAGTAAATTTGATTCTTTATTTTAAACAATCTTAATTTCCCTCTCAAAATTGTGGTTATGGGTGAGAAACTCATGGTCTCAGTGTTACAATGATCTAATTTTCCTATTACTCAGACTGCACCTCCAGAAAACACTGATGTTTTCCCTCAAGAGAGGCTGCTCCAACAAATTCTAATGTCCTTATTGATCTTCCTGCATCAGTGAGTTGACAAATATTTCATGTGGTGCCAGAGGGGACAGCCTGTTTTCCTTCCATCCTCAAGGACATCACCTGTGTTTGCTACAGAAATGGATTTTGTCTTTCTGTGAGAATCTTGTTCGTTGGAATTGTGTGTTCTGTTAGCTTTTTGTGGTAAGGGAAAAACATTTCAACAATTCCCTATGCTTCTGCTGGAAAATATGTCTCACCCTGGCCTGTTATCTTCTTTTTGTGTAGAGTGAGGTAAAGAAATGATTTATCCTCTCAACTGCATGCTCTGCATTGTCCTGCTGACTTCCCTTCCAGGCTCTCCATGGGATTTGAGACTTTATATTTCCTTGCTTTTGTTTGCTGATTGTATAAAGGATTTTTATCTTCTTGTTTCAAGTTAAGTCTCACAAGCTAGAATTTCCTTTCTTTAGTAACACTTTGTCTCCTAAGCATTTCTGAAGCTTTTTTTTTCTTGAGTTTGTTCACACTCTATTTCACTCTTATTTTGTTTCCTTTTTCATGTATACTTTAACAAGCCATTGCTTTTCAGCTTTATCTGTTGTCTTTTTCTTTTCTCTTTTTTTCTTTATTTCCCTGGAATGGCAAACTATTGCCTCCCTCTCTCTCCTGTCTTTCTTTCACTATTATTTAAAATGATCTAAAAGGTGAAGTCCAATATCCACCGGATGGGCTCCTATTTTTTTGCTTCTAAAAGCACCACCAATCAGAACTTACACCCATACTGAATAGCTGTTCTCAAATTAGAATCACCTATTGTCATCCGCCTAGTGTCATTTGTCCTTGGGGTGTAAGTTTAGCTCTACACAGGTGAAATGGAGTATACACCAGAGGGAACAAAAGAACAAAGACCATCATTCTCTGGGCTCCTACTTACCTAATCGCTAGCAGACAAGGACTCAGGACAACAAACACTTTAGGCCTAGGACTTACAGTGTTTCACACCACGGTGTGTGTATGAAATATAAATTTCTGTAAGAACAACAAAAAAATTGATAAATCTCATAGAAGACAAAAGAAATAACATTGCAAGTTAAATTCAATTTGTATAAAATAATTATGGCAGAAGCTATATTTATAAGATGTTTTCTAAGCTGCAATCATGGCTCACACTTTTTAAAGACCATATTCTGTATAATAAAATTCCACATCAGTGAAACTGGAATGTGCCTTAGAATTTGCTGTAGGCAAATTTGGTTTGTATTTAGTTAATTCAATTATTGTTTTGAAGTTTTTCTCTTAAGTAATACTTTTTAAAAATTTTAACTAATAAGTGGTAGCATTAGTTTGATTCAGGTTTATCATAAGATATAAAGTAAAATACCTAATAAATTATATGGTTTAAGGCAGCAGTGAAAAAGTCTGGCTCTAAAAATTTCACATGTTAGCGAAAGCAACAAAAAGGAATTAAATTAAATCATCAGCATTTTCAAACATTAACTCTACCATCTTAGGAGAAAAATCACTGCCCTAAGATGTGTAGGACATCATCTTATGAGATGACTCATGGTATGCACTAAGGAGAAAAGGTCAGAAAGGGCTAACTAAAAAGCAAGAGGTTTAAAAAGCACAGTAAAGGTTTACCTGATTTCCTCTGTTCCCTGTTTCAGAATTTTGCTAGCTTTCGTGATTGTGTCAGGTGTTTTCTATATATGTACTATCAAGGCCATATATCACAATCTAAATATGCCTATAACAAATGTGCAAGAGGATTTTTAGGATGGTGAAACTAAATTGCTCTGTATGAAACTATAATGCTGGATACATGTCATTCATTTTACATTTCTCCAAACCCATAAGAGGTACACCAAGAGTGAACCCTAATGTGAGCTATGGTCTTTCAGATTATGATGCATCAGTGTAAGTTCATTTGTAACAAATGTACCACTTTTGTGGAACATGTTGACAATAAGGGAGGCTCTGTGCATGTGTGGGGACGGAGGTACACGGGAAATCTCTGTACCTTCCTCTCAATTTTGCTGTGAACCTAAACTGCTCTAAAAAATAAATCAATTAAAAAAAATGTACAGAGAAGAGACCTGCCCACCTCCCCTGCCCCCTCTCTCCAGGCATTTTAGTTCAGCTTTTCAAATGCTTTGGAGTAGCAGAGAAAGCACATAAGTAGCCTGCAGACACATCCTAGATCTAATATTACCATAGAATTTATCAACTCCATAAAGCACTTCTGGGAGTGAAGGGACCCCTATTAATAATTATGTAGGAACAACAGGCACCTGAGACTATTCCAGCAAAACAGGATGAGTGATTACTCTACCTGATATTCCCCAGTTTACCAGCATTTTTAGACTATGAAAGTAATACAGCAACATAATGGAAAATTTGAAAAGCAGGGGAAAAACGTAATCTCACCATTCTAAAACAACCACTCAGTTAATAATTTTGGATTTGCTTCCAATGTTTTCCATATTTTTAAAATAAATTTATTCATTTTTATTTATTTATTTTTGGCTGCTTTGGGTCTTCGTTACTGAACATGGGCTTTCTCTAGTTGCGGCGAGCGGGGTCTACTCTTCGTTGTGGTGCGCGGGCTTCTCATTGCGGTGGCTTCTCTTGTTGTGGAGCATGGGCTCTAGAGCGCAGGCTTCAGTAGTTGTGGCTTGTGGGCTCTAGAGCACAGGCTCAGTAGTTGTGGCTTGTGGGCTCTAGAGAGCAGGCTCAGGAGTTGTGGGCTTAGTTGCTCCGTGGCATGTGGGAGCTTCCCGGAGCAGGGCTTGAACCTGTGTCCCCTGCATTGACAGGCGGATTCTTAACCACTGCGCCACCAGGGAAGTCCCTTCTATATATATTTTTACAATTGCTATCCTAATATGTCTATGATTTTGTATCCTGTGTTTTTCTCTTAGTGTTATGTTATAAACACTTTTTCATGTTGCTAGTTTTCAATATCATGTTAACATCCATTTCAGTATTCCAGGGAGAATATGTAGCTACCATTTATTTAGTTATGTAAGTGTTTGATTTTTTTAAAGTTACATATAAAGTAAGCCCCTTGCTACTCAAAGTGTGGCCTGAGTAGGAGGTTATCACCTGAGAGCTTGTTAGAAATGCAGAGTTGAAAACCCCACCCAGACCTACCAGACCTACCAAATCTGCCCTTTCAGAAAAGCTACAAGGGATGCACATCACAGTTCGAGAGGTACTGAGTTCCTCTACTTATAAATAATGCTGCCGTGAACATCTTCATGTACATATATTTCCCGTGCTTGTGGATAGTTTAGTTGTATACAATTCCTAGAAGTGAGATTATAAATTAAAAGGACTTGCAGATTTTTATGCTTGCCAGAATTGAAGGAGAGTGCTTTAAGAGCCAGGGAGGTGGGGTTAACTGAGTGCTGTAACCTGAAGATTGGTCCAGTTAGTGCACTCTGTCGGCTGGTGGATTATAATTGACTCGTTGGGGCCCTCTGGTGTTAAAAGTTCTACAATTTAAAGAACAAGCCTCATATTCCCATCTGGAGGCAGAGCCAGGGAGGAAAATAACTTTCTGTTCTATCTCCCTGCCCCATAGACTCACAGAGCTTCTTGCAGTGCCCATCAGATTGCAAGGCTGACAACTCCTAAATATTCCAGATACAGGCCAGAAACCTCCTTAAATTTCATGTCTAGGGAATTCATTCCTGACTTTCTCTGAGTCATGAAGAGAAAGAAATGCTTCTTTCAGGGGCCTTTAGAGTCACCTTCCAAACCACAGTAATTCTAGCTTTGCTCTGGCATCCATAACCCAAAGGATCACTGTGCTGCTTCCTTGATGGCTCCCTAAGTCTCTCTTCCTCCCCGGAAGCTGCTGGTATTTTCTTTTACAGATCATCTTAGCCCTTTAGGGGCCTGTAATTCCAGTGCTTATGCCCTCCTCATTGGGTTCCAACATACTAGCCAGGCTTTGCTCACCACTGCTTTCCTATCTGACCTGCTTTTGTACTTCAGCATCTCCAGTTTTTCAGCTGGCCTCTGGGTTGCTGTTTTTCTTGGGACAATGTCACATTCTGAGGTTTATGATATGCTTTCCTGATAGTGATATTGTCCAGATCCTCAGTTTGTTTCTTAGTGTTCTTAAGCCTGCCTGTCAAAACTGCCACACATCAGGCCTGCTTATCTGTATGGATGTCTGGGGTAGAGTCTGGCAACTTCATGCTGCTGCTTCACCTTCCTTTAAGGATGATCTCCAGGGAACATCTGGGTTTGTCTTAAGATAATTGGGATATCAATGTCCATCCTGATGGACTTGACTAGATCACTAACATGCCCTTACTATTTCTTCTAAAGACATTTTCCCCAGGTAAGTTGCTTTCCCTTTCCCATCAATGACAGAGCTTAATGTTATCTCAGAGAGAAATGGAAGAGAGGTTTCTGTGACCTACTCTTCTTTATGGGATTCAGCCTGTAAGTCCCACTTCAGGTTTATATAGTCATCTTTGGTGTTCAAGCATGGTACTATAACTAGTGTCATTTGGAACTATTTGGGTAAGAGAGAGAGAGAGAGAGAGTGTGTGTGTGTGTGTGTGTGTGTGTGTGTTAAGAGAGAGACAAATGTTGAGAACCTAACTGAACTTTACTATAGTTCATTTTGCCCTGAGATAGGCCAAGTGGATTAACTTGTCCCCAAGATGACTGCCATCCTTTCCTTCCTGTATGCACAAACCATTCTCCCATTGAGCTGTAGAATTCATGCCTCTACTTCTCTGAATCTGGTCTGATCTGTGAATGCTGTGACCAATAGAATACAGAATATGTGAGGCTAGTTCATAAGAAGGCATAAGCTTCTGCCTGGCTGTCCTGCAATGCTCACTCTGGGGGAAATCCAGCCATAATATGAGAAATCTGACTGCCCCAAGGCTACCATGCTGTGAGGAAGCCCAAGGTAGCCACATGAAAAAGCTACTTGGACAGAAATATGGCCAAGAAGCCCACAGTTATTTCGGCCCACATGCCAGACATGTGAATGAGGACTTTAGAAGCCTTTAGAAGACTCCAGCCTCTGCCCCCATCCAGCAGAAATTATATGAGGGACCCCAGAAGAGAACCACACAGCTAGCCCTTAAAGCCTCAGACCCATGTGAGAGAATAGTAAATAGTTGTTGTCAGCTACTGAGTTTTGGGGGTGGTTTGTTGGGCAGCAATAGATAACTAACTACAATACCAAGTATCTATCTTTTGTAAGGAAACCTCTCAGATCCAAGGTAGTAAAACAACTGCCTCTGTAATTAGGCCACAGGGTTCGAAGTTCTGCTTCAACTTATCTTTAAAAGCTATGGCATGGTGAATTAGCCTGGAAAGGGTAAAGTGTTATGGCTACTTTAATTTGTTATCCAGATGTGGCTTAGATATGCTTTTTTCCAGAGCTGGGTGATAAAGGACATCAATTCAGTGCTGATGGACTAGCTATGTTCTAGGATTTTATTCATGGAGAGTCTGACATTATTAATATTAACTACAGTGTGAAAATAGGCAATAGTCATAGAAAGTTAGATGAAGAAGGGGCCACATATATAGAAATCGCCTAGTCCATTTATCCATTTATTTTAGATTAAATAAACAGAGGTGCACAAAGGTAAAATGTCTTGCCCAGATCAGAGAGCTGGTTGGTTTCCATGTCAAGACAAGAATTCAGGTCTTCTGGCCCAGGACCACCTCCTTTCACCACATCACTCTGCCTCTTGGATGCTAAAGAAACACTGAGGAAATTAGTATGCCGTGTAGCTTTATCTTCCCTTCCATTTATTATGTATGTCCCACGTGCTATTGATCTGTATAATGGGGCTAATACCGACCTTATATGATCATTATGAGAGTTAAAGGATACAGGTCATGGAAATTATCTGGCAGTTAACTGTGTACTCAGTAAATGGTGAGTATCATCTTCAAGAGCCTAGTGGGACAAATTCTTTGGATAATCATCTGAAGGGCCTTTAAATTGAAAGACTTTCCCCCACAAACCATACCCTAGTTATGAGAACTTCATCACTGGGGAGGACTACAGAAGGGAATTCAGCATCCACCCAAGTTCTAACTCAGACAAGTAGACATTTAAGCGACATGTGAGAAAAGAAAGGAGCTGGATGTGGATAATTAGCATGAGTGCATGGAATAACTCACCATTCTGCAAAGGGAAACAGAGAGCTGAGTCAGCTCTGGACACAGGAATGAGAAGGGAGCAGGCCTGGATGTCTGGAGTTCTTTCTGTCAACTTTTTATAAAAATAAGTACCTCTAGCTGTCTGTCTGCCTGCTGAGGAGACGATCCATCACCCGGTCTCTGAAAGTAGCTTTCCTTGGGCCCATCTCTCCAGACTTCTGTTGTGGTTACTTGTCTCACTGTGGTTATCCCCACGTCTGCCTCTCTGTCTCCCCTGTATCATAGGCAATGTGTGTATGTAAAACTCTTTATGTGGAGTCTGGGAATGGTTTTTAATACATGCAGAGCAATAAGCCAGAACATCCACCTTTAATACCTGCTTCTGCCATTTCTCATCAATGGGGCTGTAAGCATATGTGGGGAGCAGCCGCCCGTGACGGATCGGGGCTTCGCTGTGCAAGGAGAAGCAGATGGAAAGAAAAGGGAGCTATTGTGCTGAACACCTGTCTGGCAATAGGGACCAGAAAAAAAAGAAGTTGTAGCAGCCATGAGTAATAGTGGACAGAGCCCAGGTTGAAGACACAGTAACCAAGGATGGCACAGGTTAACTATCATAACAGTGTCAGGTGATGAGCAGGAAAAATTATTCTCACTAGTTTTTTGCTCACCTCATTGCAAGGTGAAGTTGTTTCAGAGCTGTTGGCAAATGCCTTTGGAGTTAGACTGACGGGTTCAAATTCCAGGTCTGCTGCTGGTTGGCTTTATGGTTTGTGGTAAGCTATTTAACTTCTCTGAGCTACAATTTCCTCACCCCAAAAATGGGGATGATAATTATGCCTGCTTTACAGGCGTGTTGTAAAGAAGATTACATGGAAATAGTGTAAGAAAAGTGCCTGTCACTGCCCTGGAATATTACAAATGCTCCATAAATTATAGCCATTATTATGTTGATAATGATTTTCAAAATCTAAGGGGGGAAGTGCTGTAAAGTGAAGAAAATTAGCTTACTCATTTGTACTAAATCTTCAACCTAACACTTAAAATATCACTTAGTCTCTCTGGACCTATTAAATGAGGATCATTTTGTTTGACCCATTCACAGATTTGGGGAATCTTAATCTTAGGTCTCGTTGGACTTCCTTTTCTCTGCATCATCAAGATGTAGCTCCAGAAGATGTGAAGGACCACCGCATTTTAATCCAGGGGTCAGGATTGGTCTGAATCTGTTTATAAGACAAATTCAGGGATTTTTTTTTAATTTGATGGGATATTGTTTGAGCTCCTCCTCAAAAGAACAAATTATAAACATCTGCTACTATTGTTTATGCTTTTAAAATGTTAATGTTCTGCGTAAAGAGTGAAAAGGGAACTTCTAGTCCTACGTGTTTTTTTAACAGTTTCGTAATAAGTATAACAGTGAATTGTGTTTATAGACTTAATTAATAATAAAAAAGAGAAAAACAACCATGTATTGAGTGCCTGCTCTGTGCCAGGTGTGTCACAATCCTCCTCTGAGGATTGTTGCATTCCCATTTTACAGAGGGGAAATCTGAGGCTCTGAGAGGTTAAGTCCTTTCTGAAATCCCTGCTGGCAATTGGTGGAGTCAAGGTTTGGATGCAGATCTGTCTGATTCCAAGGCCCTTGCTCCATTCAGTCCACTTTATTGCCTCTCGACTCAGCTGCATTTGCTTGACTTTAATGTGGACCCAATAGAAACAGCCTCACATTTTTTCTTAGGCTACTGAGATCCTATGAAGGATCCTTGCTCTCATCTTTGGAGTGGCTTGCTGCTTCAGCTCTGGGTCCAGACGGTAGAAACTCTCTGTGCATATGTCAGTTATTTCAAGATGCTGAGTGTGAAAATTTTAATCAAGTCTTTCAGGGGAAGGTCACATCTGGAAACAGTTACCCAGATGTTGTATACCACTTTGGCCAGTGTTTGCCAGACTGCTGTCCAGGTGATGAGTATAAGACACCCCCTCCATATGTGGAAGATGTTCTGGAGTGACTGAGAGCTGAGAAGTTTGTAACTACTGGGCTGTGTTCTTCCCTGGAAGGGACGTCAGGAACTTGTGTCCTCAAGACCAAGGGTGTCCTGATGATTCAGAAAAATCTCTGAGCTGAAGAATAAATGGCCCCATTTTCCTTGTGATCCCCAGCACTGTACCCTGAAAGAGGGGTTGGGGAGTAGTCTGCACAACTGCAACGCTATGGGCACCTGCCCCCGACAGCTCCAGTTTGGGACCTTGTTTATGGGTTGCTTTCTTTTCTCTCAGGCCTCTATGGAGAAAGCTCTGAGTCTCAGAGCTGCCTTAGAGAGAAAAACTGCAGAATTACAGAGTTATTGCTACTGGGAGATAGAGGCATGGAGAAGATCCTCCATCTGGATCCTCCATATGATGTCCAGATTTTTAAAGAACTAGAATCACCATCTGCAAGTGGGAGGGCTCCCTATGATTCACACAGCTCTGTGTGACGAAAAATGACACAAGTTCTAATCAAACTTTATGGTTTGTTTTATATCACACAGCCTTTTTGTTTTAATCTCAGTGTTCATTGCTGCTATTGTCAATTGAACCACCCTATCATAAGGAAGCAATATGGCATCGGTCAAAAAGGGTAAAAAGTATAGATGTGGAAGTTAAACTATCTGCATTCAAATCTATTTCTTTCTACCTGTGTGACCTGGGATGAGTTAACCTTAGTCTCTCTAAGCTTTTGTTTTCTCCCCTGAAAAATGGTAACATGACAGTAATATCAAACTCCATAGGGCTGCTATGAGGATCTAAGGAGGTGATGCAAGTAAAACACTTAGCACAATGTAAATGCTCAATGGACGTCATTATTGTGATGCTGGCTGCTGATGACCATTTGTTCTAAGAAAACTTGATGTCTTCCCGTTAGCTGGAAGATGAATGGCAGGTGTTGGCGTCACTTGTATTTAAACTCAATTGGCTAATGATTTGGGCCAGAGAAGGGAAAGGCTGACTGGGAGGGACTGAGATCCAGCTGATGCTATTCATATTCTCACTAGCAGACTCAATTTGTAATCTGGCCCAGGCAGCTTGATTCAAAATCAGCCTCTCCACAGGAATGTCACACATGCAAATGAGGATTTTGATGGTCCTTGTAAAACAACCTCTAGTTTAGTCTGCACAGCCTTGCCATTTGAGAGCCAAAGTCCCCAAGGTGGGCCAAATTCACTGCACAATTGCTCTAGTCTGATCCCAGCCTCGGGAACCACAGAGGCAAGTTTTCTACCTTCCAGTCTTGCAGGATGCTTTCAGCATTGCTATTGAGTGAGAGAGCCCTGTGGTTGGTTATTTCCGAGCAGAGGGAGCCAGGCAATACTTAGGCTGGGAAACAAAAGTGAGCCCTCATTAGCCCACACCGTTTAGTAATATGTTCAAGCAAAAATGTCAGTTTAACCTTTAAGGAGGAGAATCTGTGGTCTGTAAAACCAGTAGGACCCTTTCAGGGTCTACCCATATGCAAACTTTTCTTGATACATTCAACATTTTGGATCAGGATTATATGCTTGAATTATTCACTTACTCCCTGAAAACCTTTATTTATTTTTAATTTTTTTCCAGAAGAGTAAAATAGTTGAGCTCTTGGAAATATTTAAGTATAATTTTGCTTTGTTTTATCTGATACATCTGGATTAATTTAGCCCCAGGCAAAGATCCATTTGCATCAAACAAAACAAAACTGCTGCCTTCAAACCATATTTTTGACTAAAAATTTCCACCTTAAGGCAAAGGATGTTTACATAGTTTGATACAGAGGAGACTCATACTCTGTCTTCTTGGATGATACCTTTGTATTTACTTCTTTCTTCCTCTCCCTCAAATGTGGGCTATCCCAAGGGTCTGTCCTTGGTCCTCTTCCCCAATCTTATGATGCTCCTGACCGCAGAGACCTTAGTCACCTCTATTGCTTTGCCTGTTACCTCTGCTCAGGTGCCATCCAAACAGTGATGCTAAGAAAAAAAATGAGTGATCTCTGCTTCAAATGTATCAAGCCCACAGGATGTTCAAATAGAAAAGTCCAGCAGATGCATGCAGAGACACTCTTAAGCAAAAGCTTTTTCTCTTGCCTATAATCATGCCTTGAAAAAGCTCCTGTTTTAATAAATCATGGGCCATATCTTTTTGCCAGAAAGGCTGATGAAGCAGGTCTATTTTTCTAACTTCTTTTTTTCCCTAGCCTGTGGGGTCTCCCATTTCATGCTTCTGTTTATCCAAGTTTTATTTACAATATCCTAATAAATCTTTGTGCTCTGGGATCATGTGGACATGAAGACGGTTTCAGGGGTTACCCATGAGTGTTGTAATGTTACGAACCATATGGCAACACTTTACTGTTGAGGACACAGGGATCTCACTGTGTGAGACTGAAATCAGGTTTCTTGCTCTTGACTTAAGGAAAGAGATTCAGACAGAGGACCAGATGGAGTCTTACACAGGCCCTGTCCAAACCACCACTGGGCTATAGGAACAGTGAAAAATGCCCATGCTATCCTTTCTTCACTTGGATGGTGACAGGTAGGAAGCAAATTACTTCCATAATAAAAGTGTAAGTAAAAATTCTGATTGTCCAAATGTTCCCAAGTCTCATCTGCCTGCAGGTATAAATGAAGTCACATCAGTGTCACTTCCTTAGCCTACTTCTAAAACCCTACCCACACTGTTTTGGGGAGTCTCCAGGACTGTCCTGCATGGGTTAATATTTTGATATTATTCTGTCTGGACATACATTTGGTATATATTGCTTTGTTATCTCCTTTTTCACTTAGTGTACTATGAACTTTCTCCTATGGGTAGATGTTTTTCTAGAAAATGACTTAAAAATTGTTTTTAATTGAAGTATAGTTGATTTACAATGTTGTGTTAATTTCTACTGTACAGCAAAATGACTTACTTATACACAAATATATATGTTCTTTTCCATTATGGTTTATCCCAGGATATTGATTATAGTTCTCTATGTTGTACAGTAGGACCTTGTTGTTTATCCATTCTATATGTAATAGCTTGCATCTACTAACCCCAAACTCCCAGTCTGTCCTTCCCCCACCCCTCTCCCTGTTTGGCAACCACAATGTTCTTTATGTCTGTGAGTCTGTTTCTGTCTTGTAGGTAGGTTCATTACTTCCATATTTTAGTTTCCACATATAAGTGATATCACATGATATTTGTCTTTCTATGTCTGACTTACTTCACTTAGTATGATAATCTCTAAGTCCATCCATGTTGCTGCAAATAGCATTATTTCATTCTTTTTTATGGCTGAGTAGTATTCCATTGTATATATGTATCACATCTTCTTTATCCATTCTTCTGTTGATGGACATTTAGGTTGCTTCCATGTCTTGGCTATTGTGAATAGTGCTGCTATGAACATAGGGATGCATGTATCTTTTTGAATTATAGTTTTGTCCAGATATATACCCAGGAGTAGGATTGTTGGATTATATGGTAATTCTATTTTTAGTTTTTGGAGGAACCTCCATACTGTTTTCCATAGTGGCTGCACCAACTTACATTCCCACCAACAGTGTAGGAGCGTTCCCTTTTCTCCACATCTTCTCCAGCATTTGTTTTTTGTAGACTTTTTGATGATGGTCATTCTGACTGGTGTGAGGTGATACCTCATTGTAGTTTTGATTTGCATTTCTCTAATAATTAGCAATATTGAGCATCTTTTCATGTGCCTATGGGCCATTTGTATGTCTTCTTTGGAGAAATATCTATTTAGGTCTTATGCCCATTTTTTGATTGGGTTATTTGGTTTTTTGTTGTTGTTGAGCTGTATGAGCTGTTTGTATATTTTGGAAATTAAGCCTTTGTCGATTGCATTGTTTGTAAATATTTTCTCCCATTCCATAGGTTGTCTTTTCATTTTATTTATGGTTTCCTTTGCTGTGCAAAAGCTTGTAAGTTTGATTAGGTCCCATTTGTTTATTTTTGCTTTTATTTGTATTGCCTTGGGACACTGATCTAACAAAACATTGGTATGATTTATGTCAGAGAATGTTTTTTCTATGATCTCTTCTAGGAGTTTTATGGTGTCTTGTCTTATATTTAAGTCTTTAAGCCATTTTGAGTTTATTTTTGTGCATGGTGTGAGGGTGTGTTCCGACTTCATTGATTTACATGCAGCTGTCCAACTTTCCCAGCACCACTTGCTGAAGAGACTTTTTCCCAGTTTATATTCTTGCCTCCTTTGTTGAAGATTAATTGACTGTAGGTGTGTGGGTTTATTTCTGGGCTTCTCTATTCTGTTCCATTGATCCATATGTCTGTTTTTGTGCCAATACTACACTGTTTTGATTACTGTAGCTTTGTAGTATTGTCTGAAGTCTGTGAGGGTTATGCCTCCTGCTTTGTATTACATTTTTAATGATTATATAATATTCCATCATATGGCTAATTTGTTTTAACCAGTCCTCTATTGTTGTATATTTACTACCGATAATAAATAATTCTGTGGTGATTGTCTTTGCACACACATCTTTGCACACATCTCTAATTATTGTCCTGAAATAATTTCTGGGCATGGAATTGCTTGGCTGAGGCTGTGCTCATCATAAAGGGTTAATTCTATTATTATTAATAAGTCATGATAATGACATCAAGTACTACTAAATATTGGGCCAATAGGAGGTAATTCCTCTGGAGAGAGCTCTTGAAAACAAAAATACAACACTTACAGTCTCTAAAAAAAAAAAGAAAAAATGCATTTTAAGAAACAAAGAACCAGGGCTTCCCTGGTGGCGCAGTGGTTGAGGGTCCGCCTGCTGATGCAGGGGACACGGTTTCGTGCCCCAGTCCGGGAGGATCCCACATGCCGCGGAGCGGCTGGGCCGGTGAGCCATGGCCTCTGGGCCTGCGCGTCCGGAGCCTGTGCTCCGCAACGGGAGAGGCCAAAACAGTGAGAGGCCCGCGTACCGCAAAAAAAAAAAAAAAGAATAAAAGAAACAAAGAACCATTCCAATGTGATCAATACAAAGGAATAATTTTGAATTTCTGAAACCCCTTTATAATCTGACATTTTTGTTTCCTAAAATTTAAATTAGATACAGTATTTTTATGTAGGAGTAGTAAACATTCCTTCAAAGGACAATAATGTATAAATTGTGTATTAGTGATATTTATCATCAATAAATCATGCAAATCTGGACAGATATTTTCACTTTATGTGAAAACTCAGCATCCTGAAGTTTGTTAATTCTCTACTAGAGAGATTTTAAAATTCCAGAGGTCCATAATGGATTAAGTGGAATGTATGACTTGTATACTTGACTAGATTTTAAGAGAAAGGAGTTGTCATCAATATATTTTGACCAAGTGTCTTATTAAAGACACCACCAAGAATGGAGCTTGGAAGTAAGAGCAGCCCAGACACTGCTGGCAGCTCCATCATTCTGTACTTTAATAACTCATTGGCAACAGGATGAAGTAGTTTATGTTCCAGACTTTGCCTCCTGGTATCTAGATTTTTATAGGTGTTTTGACTGAGGTGTACAGGAGGCATTTTTTTGGCCGCTGATTTCTATTCCAGATTGTGGGATGTGAATAATTTGGTAAATTAACATCAATAGGTTAGACTGTTCTTTGTTACCAAATGCCCCTGGGCTGCTTGTTCCACTGGATGGTCACATTAATTTGCAACCACAGGAGGATGGCTGCTGGGCACACACACCCAAGTTAAATTTTCTTTTGCAGGTTTCCCCCCTATTTTGGATGTTCAGGTAGCCACTGAAGGCTGAGGCAGCTCTCTCTTGTGCATTCATAGTTCTGGCTAAACCTTGGGCTTCCAAAACTAATATCAGGGAGGAAAGATCCAAACTTAGTGCTTTTGTGGCTTTTGTTTTTCCCCCCTGGGGCCAGCTTTCAGCCGTGATTCCAATGATCAGTCTGTACTCCTAGTTATATACTAAATGCATAAACTGTGTGTGCTACAAATGATGTTTTTCTAGCCTGTCCGTATAGCCTATTAAACCAGAGTTGGCAGTTTTCCATCCCTTAGGAGAAGCATTTGGCATAAATAATATTGTCATTTGGGGAGGCTAGACATGGTTTGAAGAAGTGACCTTGTATAAATATTGTCTGAGGTATGACTGAGGCTAAATTATATGACAGGGAGCTAGTATAGTCTGGGCTCTGGGCCCTCCTGGTAATGAAGTTGCTTCTTGTAGTAATGGAACCATTTGAATTGGAAATGTAATCAAATACATCAGAGGCTATTAAAAAACACAGAAGCCAGGCTATTTATGAAGCCCCAGGGTCCAGAGGATGGCAAAAGGGTAGTGGAATTTCTTTGTCATTCAAATGGCTTTGTCTTTTTAAGAGACAAGATGTCCTAGAAAGTGCCTTTTGCCCTTGCCATGGAACTTCCCTCAGTGCTGAGATGCCAGAGCGTGCCAGACGTTAGCTGATCCTCCATGCAAGTTTGGGGCGAACTGTGGGCACTGAGCACAGTGTTGCTGGCTGTTTGTGGGTGACCTCGTGTGTCAGCACAACACAGCCCCCCAAGACAGTTACTTTCCATTCTGCGTGCAAAATCCTACTTTAGGGTTTTGTTCCTCTTTTTTGGCCTGTGTTACTCTAATGGTCTCCTAATTATACAGAACTTCCCTGCCCTTTCTCTTCCATCTGTTAATTGATTTGCCAGATCTGTCTTTCAAAAGCATGGTTTTATTTTCATCAGTCCATCAATTTATCCATTCGTTCAACAAATATTTATTGAGTGCCAACTGTGTGTCAAGCACTTCGCTCCCTGCTATGATAAGATTTATAGCCTAATGAGGGAGAGAGATATTTGACAAAGAATTCCAGTACTCGATATACAATTATAAATTAGTGTGAGCTTTCTGTAGGAAAGAAGGAAGATTCTTTGATAGTGCATATAAAACTAAGGAACCTCATCTCAACTGAGGGGTCAAGAAGGCTCCTCTGAGGAAGTGATGATTAGGTTGCTGTGTGAGCATGTGTAGGTATAGGTCTCAACTAGGCAAAGGAGGGGGCTGGGAATGGGGGCAGGTTGGGCTGGGGCGTGTTTTCCAAACAGAGTAGCAGGCCATGGCAGGGGGAAGCGTGGTGCCATTGGAGGAATGGAGAAAAGGTCATTGTGGCTGGAACAGGAGAGTGAGGGCCACAGGAAGAGGGATATGTAAGCTGTGTTAAGAATAGTGGTCTGTGTCTACCAGCAGTGGGAAGCCATTGAGGAGCCTTTGAGCAGGCTGTGATTTGATTGGATTTGCATTTTGAAAGGACCACTTGGGCTGCAGTGGGGAGAATTAATTGGCAGTGGACAAAGAGCTCAGGAAGGAGAGATCATTTTGCAGTGGAGATGAGAAATAGACAGGTTTGAGCATTGTCTGTGTGTGGGAAAAACCCACAGTGTTTGATGATAGATTGGACTCAAGGGAAAGGGATCATCAAGGATGACTGTGAAGCTCTAATTTGTGCAGCTGGATCGGTTGAGCTGCCACTTGCTGAGTGAGGGATCACTGAAAAAGAGGACTGAAATCATGAACAAATGTGACCTTGAACTGGGAAAAACTTGATGATTTTCAAGGAATAGCACGGGGGATAGCAGTAGGAGATGAAGTCAGAGGTGTGATTGGAGAAGGTAGCCAATGTAGTCACCAGAAAAGGATTTTACCTTTCAACTGAGTGATATGGGATGCTATTGGAGGGTTCTGAGCAGAGGAATTACGTGGTCTGACTTACATTTTTGAAAGACTACTTCTATATAGAGAAAAGACTCTAGGAGGACAAGACCAACATCAAGGAGATCAGGTGGGCGACAGTACAGTAATCCAAGTGGAAGGTGGTGGAGGGGACTTACTTCAGGGCAGTAGCTGAGAAGGTGATGAGAACTGCTTAGAACCTGGACAGATTTTTAATACAGAACCAGCAGCATTATCTGATGGATTGGGTGTAGTGAGCAAGAAGAGAGCAGTGAAGGATAACTCCAAGATTTTTGGCTTGAGCTATTAAAAAGATGGATTGCCACTCACTAAGATGTAGAAGACTACCGGAGATTAAGGAGTTTGATTTTGAATATTAGGTTTGTTGATTTTGAATATTAGGTTTGAGATCCTTATTAGATAACCAACTTGAAAGCGTGAGTAGGCTGTTGGATATATGGGTTAAAGTTTAAAGGAGAGATCCAAAATAAACATATAAATTTGTTTATGTTTGGGGTGTAGATAGAGGATACTCAAACAAATGAGAAAGGATGAGTTCGCCAAAGGGATTAGGATAGAGAAGAGGAACACTACGTTTAGAAGTTAAGCATAAAGAAGATAATTCCAGTCAGCACTCAAGGTTGATATCAGCAGTAACAAGACATAGCGACATCACATACCCCTTGATATGATGCACTGAGAAGAGTATGACATCACTTGTGACATTTTTGCCAAAAAATACATAATCTCAGTCTAACCATGAGAAAACATCAGACAAATCCAAACTGAGAGACATTCTGCAAAATAACTGACCAGTACTCTTCAAAAGTGAAAGACAATGAATGACTGAGAAACTGTCACAGATTAAAGGAAACTAACAAGTCATGACAACTAAATACAATGTGGGATCCCAAATTGGAACCTGGAGCAGAAGAAGGATGTCAGTAGGAAAACTGTTGAAATTCAAATGTAGACTGTGGTTCAATTAGTAGTATTGGTACCAATAATACTAATACCATTGTGCCAATACTACTAGTACTATTGTATCAATACTACTAGCACTATTGTATCAATACTACTAGCACTATTGTATCAATACTACTAGTACTATTGTACCAATACTACTAGTAGTATTGTACCAATATTACTAGTGCTGTTGTACCAATACCACTAGTATTGTACAAATACTACTAGTACTATTGTACCAATACTACTAGTAGTATTGTACCAATGTTATTTTCCTGGTTTTGATCATCGGATATGGTTATATAAGATGGTTTATGTGGTTATATAAACCACTAAGGAAGCTGGTTTAAAGAAATGGAGGAATTTTCTGTTTTATTTTCGCAATTTGTCTGAAATTCTGAAGTTATTACACAAGAAAAAGTTAAAGAAAATTAAGTGCATGGCTTTCAGGTGCATACCCCCCAAGGATGTGGCTGCCCTCACATCCAGCATAGAGATTCTGGAGAAGTAGGCAGGGCCATCCTATAGCATCTTTAGATTGTGTTAAAGGCTTTGGACTTTCCTCTAAGAGCCAGTGAAGGATTAGGCAGGGAATGTGGAGGAAGATGGGAAACTAGACATGTTTGTTTTAGGCAAAAAGAGAGAGGAAAACAGAATAAATACTGGGTTAGGCCCAGATTCAGGCAAACACCCAGTTACTCTCAATTATTCATCCTGTTCTGCAAACAGAATTGACCATGAGTTAGTTCATGACTCACAAGGGTGTTAGCACATTGTAACGTCTGGCTGGGAAGATTGCTCAAATCCCAAAGGATTATCCTTGAGGAGCCTTGCAGCGTCCTGTTTTCTCCTGGCACTCCTACAGTTCAGGCATAACTGTGGAGGGGATTTTAAGCTTGTAGGCCTGAGAGGTGAACTGTGTTCGTTTTACATCTGACCCTGCCTGTCTGGAATGATTCCAGAACAAAGAGTGCAGCTGGATTGAGATACCAACCTGCAGTGAGTGAGGAAATGACCCGCTAGAAATGAGGGGACAGCCTCCTTCTGTGCCCTTCTCGGCCAGCTCTGCTGGGGGAGGGGTGGTGGCAGTGTGGGGGGGTGGGGGGGACGTAGTAAAGATTTCATCACATCAGAGTCCCCAAGGGGGGTGTAGAGCCGTTGGAGATGGTGACTGGGAAGTGCTAATTGTAAAACTATATGTTTTACAAGGGGAAATTGTGAAAGTGGTTCATGTGGAAGACAGAAGGGTTCCCCGAAGCTGGAGAATCTGTGCCTCTGCCCAAAGAAGGGGTGAACCGTGGAAAAAGGTGCCATTTTAGTCCCTGCGGTCCTCTGGGGACGGGCTGAGAATCAGGAGACTCCCTGGAGTCTAGGCTTTGATCACCTCCCACCACCAGCTTACCCTCATCTTCTGGCCCGGCGGTAAACTGCATTTCAGCCCCGAAGCCTAGCTCTGCTCTCAGAAACTCCAAAAGCATGCAGTCTAATATTCTGAAGCTCAAATCCTACAAAATGTTATTATTAGCAGTGGGTGTCGGTTTCTGAATACTTACTCCATGCTAGGCTCTTTATATAATTGCTTCTAATGCTTTCAGCAACCCTTCCAAGTAGTTATTATCATCCCCATTTTATGGGGGATATTCTTGGTGAGGACAGAGAGGCGCAGCTTGTCTGAGTAAGTGGCTGAACCAGGATTTGAACCCAGGTCTTGCTCCGCAGTATTGAACGAGCCCATGGTGCTGGGAGTGAGGAATCCTCCAGGAAGTGACATGACTGGCACTGACCATCACCCCCGGTAGCCCAACTTTATAGACACATACCAATGTGCCGGATTTCAGGAAATTTCACTGGGGAGGTGGAATCAGCAGCCCATGACTCATCAGGCTGAGTTCAGGGGAGGCTGCCTGATGGGGCTGCTGCAGTCAGCTTATAGTTACTGAGGTCTGTGAAGAGTGAGGGGGAAGGGCACGAAGAGTCATGACCGGCACACCTGGGCTCCTGATGTTGGAGAATCATGAGGATGTTCTGTCAGTGTTGGCCTGCAGCTACATTTCTGGCTTAAGTTTGGGGTGGGCCTTGAAAGTGGAAAGAACACATCATGTTGAGAGGCTGACAGTGAGCGAGGTCCAGGGTGCTAGCTGGCCCTGTGCCACAGACTTGACACGTGAAGAGGAGCAGAGAAGCTTTCTCATTACCATTAACGTCTGTCATGTGCTCTGGGTGTCCCACAGAGGAAAGGTAGCCAGGCCTCAACCCCACTCCGTTTTGATGCAGAATTACAGAGGAGCCCAGGCCCACAAAAGACACTGTGTCACGACCTACCACATTGATCAAACAGCTTCGCTATGAACTATTTTCATAAGTGCAGGCAATGGGGCAAGAGCATTTTGCACGTTGGAGACATTTTAAGATGTCAGCATTTCCCGGAAAAAATAAAGGAAGAAAAAAGAAAAGTCAGTTCTCATGGTAAGGTGTTGAGAAGAAGGAGTCGAGAAAGACTCCATCGCACTATTTGTTGGGTCAGAACCCTGCCTTTGCCTTGCTTTATCTCCACTGTTGCCCTCCCCAGCTTTCATTCCCTTCTGTTCTCTTGCTGCTCTGCGTTTGCACATTTTCCCCTTCTCCCCGGCACAGCCCCTGCCTTCGTCCTTACCCTCCTCCCCGTCACCCGAGTAGCTCCAACTTTTCCTTCACAGCACCGCTCAGTATCTTCCTGGGATGTCTCCCCCGCCCACCTGAGCTTAGGTAGGAGCCGTCCCTGTGCATCCTGTGAATTCTTCTAGCCAAACGCTCACCCTTTTGTTTCCTTAGCTCCTGCAAAGCAGGGACTGAATTATTGTTCCCGGCTCTTCATGTGCTAGCCTTCAGGGATACGCAAGAACAAGGAAGGAAGGACATTCAGCTGTAGACTACATACGAATGCCCCACTGGCTGCTTCCCTGAGTTCCTTATCGCTTCAACCCCCAGCAACCACCTTTGACCCTTCTTTCCCCCATTTCCTTTATTCAACCACCCACTAAGTCCTATCCATTCAAACAGTAAGATTAAACCCTCAATATATGTTAGGTATTGTCAAAAGTACTATACGTGTATTTCCATCAAGGCTCACAACAAATTTATAAGGTGGATGCTGTCATACTGTTGCTTTACAGATGAGGAAATTGAGGCAAAAGCGATTAAGTAATTTGCCTGAAGGCACACAGCTAAAAAGTGATGGAACTAGGATTGGAACCCAGGTAGTCTGGCTTCAAAGCCCTAAATCCTAAGTATGTCTCAGTCCTCAAAGGCCACCACGATGTCATTTCCCCCTGCACTCCATTCCCTATAATGCAGCCAGAGCACTTGTTCTAAATGAACTCTCTTTAAAACCCTCCATAACTCCCTATTTCCCTCCAAAGTCTAAACTTCTTAAGGCAACAGACAAGACCCTTCCCCCATCTGCCCCTGTGCACCTTCCAGACTTGTCTCTTGCCACTCCTCACATCAGCTCCTATGCCCAGGATTTTTGTGTATGGAACACTGTGGCCTCCTCCACTCTCTGCCTGGCTAATCCCCTCTTGCCCTCAGGTCTCAGCTTAGACGTAACTTCTTCCAGGAAGCACTCCTTGACCCCCTGATTGTTAGTGCTGCCACAGCATCCAGTGTTTACCCCTTTGCAGCAACTATGGTAACTTTAGAGAGCCTGCTCCATTCCTCTGTCTCCTCCACCAGCTGTAAGCTACATAAATACAAATATTGGGTCTTGTTTTCGGTGAATCCCCCAGGAATAGCACAGTATTCAATAAACATTTGTTAAATGAAGGAATTAAGGGATGACTTCTAAGTCACAGTTCTGACCTTGGCTGATTCTGTGGAGGTCCGTATCCCTGCCTCTTCCTACCTTATACGATGTACAGAATTGCCAGATTCACGAGTGAAGATGGTATTAAAGGGCAGATGACATGGAAGAGGGAACCACAAAGGGAAGCAGCTACTCTCCCTATAACACAATATCAACTTCTACTTCCCAGGGGATACAGAAGCCTTCCTGGGACCTTTTGCTTAAGAGTCTCTGGCTTTAAATCAAATCCCATGCACCTGTCCACCAGCTAGAATGCTGTGTGAGAGGTCAGACTACCTGCAGCTCTTTCCAGGTGTCAGCACTACTCATGTACTGGCTTTTGGACTTGGATATAGCTTTATTAAACCTCATTTTACTCATCTGGAAAAGATTACCTGGGTTTCAGTTTCTGGCAGTATAACAGATTAGATACACTGAATGACACTTCCAACTAAAGCAACTAAAATGGAAGAAGAAAAAAAAAGTCTTTTTTTTTTTTTTTTAAAGCATACTGTTAAAGTGTCTTGAAAGTAAAGAATCTGTGAATCCCTAAAGGGAAGTAAGAGCAGGAATCCAGAAGTCACTGAGAAACAAGGAGATTTTCACCCTAAGGTTTTCTGCCCGGGCCAGGGAACTTCTACTTTGATGGATGTACAGGACTCAAGAAGTAGGAGATAAAGCCTACTTGTCCAATGTGGAGATTGAATAAGACACTCTAGCACGAGCTGCCACACAGAGAGCGCAAGGGGACCTGCCTGCACTGACCTGGTTACTGGATGAAGGCACTAAACAGCTCCTCCCCTGCAGATTATATAATCACAACTGAGCCCTCATAAGGATCTATCAGGCTGAATTCATGTACCTTCAGGGTCAAAAACAACTTTAAGTGAAGAATTCAACTTCAGATAGTACCAGACTAGTATGCCCCAGGAGACTGGCAGAAGCAATTTGAATCTTCTGAAGAGGAACTCACCTTCAGCCCAAGACTTAAATAATTTTTTCAGATCAAGTTACAAGGAAAATGAGCAGCTCACAATAAAATAAAACCCCCCAAAACACACTAGGAAAACAGAACACTATGAATGAGGGGAAAAAAAAAGAGACGGCAGAAACAAAACTTCAGTTATGAAAATATTTCCTAGATAAAAAGACGGCATGATGAACAACTTTCTTCCAATAAATTTGAAAACTTAGATGAAATGGATTGAATCCTAGAAAAACATAACAGGAAAACTGGCTCAAACAGTAGAAAATCTGAATAGTTCTATAATGGTTTGGTTTTTTTTTTTGGTTTGTTTGTTGTTTTTCTTGTGGTACGCGGGCCTCTCACTGTTGTGGCCTCTCCCGTTGCGGAGCACAGGCTCCGGACGCACAGGCTCAGCGGCCATGCCTCACGGGCCCAGCCGCTCCGCAGCATGTGGGGCTTCCCTGATGGCGCAGTGGTTGAGAGTCTGCCTGCCAATGCAGGGGACGCGGGTTCGTGCCCCGGTCCAGGAAGATCCCACATGCCATGGAGTGGCTGGGCCCGTGAGCCATGGACGCTGAGCCTGCGCGTCCGGAGCCTGTGCTCCGCAACGGGAGAGGCCACAACAGTGAGAGGAAGACACCATGTAGAGAGTAAAAAGAATAAAGATGAAGAAGGTATTTCAGCACATAAAATCAAATATCAAAAAGGACTAGTATCCAGGGCTTCCCTGGTGGCGCAGTGGTTAAGAATCCACCTGCTATTGTAGGGGAGATGGGTTCAAGCTCCGGGTTCGTGCCCCGGTCCAGGAAGATCCCACATGCTGCGGAGCAACTAATCCTGTGGACCACAGCACCTGAGCCTGTGCTCTACAGCCTGTGAGCCACAACTAAAGAAAGCCCATGTGCAGCAAAGAAGACCCAATGCAGCCCAAATAAATAAATAAATAAGTTAGTTAGTTAGTTAGTTAAAAAAAGGACTAGTATCCAGAATACATGAAAAATTCCTACTATCAATAAGAAAATGACAGTCCAATAGAAAAAACAGACAAAAATAGGCATTTCATGAGAAGTGCTTCAACTTCTCTAGTGCTCATCCTTTTTCAGTAATCAAGGAAGTATATACATTAAAATTACAATTTCCTACTCACTGGATGGGTGAAAATTTTAATTCTGATAAATCCAGATGGCAAGTCCATGGATTAATGAGACCTCTAATCCACTGTTAGCAGAATGTAACTTGGTGTAAGCATTTTAAAAATACTTTGGCATTACCTGGTAAAGTTAAAATGTGCATATCCTGAAACCATCCATTATACTTCTGAGTATGTAGCCAAGAGAAACTCCACCTATGTGCATTAAAAGACACATAGAAGGGGACTTCCCTGGTGGCGCAGTGGTTAAGAATCCACCTGCCAATGCAGGGTTCGATCCCTCGTCCAGGAAGGTCCCACATGCCATGGAGCAACTAAGCCCATGCTCCACAACTGCTGAGCCTGTGCTCTAGAGCCCGTGAGCCACAACTACTGAGCCTGCGTGCCACAACTACTGAAGCCTGTGTGCCCTAGGGCCTGCGAGCTGCAACTACTGAGCCTGCGTGCTGCAACTGCTGAAGCCCGAGCGCCTAGAGCCTGTGCCCTGCAACAAGATAAACCACCACAGAGAAGCCCATGCACTGCAATGAAGAGTAACCCTTGCTCGCCACAAGTAGAGAAAGCCCACGCACAGCAACGAAGACCCAAGACAGCCAAAAAAAACAACAACAAAAAAGACACATAGAAGAATGTCCTAGTATCATTGCTCATGATAGCTCCGATTGGTAATACTCCAAATGTCTGTAAAGAGTAGAATAGATAGATTGTGGTTTATTTATACAACGGAAAATTACATAGTGGAGAAAATGATTGAACTACTATAACATGTATCAATATGGATGAATCTCAAAAAACATAATGATGTTAACAAAAGTAATAAAAAACATAAAGAAAAACAAAATAAGCTACTAAGACTACAGATGGCATGATTCCATTTATATAAAGAACAAAAATTGGCAAAACCAAGTATTATACCCTAAGAGATGCATACGTAGTCGGTAAATTATAAAGAAAAGCAGGGCTGTGATTAATACAAAATTTAAACGTTGTTTCTCTTGCAAGGAGAGAAGGCAGTTTAGCTGGAGAGAGGTCCACAGAAACCTCTGAGATACTGGTAATGTTCTGTTTCTTATTCTGGGCAGTGGTCACACATTTCATTATTATTTAAAAATTTCTACAGATAAAATTTATTCATTTTTATATAAGATACATCCTGCAATTAAATAAAAACTTTGCGTCATGGTATTATGGCAAAGGTTGAATGACACAAGACACATAAAGTGCCAAGCATATAAGAAGTGCTCAATCTAATATGTATGTAAATTTAAAAAAATAGAATAAAATAATTCTTCCCTGCGGCCTGACAAGGGTGGGGCAAGAAGGCACAGAAGAGTAGGCTGTGGACAGCAGGACAGTCTCATGGGCCCCAAGTAAGGATGCAGAGACTCGGAATTTGGCTGGAGCTCATCCAGTCCTTAAGGAATCTGCCAAGTGAAGCAGGCACACACATTCCAGAGGATGGCATGTTTACAACCTCTTGGCCCGACACCACTGCCATAAAAGCAGCCAGCCCAAATCCCTTTCTTCTTATCTACAGAGATGAGCCCCAGGACATTATACCCTTCCTGGGAGAAAATACTGTTTTCTAAGAGAAGATGACCTGCATTTTCTACAGCTTCTCTCCACCCACCAGCCCTGTAGAGATTTCACAGGGAGTGATGTGACCAACAGACAATGCTTATCCACCTCACCCCTGCCCATGGGTGGAGGGTCTCTAACACGCTGGTTGGAGGCCAGGTCTCACGGGGGGCCCTCAAGGTCTTTTAACAAACCTTCACTGAGCATTGATAACTGCAAGACACTTTGCTGGATGCATGGTGTTATGGGTTGAATTGTGTCCCCTGCAATATGTTTCAGTCCTAATCCCAGTCCCTGTGAATGCGACCTTATTTGACAATAGGGTCTTTGCATGTGATCAAGTTAAGATGAGGTCATTTGGGAGGGCCCTAATCCAAAGTGACTGGCTCCTTATAAAAGGGAAATTTGGACACAGAGACCAGGCACACAGGGAGAACGCCATGTGAAGATTAGTGTTCTGCTGTCACAAGCCAAGAAACTACCAGAAGCTAGGAGAGAGGCCTGGAACAGATCCTCCCTTTGTGCCTTCAGGGGAGCATGGCCCTGCCCACACCTTGATCCCAGACTTCTAGCCTCCAGAACTGTGAGACATTTCTGTTGTTTAAGCCACCCAATTGTGTTACAATATTTTGGCAACCCTAGGAAACTAATACAAACGAGCAGACATAGAAATGAAAAAGATAGGACTTCCTGCTCTCATGGAGCTCACTGTCTCCAAGGGCATGGGAAGAAACTGTTGTATTTCAAGCAGAATGAAATAAGTAAAATAATTTAAAAAGCAAGGAAACTGTTCTGGCTTTGCAGGCTAGAGAGTTATACAAACTGTAGATTGCAGTACAAAGCTTTACACTTTCATTTAATTCTTTCTTCCACATATTCATGTATTCACAGGGGCCGTCAAGTATACTGATTAATTTGGAATCAAATAAATCCAAGTTCAAATTTCAGCTCAGTTGGTTTTTAGTCATGTGATACTGGAAAATTTATATATCTTTGTTAAGGCTCACTTTCCCCATCTGTGAAATGAGGATCATCATACCTACCTTGTAGAGTCATATCTATATTAAATAACATAATATATGGGAATCTATATATACTATATATGTCATATATATATTTTTATATATATATATATATATATATGTATCTTAGTACAGTTCCTGACACATAGGAAGTGTTTCATAAATGGAGTTGATTACCCACAGTAGAGGAAGCAGCATTACTATTCATCCAACAGAATTTATTGTGTCTGCTATGAGTCAGACAACATGTTAGGGATACAGAAATAAGGCAATTGTTCCTGCCTTCAAGGAGCTCACAGTCAAGCTCCTTCCTGTCATGGAGACAGATATGGAAGCAAACAATTACAAAACAATAGAATAAGTACTGATAGAGGTATGTGTCAAGGGAGAGCCAAATTGGGGGTGACTCATCCTGAATGAGGGATCAGGGTAGAGGCAGAGAAGAGGAGACGCTTGAGCTGAGTTAGAAGGATGAGTAAGGGTTTGTTGAGGAGAAGGCCATTCCAAGGAGCAGGAAGGAATATGTACAAAGAAATAGAAGCATGGAAGAATAGGCAACGTTTGGAGAAGGGCAACTAGTTTGGTGCAGCTGAAGCACAGGATCCTGAGCGAGGAGGTGATCTTGGAAAGATGGGTGAGAGCCACGTTGCAAAAAGCTCTGTATGCCAAGCTGAGGAGTTTGGACTTTATCTACAGGCAATGAGAGATTTTGAGGGGTTTTTGTTTTTTAGTAATAGATGGCAAGTAGGGGTAAGATTTGCTTTTAGACATATTGCTCTAGCATTAGTGTAGAGGTGAGAAGGGAGGCAGGGGAAACCAGTTAGGAGGTGATCACATTAGTCAAGACCACAAACTGTGAAGACTAGCACTGCGTCAGTGGTGGTGGATGAGTTCAGGAAATAGGAGAGAGTGTTAACCGACATCTGTAATGCCTTGCAGCTGCTCTGCATTTCTTAAACACTCTTCCTATGCTTGGGGAATTTCCCAAGAAGCCAGAAACTCACTTTCCCAGCCTTCCTGTCAGATGGGGAAGAGGCATGTGATCTAGGCTCTGCCTATTAGGACTTGGTTTTAGAAAAGGGGGATGTGAAGAAAGAGATAGCACATGGAAACCATTCTGAAGAGGAGAGTGGGGGGACATTGAGTTTTGAGAGACAGTGGTCCCAGCCATCATTTTCTGCCCTGGAGTTTTGTTGTGATCCTTTGGGCCAGGGCCAGCCGTGGCAGCAGCAGGATTTCCACTGGACAGCCTGGCAGGGTGATTTGGGCATTATTCTTGTCTGCAAATCCTCCAAGTTGGGCCTTGGCCCCTCCTGAAGATTCTGTGTGCTACCTAATAATCTAATAAATGTTTTAAAATGTTTCTTAAAGTAGCTAGAATGGCTTCTGTAGTTTGTAACCAAGAACACAATCTGATACAAGTAGAAATAATAGGATTTAGTGATAGATTGGGGGTAAGAGGGTGAAATCTAGAACGATGCCCAGAGTTCTGTCTTGGGGGTCTAGGTGAACAGTAGTGCTGAGTGCTGGTAATTAGACTTGGGAATGATGGAGGATGAGCAGCTCGGGGAAGGGAATGGGAAGGAATCGTGAGCTCAGTTTCCAGCAATGCTGAGTTTGAGTTTCCTTTGGGACTTGTGGGTCATAGGCAGGGAGATATATGGATCTGAGTATGAGCAAGGAAGTCTAAAAACAGATCTTGGACTTGTTAGAATATATTCATTCATTAAATTAATATCAGTTGAACACTTACAATGTGCCAGGCACTGGGGAAACAACTGTGAATAAGACAAGATCCCTGCTCTCATAAAATTTATAATCTAGTAGGATAAATCAGAAATAAGTAAACACATAAAGTATGATTTGGGGAGTGATAAGTGCTTACAAAGAAAAATAGAGCAGAATAAAGAGATAAAGAATGATGGTTGGGAAATTCCCTGGCTGTCTAGTGGTTAAGACTCCATGCTTCCACTGCAGGAGGCATGGGTTCAATCCCTGGTCAGGGAACTAAGATCCCACATGCTGCCAAAAAAAAAATAGAATGATGGTTGGAGGTGGGGTTGGAACAGCTATTTCAGAAAGGGTATCCAAGGAGTCATCTCTGAGGAGGTGACATTGAAAGGAATTAGGGAGAGGGTCCTACAAAGGTTTGGGGACTAAGAGAAGCAATCTGAGTGAAGGAAACAGCAAATGCAAAGGGAAGATAAGCTTAGGGTGTTTAAGGGACAGCAGAAAGGCCAATGTGGCCAGAGGGCAATGAGCAAGAGGAGAGTGGTAGAAGATGCTCTTGGAGAGGTGATCAGGGACTAATCACATTGGGTTTACATTGTTGACCATGATGAGGAATTTGTTTTTTATTCTAAGTTTGATGAGAAGCTGTTAGAGGGTTCTGAGCAGCGAGAGAAATGATGCCATGGGGAGCAGAGTCTTTGGGGAGCAAGAGTAAAAGAAGGTAGGCCAGATGCAAGGCTAGTGCAGGAATCCAGGCAGGAGGTGATGGTAACTTAGACTAAAGAGGTGATGGGGATGGCAGGGTGGTGAGAAATGATTAGATGCTGGATATCTTTAGAAGGTACAGCCAAGAGGACTTGCCAATGGAATTTCTGTGGATGTTAGGGAAAGAAAAATCTAAAGTGATTCTCATGTTTTTGGCCTAAGGAATTAGGTGACCAGTGGTATGATTTAATGAGGTGGATGAGAGCAGGTTTGGGGAGCAGTGGTGCAAATCAAGTATTTTGTTTTGGACTTAAGTTGGAGATGTCTATTAGATATCAAAATGGAAAATCTGGGGCAAGAATTATCAATTTGGAAGTCATCATCTCAGAGACAGTATTTAGCCTTCTCCCTTCCCTCTCCTTCCCCATAAATCCCTTCTCAAATCCCCCCTGCAGCCTTGGGGAAGCCTCCTGTCACGGGTAAGTTATGGAAGGAATCTTCATCTTTCCTCTCTGACACAATTCTTTCCCCAGGAGGTCTGTGCTGAGCCTACCACAAGTAAAATATAGAAAATAGGAAAAGCAGAAAACCAAGGCAAGACATTTTAAGGAAAAGTACATTGCATTACATTGTATTATGAATTTCAAAATTTTAAGTTGCCTGGGTATGTAACATATGTGTGCTACATGTTTTAGGATTTAAACTTCTGTGAGGTAGCAATTGTTCTCTTTTGTGTCTTCTTGGGAAGCAGTTTAGAGAAGTGGTTAAGATCATTGGCCTTGGAATCCCACTTCTTGTTCCAACTTAGAAATGCATAATCTTGGTCTAATTAGGATCTTTCAGTATCCTCATCTGTAACATGGGGATTGTAATAGAACTACAAGTTTGGAACTGTTGTGGAGGTTAAATGACTGTGTAAAGCCCTTGGAATGGTGCCCATGTTGAAAGCACTCAATAACTGCTAGCTGTTAGTATTATGTATTCTGTAGGAACGTAGGCATACTGTGAACCCCACGTAAGAAATGCTTAAGCAGAGGCTAAAATACTCCTATTAAAATGTTTTAGGGGAATACAGTATCGGGAGGTGGGGGGACAAGGGTGTCTGGATCTAACATTTTCTCATCTTAGATTATTTTTCATTCTATGAAATAATTCATGTGCTGCCTGAGAGCACAATGTGTACCCGAGGACAAAGAATGAGGCTGGTGAACAGGGAACTTCTCAGGTCCCTTTCAATGCCACTTCCTTTCTTGAGATGCTCACCCTCATCCCAGGTGCCAGGTGATTGGTTGTGCTTCCTACTTATTTGGGTTCTTTGCTTCTCCATTCTTCCTATCTGGTGAAGTCCCTTTGCCACATAACGCCTTTCCCTATCAGCTTGAAAAATAACCCATCTAATTCCTGATTCTTCAGGTGAGGCTTTGCTAGCCAGCTGACCATAAAGATGAATCTTTTATCCTTTCTTCTAGGCAATATTTGCATTTTAGCAAAGGCCACTATGACGAGGTTGCAGAGGTGAGTGGCGATGGGCACACCGAACAAGGGAGGGGATTGCAGGGCCCACACTGGACAGTGTAGTGGGACTTGGACAGGTCCCCATGGCCCACCCTTCTGGAGCCCTTAGAAGAGTTATTCTAGAAAGGATTGAATTTATCTAAACTCTAAGCTCTGAAAAATAGGAAATGAAGTTTATACACTCACTGGGTGTCACCATGCTTGTATGTAGCATTGGACTCTAATTTCTCTGGAGAGAATGGATAAGATCTTTCAGGCTAGAAACAAGGACAATAAAACTCCTTTGCTGCTATGTTTGAACACTGTGCCGCTAGTCTGAGGTAGGCACCATATCCCTGCACTTGTCTCGGGAAATCCAGGTCAGTGGTTTGCATAAAAAAGCACAAAATAGAACCTAACCATTACAGTGTCTTCTCCAGGTGATTCCTTCCTGATGCAACTGGACAAGACATCACTCCCTCCTTTGCCTCTCCCTCACTGAGACTGTGAGAGGGGTGGTCCTTGTCTGAGTATTTAATGGAGGGGAGGTCTCACCAGGGGAAATGTCAACACTTTCACTGGGTCTTTGTGTAACTAAGTGAGTAGCCAAGAAAAAGCTCACATCCTCTGTCCAAAGGGACATGACAGCCAAATGTAATGAATGATTCCTGACTGGATCCTGAATCAGACAAAAAAAGAAAAATGAACTGTCAAAGATATTTTGCAACAATTGAAGAAAGTTGCATATGGATTGTATATTAATTAGATCCCTGCTATTTAGAGTGTGGGCAGCTGACCAGCAACAGCAGCAGCAACTGGAAGCTTGTTAGGAATGCAGCTCCACCCCCACCCCAGGTGGTTTGGATGCACATTAAAGGTTGAGAAGCACTGTATTAGACAATATTATTTTATCAATGTAACATTTCTTTAAATAATTTTTTTTCTATTTAAAAATTTTTTATTGGCACATAATTAATTTACAGTGTGTGTTAGTTTCAAGTGTACAGCAAAGTGATTCAGTTATACACGTATATATATTCTTTTTCAGATTCTTTTCCATTATGGGTTATTACAAGATATTGAGTATAGTTCCCTGTGCTACACAGTAGGTCCTTGTTGTTTACCTATTTTATGTATACTAGTAGTGTGTATGTTAGTTCCAAACTCCTAATTTATCTTCCTCCACCATCCCCTTTGGTAACTATGTTTGTTTGCTGTGTCTGTGAGTCTATTTCTGTTTTGTAAATAACTTCATTTGTATAATTTTTTTAGATTCCACAAATAAGTGATATCATATGATATTTATCTTTCTGTGTCTGACTTACCTCACTTGACATGATAATCTCTAGGTCCATCCATGTTGCTGCAAATGGCATTATGTCATTCTTTTTTATGACTGAATAATATTACTCTTCTTGCTTGTGATATTGCTATAGCAGGGGAATGCCTGTGTGTGTGTGTGTGTGTGTGTGTGTGTGAGAGAGAGAGAGAGAGAGAGAGAGAGAGAGAGTGAGAGAGAGAGCGAGCACACGTGGGCCTTCCAAATGGAATTCGGAGTCATGTTTGCAACCCAGACCAAAGGTGAAGGCTTCAAGGGAACAGGACCCTAGACTCTTGCAAGGCACCATGGATTGTGCTGCTGGAGCCATTGAGAGTCTTTTGCTAGGCAGGATAGGCCAGACATGGAGATGAATACTACATGGAGGAGACGAAGAAAGATGGAGGTAGACCAACCCCCATGGGAAGAAACTCCAGAGTCCCAAATGTGCCTGGGGATTCATTCCCACTATGTGACAAGTCACGAAGTTTAGGAGTTCGGGTGTGTCCCTTTAACTCGGTGGAGATTTTTTTCCACTGTTTTGGATGACACAGCTTAAAATTCCTTCCTTCATATGTTGTAATTCCCTTTGGTTTTCCCCAACCCTTTTCTGAGGTCTGATAACACCCCTACAACTTTGTGTATTGGTGACAGGGGAGAAGAGACCTGCCTGCCCTGTGTTCACAGCCCTCAGTGGAGGACTTTGCAGAGGGAGTAGCATCCCTCCGGGGTGGGGAGGTCCCAGGGTTCCAGGCTGCATTTTTCAGAAGGGGAGTTGAACTGCTGCCAGCTCCCGGGTCTCAGTTGTGCCTCTGTCTCCTCGGCAGGTCTGAGTCTTATATTCAGGATTATTAACTTTGAGACCTTTTCTCTACTTGCCAAATCACATAAGGGAAGTGGTAAGGATGAACCTCCCCTAAGCCCCATATTTCTGTAGCTGTAGAAGATTTGATTCATGTTGGGTGTTTATTTCAAATAAAGACTAGCACAAATGGAAAAGATCTGAGAAATTACCTCCTCCCAACTCGTTTCCAAATTCCATTCAGGTTTGGAACTTATTTGAATACTTTTCATTTTGAAACTTGAAAAGGTAGAAGAATCCAGGCTTCTTCTGCTAACAGGAGACAAAGATAAGCATCTCTCCACAAAGGTACAAGATTATGTTACCCTTCTGGAATCCTGGTAGCCAATTCAAGTTGTTTTTGAAGCACAATGCTACCCATGAGGCCTAAACTAAAAGAACCAGACATTCCAGATTGACTCAAATAATTCCATTTTTTAAATGTAATGTTCTGGCACCTCTGTGATATCCATATTTGTTCCAGTTTTCATCACACCCTGTGATATTGAATGGCAAGATCAAGAACAAAATGCTTCTTTCAATGACTCAGCTGCCTTCCTACCTTGTGGCTCTCAGGTATAGGATAGTTTGTCAGGAATTAGAGGAAAACAAAATATCCATTTGAGAATTTAATTCTCTTTCAACAAATATAAGGAAGGGAAAATTTGTTTTGTGGTTGTGTGGGGAGAGGAAATCTTATTAAAAAAAAAAACAAAGGAAGGAAATCCTCAATAGAAACTATGGATCTTTGATGAATTTATCATTTCTACATGATTTGAGATTTATTAAGAGCCAAACTAAAACCAATTTTGTTTCTTCACTGTATCTTATAATTCAGGGGAAAAATGGCATTAGTAACTATTGAGCCATATGACTCTCAAACACATAGTAACTTGGCTTTGCAGGCAAGTCACAATGCCTCTAGAACCCCAAGATAGGAAGGTTCAGTCTGTTTCATTTTCTTTGGAACTGTTTGGAAACATTCAGAGCTCAAAGCTGGGATGTCCATCCTATGGTCTGTGTAGCATAGCTGTGTTGTCTCTGACTCCACAGAATAAGAGTTTACAACTGAACTGGAAAACAGCTCTCCTGTGCTATGTCTAGTCTAGTCTGTGTAGGCCAGGCTTTATCAGTTTTTGGTACTCCGTGTGATAATTACTCCTTGCCAAACACGCTTGTCTGAATTATTCCATAAAACAACTTGATGAATGGGTTTATCAAGACCATTAGGTCTTGAAGAACTAAATTAGTCCCAGATGACTCTCTTTTCAGTTGAAAAAATTTTAAATAAAATGTGAATGTAAACATATTTTCAACTCAGAGTTCTATTTCAACCACTGAAGTACATTCTGGCACTCAGCACTATATCTATTTTTGACATTTATGACTTTTGTGCTTGTTGGAAACAAACAAGACCTCAGGTGCCTGTATCAGTTTTTTATATTTATGACTCTTTTGTATCTGCTGGAAATGAACAAGTTCTCGATTTTTCATCTGTGAAATAAAATAATAACAGCTGCTTCATAAGGATCTTAAGATGATTAAGATAGTAGACATAAAAGTGATTATCACAGTATGAGGTACATAGTGAATGTTTAATAAATGTTGTAACTTAATTCCTTTAGCTTGTGGTAGATGTATAAAGACTAGGGAAGTGATTTAAATATACGGGTTTCTCCCACTATCTGAAAGTAGAGTGCTTCTAGGAAACATTTCATAAGCAGAAATGGCAAAAAGCAAAAAAGCAATTACCTCAGGACACATCTTGCTAAGGATGCATGAAATAAACCAAGATAAAGCACAGACACAGTTCAAAGCTATGGCATCTTTTTTTCTTTTTTTTAAATTGAAGTTTAGGTGATTTACAATATTGTGTTAGTTTCAGGTGTACAGCAAATGATTCAGTTATACATAATATATATTTTTTCAGATTATTTTCCATTACAGTACAGGTTATTACATGATATTGAATATAGTTCCCTGACTTATACAGTAAATCTTTGTTGCTTATCTGTTTAATGTATAGTAATTTGTATCTGTTAATCCCAAACTCCTAATTTATCCCTCCCCCCGTTTTCCCCCTTGGTAACCATAAGTTTGTTTTCTATGTCTATGAGTCTGTTTCTGTTTTGTATATAGATAAATATTATATGATATCACTTATATATGGAATCTAAAAACTAATACAAAAGCTATGGTGTCATGATGCTGAAATGGCTGAGTGTAGCTCCTGGGGAAGGAGCTTGGTGGTGCCACTCCCACTACTCAGGCTGCCTCTGTATATCTGATCTCTGCAAATCAAACACTGAACAGTATTTTTCCTTTTCACCTTTTTCATAAAAGCAAAATTATCCTCTTCTGATTTCTCTTGGTTAGCAAAAACAGGTACTAACTTAGGCCTTTTGTGAAAGTGAAGTGGTGTAAAGCGAAGTTTTGAAAAGTGGGGGACACCTGTATTAATTTCCATCAGTTTTCGAATGAACATATTTATCTTTCATTGTAAAATAACGAGTTTTTTTTTTTTAAGAAGATGTTGGGGGTAGGAGTTTATTAATTTTATTTTTATTTATTTTTGCTGTGTTGGGTCTTCGTTTCTGTGCGAGGGCTATCTCTAGTTGTGGCAAGCAGGGGCCACTCTTCATCGCAGTGCGTGGGCCTCTCACTATCGTGGCCTCTCTTGTTGTGGAGCACAGGCTCCAGACGTGCAGGCTCAGTAGTTGTGGCTCGTGGGCCTAGTTGCTCCGCGGCATGTGGGATCCTCCCAGACCAGGGCTCGAACCCGTGTCCCCTGTATTAGCAGGCAGATTCTCAACCACTGCGCCACCAGGGAAGCCCAAATAACGAGTTTTAATAGCAATTCAGAGCTAATATTTTGTGCATTATTTAAGTTTTACAATTTAAGGGTCTTCCTGATCTGCTTTTAAGGCCCTCTGCTTCTCCTGCAAATACCACTTCTTTCCTGCTCCCAACTCACCAATCTGACAGAACCATGTACTTCTTTTCCAGCTTTACTGAGATAAACTGACATATAACGTTGTGTAAGTTTAAGGTGTATAATGTGTTGATTTGATACACTTATATATCGCAGATTGATGACCACCATAGCATTGGGTAGGATGTGACACCTACATCACATCACATAATTACCATTTCTTTTTTGTGGTGAGAGTATTTAGGATTTACTCTCAGGGACTTTCAAGGATGTAATACAGTATTATTAACTATAATCACCATACTGTACATTAGATCCTTGGAACTTAATCATTTTATAACTGGAAGTTTGAACTCTTTGACCAACATCTCCCTATTTCCTACCACACCAACCCCCTGGTAACTACCATTCTATTCTGTTCCTATGAGTCTGACTGTTTTAGATTTCACATATAAGTAATAATCATACAGTATTTGTCTTTATCTGGCTTATTCTGACAATTTCATTGAGCATAATACATTCAAGATCCATCCCTGTTGCCAAAAAGGCAGGCTGTCCGTCCTTCCTTGTGGCTGAATAGTATAATATATATATAAAATATAAGACATTACATATATATTATATTGATACTATTTATATATTATATATCTTTATATATTTTTATATATCTATATATATCTTCTTATCCATTCATCTGTTGATGGGCACTTAGGTTGTTTCCATATCTTGGCTATTGACTCCACAGTTTCTTGTATCATTTTTCACCTGTCTAGTTAACTTCTTCCCAGTTTCCCTTTATGATGATCCCATTCCTCCTTTATAAAGTTCAAACATCTTTTCTCCTAAAAAGTCATCTCTGATTCTCTAAGTACAAAGATAATCTCTTCCTTATAGTCATTCTCATGACATTGCAAATTTTTAAAATAAAAATTTAAATATGGAATAGGATTAAATTTACAGAAAAGTTGCGAAGATTGTATAGAGGATTCCCATATTCCCCTTAGCTAGTTTCCCTTAACGTTTACATCCTACATTACTATGGTACATTTGCCACAACTAAGAATTATCACCGGTATATATATTGAGCACTTTAATTTACATTGTAGCTGACTCTTAACTGTAAACTCCTTGAAGCCTGGCCCTGTGGCCACTAACTTTTTCATTTCTGTAATAGGTACAAAATCTATGTTTACCACTGAGCACTGAGTGGGTACCAAAACAATACATGTCGAATGAAAGAATAATTGTCTTCATTCCCTTCACTGCCTACCTCAACAAAATCCTTCTGTTTGTTTATTGTAAGTCAACTTTTTGTTGATGTAGAACATACATGCTGAAAAATGTGATCATAAATTACAGAGCTCAATGAATTTTCACAAGTGAACACGCTCATATAACTATCACCCAGATCTTCAAACAGAACATTTCCTGCACATTTCCTTTCCCCAGAAGTCCCCCCAGTGTACCCCTTCTGGTAACTACTTCTTTCCATTTTGATGACTTATACTGCCCTCAGTTTTATTTTAATAATGAATTCACAGTATCACAGTATCTTGGTATAACCCACTTTTATATTATCATGCCCATGCAAAGTGGCTTGAATCTATCTATTAAAAAATTCACTGCTTGATTAAAGGAAGTACAATGAAGTAGATTTTCCAACAGCCAAACAATGTCCATTGTCTTTATAGTTTATATAGTTTCTGCATCAAGGTCCAGCTTATGATTGGGTGTACCCACTCTGGGCTGAAGGACAATTCCAGTCTGACAACATCAGTCAGGCCAGTGTAGGAAGTAGGACATAAACCATTTTGGTTTCTGTTCCCTTAGAAACAGATGGAACAAAATAGAGTTTGCCAAATGGAAATATACAAAACCACTGGGGAAATACATGTTATTTTTAAGCTTCTAAGAGGCTATCAGAAATAACTGGGAGGAGAGTGGAAAGAATTCAAAAAGCAGGTGACCTTTTAACAGGCAGAACACAGCAGGGTCAGCAAGTGCTTAGAGGATGTTGTGACTTGGAGAAAGAGATGCTGAGAGCCCAGGCTGAGAGGGACTGACCTCACTGGACATGATGGGAACTAGCCGTGAAGGAGTTGGCTTTTCCCCAATCCTACGAGAGCCAGATAGCAAAAAGGAAACCACTTCCAGAAATGGGAGCTTTGAGAATCCCTGGGCACTAAAAATGGAGCAGATTTGGAGATCTGGGAGCTGGTGGGTTTGTTGCTGGCAGGCAGGTCTGGAGTGTTGCCCTCAGAGCAAATACCACGGTGATGAGTCTTCTAGGTGGAGACCACAGAGGCCAGGTGAGTGGGTTAGAAGGAGGGAGATGGCTCCACCATCAGTAGAGGGAGCTGCTCCGGAAAGTGGACAGGGAGAAGGGCAGGCACCTCTTCTGTGTTCAGAGGGAAGAGAAAGCCACTATGGCCTGTCTCTGCCCTTATGAAGTTATATCACTGCTTCATGGTTAGTTCTCAGATGGGTCCGGGAAGATCCCACATGCCGCAGAGCGGCTAGGCCCGTGAGCCATGGCTGCTGAGCCTGCGCGTCCAGAGCCTGTGCTCCGCAACGGGAGAGGCCACAACAGTGAGAGGCCCGCATACGGAAAAAAAAAAAAAAAGAATCAACAGCTGCTTTGCAAAGTGTATGCCAGTTAGGCAAATTGCCTGCTTTGTGGTGCATATTTAAATCAAGACAGAATGTTACCAGTTGGTCAGTCTAGCTTTCCTCACAGAGATAGCATTAAGAAAACTGGCTCCACTGGAGAGAGAGCTCTCTTATAAAGGGAAAGCATCCCCAGACCAAGCAAAGAGGGAGATGCCAAGAGCTGGCTGCTCCTGCCTTTCCCTTGGGTTACAGACAGTCACAACTCCAAGCACGGCAGGGATCTATACTGTTTTGGTATTCACACAACTAGTAGAGTGGTGTGCCCTTTACTAGCTAGACTAACAAATGACAGAGTGCATAAGATCTGGAAAAAAAGGCGCTGGGAGGCTGAATTTATTCTCCAACTGCCAGCCTTTCTCCCACCATCCCCTTCTTCTATCACAACTTTCAGACAAGGTGACTTACAGAAGATAAAATAGAAGTGGGCTTATGCAGGAGCTCACAGAGAAGTTTTGGATGGCTCATGGGCTCTGCTTATCCTAGCTATCTGGAATCTTACAAAAACATTACACCAGTTTCTCATAAAGTGGGGCAGGGACTTTCCAGAGTGGCAGACCACAGCAAGGCAGAAAATGCAAGTGGTGTTACTCTCCCTTCACTTAGGCCTAGTTCTTTTTCCTGTATTTCTCTGTTTTTTTTTTTTTTTTTTTTAAGAGAAACAGACAAGAAGAGTTTTCCCAAATAATACATTGGAGCTTGTGACCAACAGAATTAAAATAGAATGTTTAATTATAATTCTAAAAATAATCAACCACTTATCTTCCCAGGGAGTTTTCCCCATGGTTGCCAGATTACTGCCTTCTTCTTGGCCTCTCTTTCTCACCTGAGTGGAAGGCACATCTTCTCTGCCACCAGCCTCCATCTCCATTGCAAAGCCTGTGATCTCCCACTTCACAAACACAAAAGCTCATCCTGCAATCAGCCTCCACCCTGGTTCTCCATCATCAGCAATATGGAAAAGGGCAGTTTTTAAGTCTTTGTCTCTCTTTAACATATACTGGGTGAAATTCTATCCTTTTTTAAAATAAATAAATTTATTTATTTATTTTTGGCTGCATTGGGTCTTCGCTGCTGCGTGTGGGCTTTCTCTAGTTGTGGTGAGCGGGGGCTACTCTTCGTTGTGGTGCACAGGCTTCTCATTGTGGTGGCTTCTCGTTGCGGAGCATGGGCTCTAGGCACGCGGGCTCAGTAATTGTGGCTCATGGGCTCTAGAACACAGGCTCAGTAGTTGTGGCACACGGGCTTAGTTACTCGCAGCATGTGGGATCTTTCTGGACCAGGGCTTGAACCCATGTCCCCTGAATTGGCAGGCGGATTCTTAACCACTGCGCCACCAGGGAAGCCCAGGGTGAAATTCTTAGTTTGGATTTTTATGCTCCACCAAAAAACAATCCCAGGCAAACATGGGAAAGGGTTCAGTGTTGGTCTAACTGCTACCTATATACCAGTAAAAATTGGAAACATCCTAGATGCCCATAAATAGAAATAATATTTACGTATCTAATAGTACATCCACTTAGGAGACTCTTTAGGAGCTTTACAGAAATGCTTGCTAATCCAAGCACATACAGTGTTTCTGCTAAAACATTAAGTTAAAAAAGTAGGATACAAAATTATTTATTTGTAACACAACTGCAGCTGAGCTATGTTTTTTTTTTTCTTTCTTTTCGATATTTATTTATTTTGGTCGTGCTGGGTCTTAGTTGAGGCAGGCGGGCTCCTTAGTTGGAGCATGTGCATTCTTAGTTGCGGCATTCACGTGGGATCTACTTCCCTGACCAGAGATCAAACCCGGGCTCCCTGCATTGGGAGGGCGGAGTCTTAACCACTGGGCAACCAGGAAGTTCCTGATCAGTGTTTAACACCAGAAAAACTGTTGCAAAGAAAGAGAAGAAAGGCTGGAAAGAAACACATCAAAATGAACAGAGATTGAGCCCGCAGGGTGAGGCTTTGATTGATTGCTTTTCTCTTCATAATTTATCACCTTTTGAAATGAGCATGTCCTACTTTTTTTTTTTTTTCCTGCGGTACGCAGGCCTCTCACTGCTGTGGCCTCTCCCGTTGCAGAGCACAGGCTCCGGACGCACAGGCTCAGCGGCCATGGCTCACGGGCCCAGCCGCTCCGCGGCATGTGGGATCTTCCCAGACCGGGGCACAAACCCGTGTCCCCTGCATCGGCAGGCGGATTCTCAACCACTGCGCCACCAGGGAAGCCCTGTCCTACTTTTATAATTATGAAAAAAAGACAGAAAACCTTGAACTTTTGCATTTAACCAGTGGGCCGAAGCAATAAAGAGCAGAGGCTCTGTGACGGGGCACCAAGCGCTCCTGCCAGGCCGCGGAGCGGAGCTGGCTGTGGCCATCTGGGCAGGGCGATGTCCCCGGGACAGTCTCCGGGGTACAGGACCCTGCTCTGCGCAGGAGCCTTCAGAAAGGAGCCTGTTTTATCTCTGAGCAGCGATGACGTCACCCTAGGAAAACCCGAAAGTGCCGATTAATCACGAAGTCAGGACTAATCCCTGAAAAGAACTCGGGTCGGGGTGAGACAAAAGGGTGCCCCACACGGATGGCGATGTCAGACGCCCCGGCGGAGCCGCAGGCTGGGCCGCCACGCGCCTCGGCCTCCCAAAGGTTGCCCGCGGCGGCCTGCTCAGGAGCGCATGCGCAGCAGCGCGCAGGCCGCCCGCTCTCGCCGCTGGCCGGCTACCTATTCGCTCCCGCTAGGCAGGTTCGCTCCTCAGTACTGCGACCGTTCTTGACTATCACCACGGTGGTGAGACAGTGGCTTCACCGAGATCTGCTGTAGTATCAGGGGCCCAAAGGGTAAATTACATCTTGGACCGTAAGGAGAGAGACGCCGTTCTTATTTTTAAAGTACAGGGTTTTATAGCCGCCTGTTTTAATGAGATCTGTATTATAGTTATATTATTCATGATTTTATTTTTATTAAAATTGTTTTAACGGTTTCAAACCGTTGTTGGCACGCTTTGTTAGCCAGTTGCTGGAGGATGGCAGGGCTATGGGATCCAGAGCTAGGGTGCAGGCCTATGTTCCCCACCGGCCCTTGCAAGGAGCCACAGCAGCAAAAACAGAATGGGCACCTAGCAGGATTGTGGAAGAGGGTTGCTGATCCCTGGAGAAGCCCTTTGAGGGATAATGCACCTTGGATCCCATCCGTTTTCCTTGGAGAAGCTCCTCACACTGGTCTTGCTAAAAGCTGTCTGTGTCCTCCAGGAGAAAAAGTGATCAAAGGACTGTAGGGGGTCTGAGATGTCAGGAAAGACATCTGGCAGTGAAATATGTTGTTCTTATGAATGGCTTTGTAAAATCTTCTGAAAGGAATTCTGGTGAGGTGACACACTTCTTATGAATGGCTTTGTAAAATCTTCTGAAAAGAATTCTGGTGAGGTGACACACTTTTCAGGCCGGTCAAGCAAAGGACTCGAAGCATTTTACGTGGGAAGCTACTGGGCTCTGCTCAGAAGGAAACGCTAGGGAGAGTGCCCAGGAGCACATGGAGTGAGGGACGCCTCCATCTTGCCTTCCCAGCATTTCCTCTTACAGCACATTCCTATACTAACTTGCCTTGTGGTCAGTCTTGAAGGAGCTCCCACTGGAGTCCCTGCAGCTCAGTGCCCCAGCTCCTCCATCCCGTGCTTGTTGTCTAGTTTATCAGGGAAATGTTAAACAGTGAATCACACTATGAACCACACCAGAGAGCAGGGTGTAGGCAAGTACCTGGAGCCTGGGGATGAGTGGAGAGAGAGCTGGAGGTGGGGTCCAGGTGAGAAGCACCGGTACCCTTTGAAAATACCCACAAACACAGATTGCCCTGCTGATTTGTTTTAATCATATCACAACTTGTCACAATCTATTTTCTTTCTTTCTCTTTTGCTTTTTTTTTCTTTCTCTCCTTTCTTTCTTTCCTTTTTCTCCCTTCTCTCTCTCTCTCTCTCTCTCTCTCTCTCACACACACACACACACACACACACACACACACACAAAACAAAGGTCTCACTAGGGTTGCTTTATGAACTTCACCAGTTCACCCAGTGCTGCATCATGTTAGATTGCCTTGGCAGGGTGAAGGGTGTTTATCTGCTTTTGATCACTGTTGGTGTCTCAGGCCTTTAAATCTTTTTCTTAGATCCATTGTTTGACACTAGCCGCTACTGATTCTACAACCCTGGTGCTCTCTTGATTATATTTCTATGATGCCTTTTCTGCCTCTTGGGCCCAAGGGGCTGGGGATGTGGAGGAGGGTTCCTAAGCCATAATCAGCAGCTTGAGTCCCTGTGACCTGTTCGGAGCTCCTAGTAACCAGAATCAACAACTAACTGGGTTTGGGAGATACAGCAGTGGATTTATGTAGCTCAGGAAAGATAATCCAGTTCCAAGGCATGGGAGGAACAGATAGGGATGTTTGGTGGTTGCTAAAATCAGAACTTCTCAAACTGGGGTTATCATCAGAATTACCCAGGAAACTTAAAAATAGAGGCTTCCAGGGACTGGGAGTGGGGCAGACATCTGTGGTTTTCAGAGCTCTTGGGTAATTCTGACACCAGATAAGGTAGGGCCCACTGGTTTATGGCTTGGGCTACTGTGAATCAGGGGCAGTGCTCAGCTTAGGCAACACAGCGTTTCTGGGGGTGGGGTTGGTGGTCAGAAATAATGAGGTTCTGGAGATACATTTGGCCCAGTTTTCCAAAATTAGCCTTACTGTTGGGGCTGACCTTACGTCTTGGGACACAGAGCTAAAGGGATCAGGGAAGAGGACAGAAGTACCTACTTCCTGAGTGACTAGGAGGCAAAGGTTTGCAGGTCTCTAAGCCCAGGGGAAGGGCATTCGACTCAGGTCAAAGAAACACCAATCTTTTCAGGTAAACTATATGTCCAAATTACAGATGAGGAAACCAAAGCTCAGAGAGTTTAGGTGAATCATCTAAAGATTCCCAGCTAGTTGGTGGCAGAGACAGAGCTTGAACTTTTGGCTGTTTGATTCCCAGGTGTAAGTTCTTTTGATGTCATATTTCCCATTTCAGAGGCCCTTTTAGTCCCAGAAAGGAGTTGAATACAAGTCGGAGAGTTGGGGTAGTGGTGGTGAGAGAAGTTTAGGGAATGAATGATAGTCAATGCTAAAAGATGCAAAGAGCATTTATTTTAAAAACTCACATATTTGGGGTTGTTGTTTCAATTAGGTTCTTCATAGTCTGAGATTTTAGTATGTCCATGACATCTTAAAATCAACCTGAGTATTAGGTAGGGGTATAATAAACCAAATCAGTGGAACCAGAGGATGATTAGGTTCTAAATTTTATTTTAATAAATAACTATTCATACGTTTCCAGAATCATTTAAGAGGAAGCTGGTATAATTTTGTTAATATAGCCCTCACATTTTAGCAGTGTCTCTAAAGTGCTCACCAACTTGGTTTGAGAAGGAGATTGGCAGTGAGTTGGAGACCATGCCATAACATGGGCTTGAGAGTCCAGTGAGGGAAAATTAAAGAAACTGACAAAGCACCCTTTGGAGGATGATGACAGAAATCCATGTATGAAAATAATCACACCTTGGGGATCTTGGAGGGTCTGCAAGCACTACCGATTACTCACCAGTTGTAAGATCTCCCAGCATTAATCCATTTTGGCAGTGGGAAGGATGTTACCAGATGACTACATTGCCTGCTCGCTTCTTCCAAACTCCTGGCTTGAAAAGAAAAATGAGTGAATATTCACTTTGGATGATGGAACTGTTTCCTGTATAGAGTCTACCTCATGGAGGTCCTTCAGGCAAGTAAGCCAGGATTTGAAATTTTATTTTTCTGTTGACCATATTCCAACAAATTCTGAAGCATCTAAATCCTATCTTGGAAGCAGTTTCCTTAAAGTTTAACCAGACTCATGTCAGGCCAGTGACCACCAAGGTTATTTTTTTAGCCTTATATCTTAAACGTTATGGAAATGTCAAACTTGGCCCCATCATATTGGATGAGAAGGGGGAAAAAAAACTTCTTGGTTCTTGAAGGTGCCGTAACATTTTTAGATCAATGTTTACTTAACTTCCAGCACATAAGATTGTTGGAAAAAAGTGCATTTGCAGAAAAACAAAATAAAACAAATTTTTTTCCCCTGTTGGTGGGAGACATTTTACTTAGAAACAGTAAGGCTAATGTGGGATAGAAGGCAAGGGGAACTGTGTTCAGGTGCATGCAGGTGCTAGAAGAATTCTTTGGCCACCACAGATTTTGAAATGGCTCCTCTTCTTCAGGTGGTACTTGATGGGATTGTCATAAAAAAAAAACAAAAACCATTATTAACTAATAAACCTCAGGAGGCACTGAGTGTCTTGGATATTTAAAGGAATGAAAGAGAGACAGAGAGAGGTAAGTGTACCATCCTAGCATATTACTAACCCTTGTCAGCAGAGAGGAGGTTTTCTTTGAAGAGAGGCACTAAACACATTTTCACATTATACCTACAGAGAGGGTTCACCCAGGAGCCAAAGGCAGGTTATGGACCACATCAGAATGTCATCCAGGAACACGATCTTCTCTCAGCTCAGCAGGTCATGAGGACCTCATTCTTAAACCTGGGACTATCATCAGCCTGTGGAGAGACACTTTGGCTACTCATACAGCTCACAGGCCTGGAAAGAGTGTCTTTGTTCTACATCTTACTGGGTGGCCATTGAATTGTAAGCCTGGTGAAGAACCATTTTCTTCAAAGTGTTGCAGACGGTTGGGGGCCAGAGGCAGAGGGCTGTGGTCCTGGACAGTGATGCTCAGAAGTCTGTTTAGTTATCGTAGAGTCTGAACTTCCAGACAGATCTATTTCCTGAACAAGCCATGGGCCTCTGCAGGTGAGATGGAACATCAGATGGCCCAAGTCATAGATTACTGTCTTGTCACTAAATCTACTAGCCTGTGCCCCAAGTTTACAGGAAAACAAGTATTTGCTGTTGGAAACAGTGAGGTGGTACAGGCTACGTCATATGGAACAGGCAGCACTTTTAGCTTCCACCTGTTAAATGCCTTGGCTCCAAAGACCATTTGATCTCAGGAAGTATTGACCAGATTCCTCAGAGCTAGAGTCTAAGAACAGAGTCCACAGAAAAGAGCAGCAGGACAAGAATTGCTGGTAGGAAAGGGAGAGTCAGGATTATGAGGTGGGAAGAGAGAGTTCCAAGAAGGCAGCGTTACCGGACCCTGTCTAGTCAGGCCCCAACAAGGGTCCTCCCGCCCGGTGTTGTTTGAGCCCGTAGAAGGAGACCAAGTTCGGTTCAGAAGCAAAGGAAAGCTTTCTTCTTTCATCGGAGGATGGAGAGGTGGACGCTGGGGCTCTAGAGCACAGGCTGTGGGCGGGGCTGCTTTATGGGGATCTCGTCAGCAGGGAGGGGAGGGGGCGGGGTTCTCACCACCTGCAGCAGCTGTGGCTCAGGCTCCAGATCGCAGTGCCTGGTGCAGCTTCTCCGGTCATGGCCCACTGCCGCCATCTTGAATTGAGGTGTTGCGTGCAGTGCTTCTCCACACAGCTCACCAAACTGGGGTGTTAGCACAGCGGTTCTGCGCTGGGAACTCTAATCCGATGTGTTAGGTGAAAGGCCTCTGCATACAACCCCCTGCAGGCAAGGAAACTAGACTAAGCACAAAATAAGAGGTTAGACCTTATCACCTGGATTCCATCTTATATTTTCCAGGGACCCCAGTGGGCTTTAGATTTGAGTTTGGCTGGAACAATATCATGGATGATCTTCGAGAAAGCAGTTTTATAGAGTTTCTGTAGGACTCTAGAGCCTTTGGGCTGGGCTTGCGAATGGAGAGGGCTGACAGTGAAGGGGGTGAGAGAAAAGGCTGTCACGCATAGCCGTGCTGTTGAGCTTTGCACAAGGGCACCACGTCTCGGGGGATGTAATTCACATCATAAGCAATATAGGTTTGACATTTGTTATGGTGATTTTTCCTGCAGATGTGATAAAGTGTCTTGTTCAAAGAAACTCAGTATGTTATCACAGTTTTCTGACATATGGAAGTAAAGTGTCTTGAGGAATGGGTGCCTTTTTCTAATTCACACAGAGGCACCAAATGGGCCAGCAATGGCCCTGAGGAAAAAAGCACGGTACTGGAAGCCATTGTATACCATAAATGATATTAAAGCAGTAGAATCAATGAAATACTCTAAAGAGAATTTGTTTATTTCTTACTCTTATCAATACTGTGGTTGAGATGGAGGCATTGAAGGTTAGTATTTTTATGTGGAGGATAAAAGAGGATCATTGGAAATGAATCTTTCTCTTTGTTTTAACCTGTATCAGAATGCAAGGGCTTTTTATGTTCTGAAAACTCCTAAGGGTTTTCTTTTGCAATCCTAGCTTGACCTAACTCCCTCCCATTAGGGCATGAGACCATTTCCCACGGTTGCTAGATGAGATTTGAAAGTGGCAGGAGAATGGAAAGTGGAAAAGAATCACTACTACTCAAGTCAAAACCACTTGGGTTACATGTGAAACCCTTGATTGTTTCAAAAGCATCATTCAAAGCACAATAAAAGTAAGTTTGACTTTTAATCGTCACACCTTAGGTAATGAAGGACCTCTAATAAAATTCTCCCAATTTAGTCTTTTTCCTATATCCTTGGGAAAAGATTTAGGTGAGTGAGTTGAGTTTAAGGCAAATGGAGCCATAGCGCCAGAAAAAAAAAAATCTACTAATCTTTCTTGTAGTAGAGTTAGTACTGCCAAAAAAGTGGTACCTAAGCGATTATATGTAGAGAACAAACACTCTAATCTTGATGTTATGATGGGGGACATTTCACTGATTAACTTGAATAACTAGTTTGCTGTCTACTAACTTTGAAGTATTTCTTACAAAAAGATGGCTGTGGGAAGGTTATATTCAAACACACCTGGATAAATCACCCATTGTTTCAGTGAACCCAACTGTTTTTTTCTATCTGATAAATAAGTGACTCACTTAGCCTTGGAGCACTAGAAAGACTTACCAAGATCATTAATAACATTTTCCCATCATGTAAACATTTGTGTCCAGGAAGGGCTGTAGTGGGCAGTGCTGTGAATTGAGAACAGACAAGCTGTCCTATTTGTCTTCTGGGCTTCTAGGTTGACTGCATAGGTGTGCTTGACTTTATGCAGTTTCTATGAAAAATTCTGTGTATCAAAGAACACAGTGAATTTACATAGGCGCTTATTACATAAAGGAAAGATTAAGGGATGTGTAAGAAAAAAAAATTTAAATCTGTTTTACCATTTTAGAGTTGCATTTCCAACGGATGCTTTTCATTCTATAGCGTTCCGCTTTAGGGCAGGATCTAAGTCTGATTTTCAGAAAACAGTCATCAGAATTAGTTGGGGGAGCTTGTTAAAAATCAAACAGAAAAACCAACAGATTCTTGGGCTCCTGCCCCAGATCAACAGACTTGTCATTTCTGAGGCCTGGGAAACTGATTTTAACAAGTTTCCTGACCCCTCCACCTCCCCCAGGGTGACATGGACCACGTTAATATATTTATGGTCTCACATTCTGTGTTGTTTCTCTGGTGGGGGGAAGGGGGCGGGGAGAGAGAGAGGGAAAGAGAAAGAGAGAGGGGGAGAGAGAAAGAGAGATTGATTGATCCTCAGTTTTGTTCCAAACCATGAACAAAGAGAGTAACCTCTGTTGAAGTTTCCTTCCCTCCTGAAATGAATAAGGAAGCAGTTGAAGAAACCCCGATTGTGTCTGTAAAGGGCACATAACTGGTTGTGTGGGCTGATAAGCCTGGGGCTGAAAATATTTGAAAATGCAAATTTGCAAAACGATGACTTGCATGGATATTTAGAATTTTTTTAGTAAGTGGGAGCACACTATCATAGTTCAAATCCTAGTAAATTAGAATTTGTGACTATTTATAAATAAATATAAACTTGATTCTTGTCTAATAAGATATTTGGAATTTTAAAAAAATCTGCAAAATATCCAAGCCAAGAGTTGAACATTCCAAGGTTTCATAAATTAAGGGTTTAAAAAAATATGGAAATTCTTGAATTCGGCCATTAATTGTGCCTGTTAACAGGCTTTTATAATGCTAACTAGGTAATATAGGTGCTATATAATTTCTCTTAATCTCATCTCATCTAATTTATTCATACCCCTATACATCTTAGTTTACATTATATGCTGTATAAAAGCAAATGTCATTACAATATTGTCTTTTTAGACTTTTCACTGAAGTTGTGTCTACCTGACAATCTGAATCTAGCATTCTCAATCCCTTCATGAAATTGGACTTGAAGGGAAATCAACTTAGGTGGCTAAAATGAATAGGAAACCTTTCATGAGAGTTGTGTTTGTGGTCTCCAAGTTCCCCCTGCCTGTGGGCCTGGCTCTGGACTCTGGATGGAGGTTGAGGGGAGGGGTCTCTTGGGGATTCCTTCTTGGTTTACTACTGTGGTGAGCCTGACGGCAGCTGCTTTCCCAGGCCTGGAGGCTTCCAACCTTAGGGTGATGTGCAGTTGCACTCCCTTGTCTAGCCCATCATGACTTCCTGTTCTTTTTCTGTAATGTTTTTCAGATCCGTTCCTTCCTGTTGCTTTCCCAAGCCTGATTCTGGTCCAGGCTCTAATTACCTCACACACACCTGCACTCTACTCACATCCTCTTTCCTGTCTACAACTTTTCCTCTCACCATATTTTTTTTTTCACATAGTTGTTAGAATCCTCTTCCTTAAGCATCATTTCCATCACACTCCTCCTCCAGCAGCTTCCAACTGCATCAAATCCAAGCTCCAGGTCCCCTCTCATTGCCTGGACCATTATCTCCTTTATAGCTGGACTCCACTCCAGCCAAGCAAACGTCCCGACACTGTCTATACAATGCTACAACACACAGTTATTTCAGTCAACTCTGTCAGATCTTCAGTTAATCATCTGGATGTTTTGTCTACAAGATGCCAAACATCTGGATTGACTGAAGAAATCTACTATGTTGATGGAGGTTTTTTTTTTTTTAAACTCAGTTGACCAGATGTTTTGGCATTATGTAGACACATCACTGTCTCCTACATTTGTCTTAATGGCTTGTCCGTATAACTTTCACTTCACCTGGAACAGGACCTGTCTCCTCGATGCCATGTTCTCCCTTCCTTCCAAATTATGGTCAGAATTCCCTCCGCCACAAAGCAGTTCTAGATTAATTCCACTAAACCACAATCTTGGTTCCTTGTAGCACTCACTCAGTTTTTATATATATAATTCTTTTCAACTGAAATCACCATGCTGTGTTTTTATTTTGGGGTGTTAGCCTCCTTCTCTACCTACTGGATTATAAACTCTATAGGTATATTAGAGGTGTATTGTAAAACAATCTGGTTTGTGTAGCAAGAGGCATGGTAGTCTAGTGATCAACTGAAACTCTGGATTCAGTCTTGTTTTAAATTCTAGCTGCTTTGCTTCCTGTGTGACCTGGACAAATTACTTAACTTTGCTAAGGCTCAGGTCTCCTCCTCATTTGTAAAATGGAGATAATAATAGAGCCTACCTCATAGAGTTGTTTATGAGGATTAAAAGGATTAATATAGATACAGTGCTTAGAAGAGTGTCTGGCATAAAGTAAGTATCTGTTAAATGTTAGCTCCTATCATTATAAGCTTTGTAAAAGCTTGGTTTTCTTGTTTATTCCTTCTTTAGTCTGTGACAGCTAGGTAGGTAAGGCAGCTGATATTGTTCCCATGTGAGAGAGGAGAAAACTGATATTAAGAGGTTATATAGTTTTTTCTGTTAAAGCAGTTGCATGTCTGAAGCCTTATAGCCTTGCGTTCTACACATTGCATGTTGGCCCTCAGTTCTTTCTAGTCTCAGGAATTAGAATATTGCTTTCTATAAAGAGCAGGTACTCAAGGAAGCCATATAGGTGTAAATGGGTTGTCCTACAGACCAGAGGTTTTCCCAAAATGGTCTTTGGATCTGTGCCCATCTGTGACAAAGTGGCTTATGTTAAAATGAGAAAAAGACAGTGTAATAAGGTTTTCCTAAAGCTAAATTTATTCAAATGTTAGAGCTGTTTCTGAACTGGAGTTATATCCTTCCTTCATTTTTAGTGTAAAGATGTCCTAACTTTATGAAATGATGGTAATATTAAGTGATAAAATATGGAATAACACAATATACTGGATCCTGTTTTTTCGCGGGGGGGATATACTGGTTTATTTATTCATTCAACAAATATTTATTAAGTGTCTACTCTTTGCTAGGCATGGTTCTAGGCACTGGATCAACAGTAAACAAAACTGACAAAAATCCTTGTTCTCATGGAGGGCATTCTATGGTGGGAGGTGAATGATAAACAATAAGTAATTAACATCTGTAAGGCTCGGTTTCCTCATCTGTAAAATCGTAACAAGGGCCCGTACCTACTTCATAGGGTTGTTTGTAAGTTAAATAAGTTAATAAGGCAGAGTGCTTAGGAGTTCATAGTGCCATTGAATATAACTAGAGAGGGAGATTGAGAGGGACTAAGAATGTGGGGTGGGGATGGGCTGCAATTTTAAAGTAGAGTGGCTACTGTAGGCCTTATGGAGAAAGGGCCATTTGAGCAGACTTGAAGGAGGTACGGGAGTCGGCCATTTGGACATCTGGTGGACGAGTATTCCAGGTAGAGGGACTGGCCAGTGCAGAGCAACTGAGATGGACCACTCCTAGCTCATCTGATGAAGCGCTGGACAGTTGGTGTGGCTAGTACAGTGAGTGATGGGGAGTGTAGTAAGGGAGGAGGTCAGAGATTGAGGGGAGGGTGTGGTGATTATCTAGAGCCTCAGAGGCCGTTGTGAAGATGTGGGCTTTTTCTGTGAACGAAATGGGGAGCCATTGAAGGGTTTTGAGCAGAGAAGTATAACAATGTGATTTATGTTTTAAGAGGTTTCACTTGGCTGCTGTGTTGTTAATAAATTTAGGGAAATAAGCATGAAAGCAGGGAGACTGGTTACGGTGCTTTTATAAATAGTAGTCCACATGAAAGTTGATGGTCCTTTTGACCAGGGTGGTAGCAGTGGGAAGTGGTAAATAATGGTGAAATTCTGGATATATTTCGAAGGTAGAGCCAACAGATTATCGTAACAGACTGGATATAGGGTGTGAGATGAAGACTGGAATCCAAACTATTTAGCCTGAGTAACTAGAAAAGTGGCATTGCCAACAGGGAAGATGGGGAAAAGTGCAGGTGAAGCAGGTCTGGTGGAGGAAGGGCTAGGACGTGTAGGTGAGTTCAGTTTCGGACATGTCAGGTTTGATGGGACATGAAATCCACATGAGGGACATTAGGGAGCTTCCCTCTGAAATGGACCTAGGTCTCACAAAATAACATGTATAACTTTTCTAAATGAATTCAAAAATCACTTGTTGAATTCTTTAGGTGCTTGGGAGATAGTACCCATTCTTAGTCTATTCATTTACACCAATAATATAGTAAAAGTTTAGAACAGAGATAGAGTGGTCACATTCCTCTTACCCTGAATAAAATATTTCCTCAAAAATTGCAAATTAAAGAACAGTTTACTCACATCATACAAAAAGGAGGTAATTCACAAATTTTAAGTTTATTCATAACCGTTGAGAACTAGCCATAGAATATATACTACTTTAGTCATTTACTTTCTATACATGATGCCCTTCATTTCAAATACATTGTTATTAAAACACTTGAATAATAAAGCTCCAACTAGATTAGTCAGAAAATAAATGGGAAAGTCACTTAAGAGTTTTCTGCTCTCAAAATTATCCTGATTATTAAAAAGTTCTGGAACTGCAGCAATGATTATCATTTCTGGCATCATGGAATGAGAAAATAACAATTTTCTAAAAGACAAAGAACACCTTCTTTTTGACTGGTGCTCTGAAGAAAGCCTCCCGAAGATGTTTTTGCTGATCAAGTAACATGAAATAATATCATGATCTAAACTTAAAGGAATAATCCAGAGCAGATGTGGGAGACCAGATTTCTGTCTGCATTTCACTTAGAAGCCAGTCTTCCCTCCAGGTAGGATTCTCCATCCCTAACCCAAAATATCTTCCAAAAAAATATAAATGATGGATTTGTACATTATCACTTACAGAGAATAATTCAAAGAACTATAATTACATTTCCTTCCTTTCTCCCCCCCTTTTTTTTTTCTGTGAGATTTGGACTAAACTGAGGCAAAAAGATGAGCAGAGGGAAAAATAAATGTGAGCCACGTGACTTTGGAAAACTCCCTCAACAGAGAATCTAAAGGTACAAACTAGTCATAAAAAGCATAGGGTGCAGATGTGGCTACAATTTAGAACTTCACCAAATTGTCTGAAGTAATCACATAAAAGAGAAATACTTCTGAAGGTTGTCATCTTGGAAAAAGGTTAAAAACCTTTGTGAGTTCTTTAGTGCCAGTGCAAGAGTTACTACATAAGCTTTTAGCTAGCAATGAAACAGAATGGGAAAAATAACCAGTTGTATCCTGGAGCTACCTTTGGTGGCTTGAAATCAGCCATGGTGAGAGTATTTATACCACAGAAGTCAGCAAATGATGCAAAGCAGGGCTTTTCTTGCTTTCTGTTTTTTTTAGGGAGCCAATTTAGCTGTACACCACTGAAAACTCTGCACAGGGATTAGCACAACCCTTAGCACCTGTGACAAAGATGTTTGAGTATAGCTTTGTCAAGGAAGATTTGGGGGAATACATGAGTATTCTTTCTACAAGCAGGGGATGTCTAATACCCATCTTAGTAAGATTTGGTGTTTTATTTCTCTAGGAATTCAGATTTCATCGAATCCTTATTAGAAAGGATTTCTCTAAAATATGGCTCCTGTTTCACCTCTCTTCATTAAAAGCTAAAAGAAAGGAGATAAAATATATGTGAGACAGGAAAACCTCCTGGTCTCTAGTAAGCAGAAGTGGTACCCCATGATAAACTGTATAGAGTCACTGGAAAGGAGTCAAAGCCATAGAGAAACCAGACCTTTTTTTTTTTTTTTTTTTTTTTTTTGTGAATGACGGTGTTAAAGAATGTAACCCCTCTTAACTTCTCTACACCCCGTACATACAAATTGCTTATACTGATACAACCCTCAATGGTAACTCACTTCACACATCCATTTTCTTTCTTGTTATCGCCAAGATTAAACAGCATGTTGGGGCAATATTCTGCATTTATCTAACCTTTTCCATTCAGGCCACAGTGATACAACAGCACAGGTTTATGTACCTCACACGTCAGATCCTATCAAGAGACTTGGTAGTGACAGTTTGATAAGGACACCATAGCTTATTGAACTTGTTCTAAAAACAACAGCAGCAAACCACTCATCTCCTCACACTTTTTAATGACCTTTTTCTATGGTGTCCCCATTTTTAGATGCAGCAGATGCATTACTGACTGCGTGGCCACAGAGCATACAGAGAGCTGAGGGCATGTGATAATGTGTGTTTTGATATTATACCATTAAAAATTCTAGAGCGATCTGCATTTCTTCAATTACCTATTGAGAAAGGAGAGGTCTAGAGTTAATTTTAACTTTCACCTCGCTGACAGCTTCAACCAGAGTGAAAAAATGTCTTGTCAGAAAATGAGAAAAAAAATTTGCCAGGAGTTGCTTTTCTCTCTGTTCTCCACAATGCCCAGCATCACCATAGATAACAAAGGAGACGGCTACCGGACTTCACTGTCTCAGGATAACATCCCTAGGGCAAGTACATAGAGAAAAATAAATCCAAATAAATATAAAATTAGAATGAACTATACAGGCTAATTTTCTTATGTTTTCTCTTTTTTTGGTCTTGGAACTCATTTTATTTCATTTTTGCAATTCACATGGCCCAAAAACGTTCCTGTGACATTTCCAAAGATTTTACTATAAGCACATTTAATACTATATATGACAGATAATTTAACCATGTTCTTCAGCTTTTAAAAAATTGTTATTGCTATTATTCAGTTAAATTCAAAATGAGTTTTATTATCATGGTGAAATTCTGGTAAGATTCTAATCTCTGTAGAACTTCAGATCTTTCTGCTCCTTGAAATTTAAAGCAGGATGAGGAGCATTCAGTCAACCTGTTTTAATTTTGTCATTCAGTTATCTTTTTAAACCTATAAATACTAGTCTTCTGGCTGTGCCCTAGAGGCCTGTGGTCCCCCCTGTTTTAGGGATAAAACCACACTGTTTTAGGTGGACACAGTCTTGGAGGAATGGTAGAGAAACCTACGGGGTACTTCAATACAAATAGATCCAGTGGTAATAATACTTTTCATAATAAACAACAGAGACTTTGTGAGTGTAGAAAACAACATTTTGCTTTGTGAACATCTGTAATACAATTGATATTACGGCAGTGAGGGAAGGATAGGGCACATTTCCAAACACTGGCTTATTTTTTGGTGGCTTAGCATCTGTTCCCCAGAACACCTTTATCATATCCCTCTCTTCCTCTTTGGAACTTTCTCCTACTTCTGAAGCAAAAAAGAAAGGGGATGTCCTTCGGTCTTCTCACCTCAGGTTCTAGATATGATCATAAAGAACAAATTATGAAATGTTTCTGGCATACCAAAATGTAAAGAGAATAGTATAATGAGGCTTGACTACCCAACATGTGTCTTAAGAAATAAACCATTACAAACACAAATGAAGCCCCCTGTAGATTCCTTCTGCCTCCTCAGAGGTAACCCCTAGTTTTTATGTTTTTATACTTTTGCTACATGTATACATCCGTAAACAATATATAATGGTGAGTTGTGTGTTTTGAATTTTTATATAGGAGGTTGCCTATTCCTCACATTATTTTTAAGATAAACTAGTACACACAACTCTGGCTTATTGATCTTCACCGCTTACAAAATATTCCATAGCATGGATGTATAACTTATTTATCCACTCTTTGGTTGATGCTTCAATGTATATTTAGTACAGGTCCTCTTGAGCAATGTGTGAGAACTTCTTTAGGCAACAGACCTAGGATTAGAAATTTTGGATCACTGGATATGAACATTTTTAACTTCACTAGATATTGCCAGTCTCCAAAGATTGGATCACCAGCAGTGAAGCCAGCGGTCTGTTTAACAAGCCCTCTATGATCAAAGTTTCAGATTCATTAGTCTGGATGGGGATAATGGTGGTGGGTAGTATGGCAGGAATTTGAATTTCTAACGTGGCCGTAAGTGATGCTGCTGCTGCTCTAGTGTAGTGTCTGGGCTACGTTGTGAGAGCAAGCACTATAAAGAAAGCCTATTGGCTTCCACTTCAAAAGAGAGAGCTGATGAGACACTACCTGAAAAGACGTGGCTGGTGAGGTTTTACTAGGTAACTGGAAGTTAACCTGTGGTATAATCTTGGCATTCAGATTCTAGAAAACACTGACTAAATAGTACAGATAATATATAGTAAATAACCAGCAGGACTGATTGTCATAAAAGGCTAAATTCTTAATGAGTTCTATTGCCAGGATGGGACCTCTGCATGTGCTCCTGCCGTTGCTGTGCTGAGAAGGGCAGAGGAGTGAGCAGGTAGCCTGGGGTCAGGCCAGGGTGTGCAATAAGCTTGGCTGACATTACTTAGTGTGTTATTGTCTTGACTGCATCAATTAAACCCAGGCATTGGCCCAGACGCAGGTGTGAACATTCACTTAGGGGTTCCTTAAGATTTAAGGCTATTGAGTCTTACTGATTTGGCTATTTTTAGATATTTGTATGCAAAACAAAACCATCAATCTTTATATTACATAATTTAAAAATCGTATTTCAAAGTTAGTGCTGTGGTAACAGAATGCCAAAGAGGTTTCCCTTAAATATTCTTTCTGTAAAGATGTCTTATAAAAAATCTTGAAAACGAAGCCTTCACATATTTTAGGGTAAAAAGATACAAACAGATTTGTACATTCTGCAAATGGTTAACATGTAAACTAGAAGGAAAGTGATTTTATTTCAAATTTAGCAATATAAAAGCTTAATTAGGGGGAAAAAAACATGTACCAGTAACCAAAAGCATTTGCTTACAACATTTCACAATTTACATAACAAGATAATTGTTTTTCAAAACCAGACAACAAGTTCAAAAATGCTTCTTTTCACACCCTTAAGTGACACTGTTGGGAACAATGGCTGTTTTAAGGCCATTTATTGCAGGCACATTTCCAGCTAGTTCTGGTTTATCATTACTCTCATTTTATCTTCTTTCTTTTTTCTCTCTCATCAGCTTTTTGCTTTCTTCCCTTCTTCTTTTATTCACTGGATTCCGAGGATCATAGATTTCAAACGTGTCTGAATCTTGCATGCTTGCATCTTTCACTTTTCTGCTTTTATCCTCAAACTGTAGTACATGCGACATCCTAAAGTGGGAGAGAGATGGTTCACTGATTTTTGCATGAGAACTGAAAGTAGAAATTCTACACTACACTTGTCTTGGCATGATGAACCAAAAGGGTACAAAACACGAAGATGGGTTTATTGTTTACTGGTGCTTATACCACATGGAAGCCAACTTCTCAGAAAACACTTAAATTTGAAAAACATGTCTGGATTTTGTTTTGTTGGTTTGTATTTCTAGTAGTGAGTCTCTTTGCTTCAGACTTCACTCGAGGTTCCTTTCCTGATGGGAAGTTAAAAGAGTTCTACCCAGAAGTCTTCCTTCAACTAAACTCAGAGAACATTCTTCCAGCTTCCTTTAAAGAGCACACTCAGCCAGGTTGCAGAGCAAAACTCCCGACATTAAACCAGCCCTATCTGGTTTTGTTTTGTTTTCGGTAGTTAAATGGGTCAAGTAGGGAATGTGTTCAGAAAAGTCCTGTTCAGATGGTGTTATGCATCCCTTTTCTGGGGAATTGCTGAGTTTAAAAAAATTTTTGTACAAAAAGAAACTGAGCTTTTGGCACGGCTCCATGGATGAATTTCCTCCTCCTACTGTTGATTACAGCAAATCTAACCACCCTGCTTTCCTACTTTATCAAATGCTTACTGGTCTTAAGGTCTCAACATGTGCTTGAATCCTAAGTGGTTATAAGCTGGCTATGCTTAGCAGCAGAGAAATATGTAAGTGATTAGCTCTGCCCCCCATTAGGAGGTGCCGGGAATAAATAGGGTGGTCCCCAAACCAGATTCTAGGGCAGGTGAATGAATTTGGAAAGAGGAAAGTTCAGTTTTTATATATAAACAAAACTACTAAGGCTTTCCCCACTAAATATTTAAGCAATTTTAAAAATAGGCACACCCAACACTTTAATCACAGCAAATGGGGGTAAACCGCCTGAAGGGTTAACACTCCCCACATGTCAGTTGTAACTTGCAGGTGAAACCCATATATTACAGTGATTTCTGTTTCCCTATATGAGCAGAGATTGGGCAATAGGTACTAGCAGAGATTCCCCTATCCTTTCTCCCTGCAGTACCACAAATGCGGAGGGAAGTTTACTTTTGTTAAAAATTCCCATGGATATACTTAGATTTTGAAGAATCCTAAAACGATTTTGTGAGGGAAATTGAAATGTTAACAATATTAATGATACTACAATTGCAAAGAGTTCGGTAGGGTTGACTGTTCACCAGGTTGACAAGTTTTATCTTATCACCTCTTCCTTCCCAGAAAAGCTTATTAGAATGCAATGAGTATGAGTGACATTATTATGTGGATGAACTAGAGTCTACTTTTATTTACTGAGGTAAAGCACATTTGCATTTCTATACTTTATTATTAATAATATATTATTTGCATCAGATTTCATAACATGCAATATCACACATGAGAACTGCTGACTTTTTATATTTCCATGGACTTAACCTTGGAAACAACCTCATTTAGAAAGTGCAGCATAGGATTATTGCTTATTTAGATGGAGTACTCAGAGTCCGATTTTCTTGTGCTTTCAATTTTCTACACTGCTTGAGTATTAGCGTCTGAGAATAAAACAATCCCCAACTGCTAGCAAAAGGGTAATTATTCTCCAGCCATGGTAGCAAGTGACCACTATAACCAGACTGAATCAATCAAACAGGATTTAATCAATTAATGGTGACTTGCCTAGGCCAAAATGATCAGTGATAACTCACTTCAGTAAATACACCTCTGAAAGCCAAATAATCAGTGACAGCCTCATGCTTTTGAAAGTTGGCCAATCAGTGGCAGACCCATGCCAGTGACATGCTTCTGAAAGCCAGCCAATCACCAGCAGCCTCTCCTGAATAATGGTGCTTCTGAGGCTGATATTAACCCCTAAACAATCCCTGACCCCAAAACTCTACATAAGGTTTGCAACCTGCTTTGCTCAGAGAGACTGTCTAAAAGCAAGCTCTTTCTTAGTTAAGTAATAAATTGAGCTTTTTTTTTTTTTCAGGTATTGAGAGGTGGTCTTTTTCTTTGATACTCCTTACAATCTACGCAGCATTCCCTAGAGTGAGCTCTTCAGAAATTGTGTGTTACCACTGATGGGGACTAAGTTTAGAAGTGTGGCAGGACTGTCCTGTTAAAGGTCCTTATTACACGTCATGGGGAGCCCAGACTCCTACACTGTATTTCGGTAAGTGCACAGCAGCTTTCCAAATGATTTGTGCTGATGCCTAACCCCAAACCAGAAAATAGCTGGAATCATATTCCCTTTAAAACAATTTTATTCAGTACTCCTATACTGATATAAAAATACAAAAACCACTATATTAGTTAACTTATTAATACTTTTCCATATACACATTCTTCTATTTTAAAAATTATCCCTTTCTCTGCCCCAAAAGACAGACGGGTCTTTTGTTATAATCATTTTGGTAGGGACTGTCCGTGTTTCAAAAATGACTTTACCAGAATTTGTCAAATAAAACCATAAAAAGGCAACTTCCTCCTTTCTATGCCATGAGAGGATCTTACAACTACTAGATTTAGTTGGCTTTGGTATAAGAAATGAAATGTAGACATGTGAACAACAGCACAAAGTCCACAAAAAGAAACAGATTTTCCTACAAATCTGAAAAAACAGAAAGCTGTAAAGTAGCTGTCTTTTTCAACTGTTTGTTTCATACACCACTGCACTAAACAAGTCCAACATTTTGATTAATAACAAACCTAAACCCAGAGGAAAGAAGGGGCTATCAGCTTACAAATTACTTCAGCTTTAATATAATGCTTAGCATGGCTGGTTACTCAGCATAATATTTAATCTTTAATTGAAACAAAAACATAATCAAAATGCTTCACCCATTTATCTTTCAACATGCTTCGGTCACTTCATTTTAAAAAGCAAAACAAAACAGTTATTATGATTTTCAGCATAATAAACTCCTGACCTGTGTGCCTCCATAAATCACAGACTGCATGAATTGAAAGCATGCCCACATTTTACAGTCTCCTGTGAGAATACACATGCAGACTTATTATACAGACTTAATTCAAGTACATAAGGTCTGGTAGTTTACAACCTTGTATGTACCAATAACTCAATACTATCCACTCTGTGACTGGTCATAGAATTGGCCCAAAAAGAGCAGTGAAGCTTTTGGAATCACACACTGATCATTGACATATGAAAAGTTTAGAACTTGTTCATTTGAAGGCAAAGACAAAAGTTTAGTTCTGATTAATAACAATTTTTTATAAGATCAGATTCTCAAGTAAGAACATTGACTTTAGTGGTTATAGAAATATGGAGGCTTACCATTTTCATAGAGGCTGTGTATGACCAGGCCACTCAAGATGGCAGTTCTCTTGCTCTCTATACATCCCCTGCTCAACCAGTCCCTACTTCACCTACTCACATGACTGATCTTCCCTCTTAATCACAGAGCCTTAAGGGTAACTGCCTATGTGTTTGCCCTGTCCCAGGTGGTTATCATTCTAATGCTTAGACCAGAACCACTCCACCAAGCTAGGTTATCAAAGGGAAACATCTGCCCCATTGACGATTGTTAACCTGAGGGGCTGAGAAGAACATGCTCCTCTGCTGGTTTCCCTGGTAACTGATGAGCCAACCTGACATCAATTCCCCCTATAAATGGTAACCTCCTTCTCCCCTGCAGTAGCTAAGATTGCTGCTGCATCCTGCCTGCCGTCTGCCTTATAGATGGGGTGTCGCTCCAGGACATTTTGCTTCTGACTTGTAAGATTCCCTATCCAGTACACCTTGGATGTCTCTTTCGCTGTTTCCAGGCTCTTTCTTTGGTCTCATGGTTGGGCAACTACAAGGCTTGCAGACCTGAGGGGTACAGCCCCAAAACAAGTAAGTTTATTCTTTTTCTTTTTTGTATGAGACTGTGTGGAATTATAAACAAGAGTAAACAAGAGAGTCTTCAAAAAGGACCTGGACCTTGACTAATTTGACATCCATTTTTAAAAACTCTCATTCAATTGTAAGATAGATTAAGATATGACAGCAGTTAATATTAATTGGGAAAGCAAGAGAGGTATAATTCTCAGACATACAGTAAGTAGTGCAATATAGAATTCCAATATTAATAAGTCATTTCAGACTGAAATGCATCTAAATTATTTATGCTTATGTAATATAAACAGCTATCTTTTTCATCAGAAATTCTATAAAACACTCTTTCCCATTCCCAAGTCTCCCTAATACAGGAACTTACCACCCTACCCTTAGATTGTTGTAGGTGTCTTAACTGTTTTATGTCTGTACTGTTTCTCCTTCTTCTAACCTCCAAAGGTTCGAAAATAATCTTTCTTATACATTTCCTTTTAGCATCCCTTTCACCAGAAACTATCGGCTATTGAATTCCACTGAAATAGCTGAGCCCGACCCTTAAAACCCTCAAATGACTGGATCTTCCTATCTCACCAACTTAATTTTGTTTCTCTCGTCAACTCTCACCATTTTTTAATTGCCTGTTCACTTAGTTGTGAACATCAGTTATTTGAGACAGTTTGAGTCTTGTTCACAGTTGAGTTCTCAGTCCTCAGAATGGTGATTGGTGCTGGGAATCAAAGCCTTTAAACCCTCTGTATTGGCCAGGACCTCTGGCTAGAACTAGCTGGTTTGCTAACCTAACAGTTAACCTTCTTTTGTGGGCAGGGACTGTCTTTTATTTCTATGATAAACTTTTAAAATGTCTAACAGGTTCTGCACAGGTCCACCTTTTCATGACCTCTCATAGCTCAGCACACATTGATTGCTGCTTTTCCACTGCTCTCAGATCAGTGATGGCTAGTTTTTATTTTCTGTAGACTGTGGTGGGAGCATGCCTTATGTTCCTTCCCATTTCCTATGGTACCTAATGTAGAACTAGATAGGATTTCTTCTAAGGCAATATTTCTCAAAGTCTAATCCCAGAGCCCAGCAACAAACGCAGGCTGCACATTACAATCACTTGGGTAGTTTTTAAAACTATCAACACCAGGCCTCCACCTCTAGAGGTACTGATTTAATTGTCCCAGGATGGGGCTCTAGCATCAGTAATCTAAAGTTTTTTTCCTGGTGACCTAAAAATACAGCCAAAGTTAGGACCACAGCATTAAAATTTTAAGAGTCTTTAGGCTTTCAGATTGAGTTCATTAGCCATTTGTTCGGGCCCCTTCAGAGATGAAGAACAGCTGGTTCCTAATGACAAACTACTCACATACTTAAAGAGGCTTAAGTGGCTTCTGAGCCTATTTTAACTGAATAATCTCAAGTGTATTATCCATTTCTTAAATATAGTCTGAGGAAAAGGCAAGGAACTACACTGAATTATTCATTCAACAAATATTGGAGCCTTTTTATGTGTGAGACCCAGTGTCAGACAACAGGGAAATAAAGCCAAATAGGACCCAGGCCCTGCTCTCCTAAAGTGAACAATCTGTTAGGGGAGATGAACACACAGGCACCAGAACAAATGTACATTTTGGAACTGCCTGCAAAATGTGAGGGCACAATAAGAAGAGCATCCTCTGACATAGCAGTCTATGAAGAGCTTTCACATGTCTGGTATTGTCTTCACAATAACTATATGGGGTAGGTGGGAAGTATGTTATTCACCTCCATTTCACAGGCAACCTGAGAGATTCATGGTCAAGAAACTTGTAGCTGGTAACTAGTTGACCAGGTTCTTGACTGAATGTCTTCAGAGGTAACAAACTTTCATCTTGTGAAGATGTATTTAACTTCAGGAATAAATCAAAAGTTAATTCAGTGCTAAGTCTAGTGAATAGGATAAAAAAAATCAGATCGGGCAGTGCTTATTTTGGAATACAGCATTTTAAAAAGGCAACTATAAAGAGACAAGAATGATAATCTGTGTGGCTCCCAGGCTGGCCTATAATGCAATTAGAAAAGAGGTTCCAAAAATGTCTTGAGCCATGTGGGAGCCTCTTTGGGAAAAGACACCTCTCTATTAGGTGAACACTTGCTTTAAAAAAAAGGCAATTAATTTTCACTGTAAATTTTTATCCCTTTATTGCCTTTAATCATTGCTCTCTGGGATTAGTCCCAGTCTCTCCCTATACATCCTAAAATGAGGATGCTAGGTAGGGACACACCATTCAGCTGGAGGTCCAAGAGAAGCAGATCCAAAGAGCCTGACACTCTAAGGGTGGATGTCTGGCAGTCTCTTCGCAGGCATCGAATTACTAAGGACTGCCTTTATGATTGATGATGATATCCAGGTATTTTCTGTTACATATATATTTTTCAAAAATTCAGATTTAGCCATGAAAACTGTCCTGTTTTAAATCCTTCAGTGGTTCCCTATTGTCTAAACAATGAAACCCAAATTTCTTACGTAGCCTCTATGACTTGGCTTTTGTTCCTCTCTCTAAGCTCCTATGTCATCGTCACATCTTATGCTCTAGACATCCTGAATTACTTGCAGTTTCTTGTATAGAACGTGCTCTCTCCTTCCTCCTTGCTGCCTCTGTATGGTGATATACTTCTCTCCCTTCTTCAGTTGAGGTGTCATCCCCTCTGGAAACCAGTCCCTGAATCCTCTCCTGGCCTGTCCTCTTTTTCCAGGAGGGTTAAGCTCCTCTTCTGTACATGTCTTAGTTTAGCCTCCCTCACTAGACTGCAGATGGCTCTGTTTTATTGGCCTTTGTAACAGCACCAGTCACCAAGCCTTAACAAGAAGAATGCCCTCAATAAATGCTGAATGAACACATGTTTCTGGGTAGCCAGTAACCTCTAAAAACCTGGTTTTGTTCACCTTTCTCCTTGAGTATCAATAGATAATTCCAAATTATTTAGCAATTTCAGTTGACCCTTGAACAACGTGGGTTTGAAATGCGCAGGTCCACTTACATGCGGAGTTTTTCAGCAGTAAACACTATAACACTATATGATCTGTGGTTGGTTGACTGTGCAGATGTGGAACTGCTTCTGTGGAGGAACCAGGTACATGGAGGGCCAACTATAAATTATAAGCGGATTTTCAACTGCACAGAGGGTGGGTGCCTTAAACCTCCACGTTGTTCAGGTGTCAACTGGATGTTTATAAGCCTTTCAGTTTTCCAGATAAGTAACTCTTCTTTCAGACTCTACAATACTAGAGAAAAGGCTAATAGTCTAAGACCTAAAACAACATATTTCCACCACCATTAAGTTTATGCTATAAAACTCCAACAGCTCTTTCTCAAATGAGCCAGTTAAACTGCCTAGTGATTGGTATTTGTCTTCTGTACTCAGCCTTAGAGGTATAAGGTAGGGGAAAAAAATGCATATATTGTCCTCAGACAGCCTTCCTCTAATTGGGTTGAAAGGCCCTGCCTTTCTTTGTGAAACTTTGTCACCTACATAATTTGTCTTTAGTATAGTGTGTTGACAGCTTCTCATTTCTCTGTTCAGTTAGAATTCTTAAGAAACCCAACTAAATATCCCCTGATTATTACTTAAGTTATTGTTCTTAAGGGACTATGGATAGAAACTTAAATGATCTAGTTTATAAGTTTTCTTTTTTCTTTTTTTCTTTTGGTGGGAGAGGGCTTGAAAGGAGACTTGTATTTGAAAAGCAAAAACAGACTTTTTTTAAAAGAAATTTCAGCGAGACAAAATAATTTCTAAGTTTAACCCACATCTGATCCTTTGAAAACATCACACCCTGCTCTGTGTCAGAGATGGGCCACAGCATACTGCTGTCCGTGTCACTTCTCTGGAATGCCCTACGACCTCCTTCTCACTGGTTCATGTCCCCTGAGCTTCCAAAGCCCAATTTAACTGCCATTTCCTCCTAAAAGTCTGACTGCCTTGGGCCTCAGGACCTACTTTTGCCTTTGAATTTCTCTAATGCCTTTTATGGAAGCTTTTGCGGATTGAAGTCAGAAGACCTGGGTTTGAGTTAAAATTCAGTCATTCAGTGTTTCTGTAGGAAAGTCACATTGCTCTTCAGGTCTCTGTTTCCTTATCTGTGAAGAGGGTATGGTAATAAGCACCATATTTACATAGTTAGAACGAGGTTCAAATATCACGCCTACAATTTGGTCCAAACACTTACCATTTTAACTTATTTTGTATTTTGTGTGTATGGGTGTTAATATAAAGTGAGCTGGTATATATTTATCATTTTTATACTATTCTATTAAACTTCATACCCTTTCTCAAAGTGTTTTCATGTACATTATCATACAAAACTTATTTGATCTCACTTAACTGTAAGTTTATATGTGTATTTATAATATGTCCTGTCTACACTATGCCCTAAGTCATTGAAAGGGCAGAAGCTATTTATAGATTGAAAGAATTATAGAAATCTTATTTTTACAACTTTCATAGCATGATTAACATACATTCACTGTCTGTATGTTTTTTCTTTGTGCAAAGTAAAGCAATCCTTAAGGGCAAAAAGAGAAAACAAACAAAAAAATTACCTGTAACTCCATAGCTTATCAATAACTACTGTAAACATACAGGCACATCGCTTCCTAAACTTTGTTCTATGCATGTCTAAATGTGTATATATACTTATAGTAAGTCCCCTACATATGAACCTTCAAGTTGCAAACTTTCAAAATGCGAACGTGCATTCGCCTGTCCAATCATATAAGTTAGTTCACGTGTCTGGCGTACATTATCACGTGTGTGCATCCTCTACAAGTGGTTGTGCTTTTGTGTACTTTACTGTACAGTACTGTATAGAGTACAGTAGTACAGTATCTTTATTTCAAGCCCAGGATGTCTGGAAGGAAGTGTAAAAGCAGCTGTGATGTAGCTGGTACGGCTAAGAAGCGCCAAGCAATAACGATGGAAATAAAAGTGAAAATAATTGAGAAAGTGAAGCGAGGCAAAAAGATGGTAGACGTCACTCGTTCTTATAATGAGGAGCTTACTAATGAAGACCTGATGGAATTGGAGGCCCAGAGAGAGGACTAAGAGAGACAAGAGGAAGAAGAAGTAACTGAAGAACCGAAGAGATTCATGACACAGGAAATGGCAAGGGGATTTTCTTTATTTGAGGAGGCACTGTTAGTTTTTGAGGCACAGGACCTGCGTGTAGAACAGTACACAAAGGTTGCAGCAGCCGTTCAAAATGCAATCCAGTGCTACCATGTCATCTATGATGAGGAAAAACACAACTACTACCTAGACATCACTGGATCATTTTTTCAAGAGGGTAGATAGAATTGAATCCAGCAAGGAACCAGAACCTGTGCCATCAACGTCAGGAGTGAGTGAAATTGCAGCTTGCCCTCCATCTCCTATTGCTGACGATCCTTCCGCTCTACCACCTCCCACCTCCTCTCCCTCTTCCAGTCAGTAACTCTTCTTGCCTCTTCACTCGATGCCAGCCCCTGTATGCCAGCTGTTGTACTGTACTACTGTACTTTTCAAGGTACTGTACTGTAAGATTAAAAATGTTGTCTTTATTTTTTGTTTCTTTTTTATGTGTTATTTGTGCAAAAAGTATTATAAACCTATTACAGTACAGCACTATATAGCCGATTGTGTTAGTTGGGTACCTAGGCTAACTTTGTTGGACCTACGAACAAATTGGATTTACGAATGTGCTCTCAGAACTTGTTGGTATGTAGGGGAACTTACTGTATATTTGAATGGGTCATAATGCATATATTTTACAATTTGCTTTTCATACCGAACTACACCACAAACATCTTTTTAATAACTATACTTTTACATCACTGTATTCATTGCCTAATATTTGGTCCTACAGATAATTTAAAATCCACCCTATATTAGGATTCTTAGTCTTGTTCAAATTTCTACCTTTACAAACATTACTGCAAATAATATCTATGTGAAAAATATTTGGATTTTCTTATTTGTAGTAAATGTTTCAGGGGTGGGGGCTGGTTCAACATTCTTTCTTTCAGTAGATTGGTCTTTTTCTTTCAGAAATGACCCTTCCCCACCGTCAGCCCATGTGGTTGGGACCCCCTTGTCCTTGTCTGAGGAAGGGAACACATGGTATAGGCCTGTGCAGACTAACCAGTGATTACATCAGGGAATGGGCATTTGAATCCAGCAAGGTCAAACAGAACTGGCTCAGGACTTTTTCTGGAACTATGGGGTTCGCCATAATGGAAACATAAGCCCAGAGCTTCTGGAGGCCACCTCCTGGGTGGGAAGCCTGCCTATGGAATGAGAGGAAAATGGAGCCAGAAGACATAGATTCCTGACATTGGCTGAACTCTGACCCAGCTATGCCCTAGCTCCAGTTCTTAAGCTTCCTATGCTGATAAACCCCCATTTTTAGTTGAAGATATTTCTGTCATTTGTAATAATCTTTACTAACGCTTAGGATAAATTCCTATAAGTAGAATTCTTAGGTCAAAGATTTGTACACTTTTAAGGCACTTGATATATATGATCTAACTTCCCTTCAAAAAGGATATACCAATTCATTCATCAGCAGAGTGCCTTATTTTGTTTTGATTAATAAACTGATTTTTGTTTTCATTCCCCATCCCCCATAATGTTTTTGGCTATTTGTATTTCTTTTGCGACATGTATATTTGTGTCCTTTGCCCATTAAAAAAAAAAAGGTCATACTCATCTCCTTATGGATTTGTGAGAATTAATATATTAAGAATATAAATCCTTATTTATCACATAAACTACAAATAAACTTTGTAGTTTGTCATTTGTTTTTTGAGTTTCACCTCCTATCTTCCTTCTATCTATCCCTCCTTTTCCCTTCCTTTTTTGCTTCCATACAGAACTTTACAGTTTTTTATACAGTGCTAGTAAGTAGTGTCTTCCTTTAAGTCTGTCTTCAGAGTCATACTTAAGAAGTCTTTCCTCACATTAAGACCATGTAAATATCCACCTATATTTTCTTCTAGCAGCTTTACAGTTCTTTTATCACTTGTTAATCTTTTATCAATTTAGAATTTTCTTTTAGTATTTGGGTAAGATAAAATTGTAATTTCTTTTCCCCAAATAGTTACTTAGTTGTCCCAATTTCATTTCTTGAATAATCTACCCTGTACTGTTTCCCACTGCTTCAATTAACATAGTTTTGGCATCTTACTGAGAAAGATCATTACCTTCTTACTCTTGGAAAAAACATTCCTCAAAATTTATTTTACTTTTATTTTTAGAAGAGGTTTACATTTATAGAAACGCTGACCAGATAGTACAGTTCCCTTATACCCCTAAACCAATTTTCCCTATTACTATCTTACATTAATATGGTACATTTCTTACACTTAATGAACTAACACTGATATCTTATTAAGTAAAGTTTATTTAGATTTCCCTAGTATTGTGGACTAAATTACATTCCCCCCAAATTCATATGTTGAAGCCCTAACTCCCAATGTGACTGTATATGGAGATAGGGCCTTTAAAGGAGGTAATTAAAATTAAGGTCATATGGGTAGGGCCTTAATCCAAGAGAACTGATGTCCTTAAAAGAAGAGGAAGAGACACTAGGAGCACATACACACAGAGAAAAGGCCATGTGAGGAAACGGTAAGAAGGCGGCTGTTTTGTTGATTTCAACAGAATTCAACCCTGCTGGCATTTAGATCTTGGACTTCCAGAACTGTGAGAAAATATATTTGTTGTTTAAACCAACAAATTTTATGTAGTTTATGTAGTTATGTATGTTAAGTTTATGTAGTCTGTGGCATTTTGTTATGGCAGCCCTAGGAGACTAATATGCTTAACTTTTACCTGACATCCTTTTTTCTGTTCTAGGATCCCATTCAGGATACCACATTAGATTTAGTTGTCATGTGTCCTTAAGCTATTCTTGGCTGTGGCAATTTCTCAGAATTTCCTTGTTTTTGATCACTTTGACAGTATTTTTTAAAATTGAATTATAGTTGATTTACAATGTTGTATTACTTTCAGGTGTATAGCAAAGTGATTCAGTTATAAATATATACATCTATTCTTTTTCAGATTTTCTTCCCATGTAGGTTATTACAAAATATTGAGTGTAGTTCCCTGTGCTATACAGCAGGTCCTTGTTGGTTACATATTTTATATATATATATTAATCCCAAACTCCTAATTTATCCCCCCCCCACCTTTTCCCCTTTGGTAACCATAAGTTTGTTTTCTATGTCTGTGGGTCTATTTCTGTTTTGTAAATAAGTTCATTTGTATCATTGGAAAAAGAATTCCACATGTAAGTGATACGATATGGTATGTCTCTTTTGCTGTCTGGCTTACTTCACTTAGTATGATAATCTCCAGGTCCCTCCATGTTGCTGCAAATGGTTTTATTTCATTCCTTTTTATGGCTGAGTAATATTCCATTGTGTATATATACCACATCTTCTTTATCCATTCTTCTGTCAGTGGACATTTAAGTTGCTTCCATGTCCTGGCTATTGTAAATAGTGCTGCAGTGAACATTGGGGTGCATGTGTCTTTTTGAATTATGGTTTTCTCTGGGTGTATGCCCAGTAGTGGGATTGCTGGGTCATATGGTAATTCTATGTTTAGTTTTTTAAGGAACTGCCATACTGTTCTCCATAGTGGCTCTTTCAATTTACATTCCCACCAACAGTGCAAGAGGGTTCCCTTTTCTCCACACCCTCTCCAGCATTTATTGTTTGTAGATTTTCTGAGGATGCCCATTCTAACTGGTGTGAGGTGATACCTCATTGTAGTTTTGATTTGCATTTCTCTAATAATTAGTGATGTTGAGCAGCTTTTCATGTGCTTCTTGGCCATCTGTATGTCTCCTTTGGAGAAATGTCTATTTAGGTCTTCTGCCCATTTTTTGATTGGATTGTTTCCTTTTTAAATATTGAGCTGCATAAGCTGTTTATATATTTTAGAGATTAGTCCTTTCTCCATTGATTCGTTTGCAAATATTTTCTCCCATTCTGAGGGCTGTCTTTTCATCTTGTTTATGGTTTCCTTTGCTGTGCAAAAGCTTTTAAGTTTCATTAGGTCCCATTTGTTTATTTTTGTATTTATTTCCATTACTCTAGGAGGTGGATCAAAAATCTTGCTGGGGCTTCCCTGGTGGTGCAGTGGTTGAGAGTCCGCCTGCCGATGCAGGGGACATGGGTTTGTGCCTGAGTCCGGGAAGATCACACATGCTGTGGAGCGGCTGGGCCCGTGAGCCATGGCTGCTGAGCCTGCACGTCCAGAGCCTGTGCTTCACAACAGGAGAGGCCATAAGAGTGAGAGGCACACATACCGCAAAAAAAACAAAACAAAAAGATCTTGCTGTGATTTATGTCACAGAGTGTTCTTCCTATGTTTTCCTCTAAGAGTTTTATAGTGTCCGGTCTTACATTTAGGTCTCTAATCCATTTTGAGTTTATTTTTGCGTATGGTGTTAGGGAGTGTTCCACTTTTATTCTTTTACATGTAGCTGTCCAGTTTTCCCAGCACCACTTATTGAAGAGACTGTCTTTTCTGCATTGTATATCCTTGCCTCCTTTGTCATAGATTAGCTGACCATAGGTGCGTGGGTTTATCTCTGGGCTTTCTATCTTGTTCCACTGATCTATATTTCTTTTTTTGTGCCAGTACCATATTGTCTTGATAACTGTAGCTTTGTAGTATAGTCTGAAGTCAGGGAGTCTGATTCCCCCAGCTCCACTTTTTTCCCTCAAGACAGCTTTGGCTATTTGGGGTCTTTTGTGTCTCCATACAAAATTTTTTTTTTCATACAAATTTTAAGATTTTTTGTTCTACTTCTGTAAAAAAAAATGCCATTGGTAATTTGATAGGGATTGCATTGAATCTGTAGATTGCTTTGGGTAGTATAGTCATTTTCACAATATTGATTCTTCCAATCCTAGAACATGGTATATCTCTCCATCTTTTGGTGTCATCTTTAAGTATCATCTTTGGTATCATCTTAAAACTATAAGACACTTTCATCAGTGTCTTATAGTTTTCTGCATACAGGTCTTTGGTCTCCCTAGGTAGGTTTATTCCTAGGTATTTTATTCTATTTGTTGCAGTGGTAAATGGGAGTGTTTCCTTAATTTCTCTTTCAGATTTTTCATCATTAGTGTATAGGAATGCAAGAGATTTCTGTGCATTAATTTTGTATCCTGCAACTTTACCAAATTCATTGATTAGCTCTAGTAGTTTTCTGGTGGAATCTTTAGGATTCTCTATGTATAGTATCATGTCATCTGCAAACAGTGACAGTTTTACTTCTTCTTTTCCAATTTCTATTCCTTTTATTTCTTTTTCTTCTCTGATTGCTGTGGCTAGGACTTCCAAAACTATGTTGAATAATAGTGGCGAGAGTGGACATCCTTGTCTTTTTCCTGATCTTAGAGGAAATGCTTTCAGTTTTTCACCATTGAGAATGATGTTTGCTGTGGGTTTGTCGTATATGGCCTTCATTATATTGAGGTAGGTTCCCTCTATGCCCACTTTCTGGAGAGTTTTTGTCATAAATGGGTGTTGAATTTTGTGAAAAGCTTTTTCTGCATCTATTGAGATGATCATATGGTTTTTCTTCTTCAATTTGTGAATACGGTGTATCACATTGATTGATTTGTGTATATTGAAGAAGCCTTGCATCCCTGGGATAAATCCCACTTGATCATGGTGTATGATCCTTTTAATGTGTTGTTGGATTCTGTTTGCTAGTATTTTGTTGAGGATTTTTGCATCTATACTCATCAGTGATATTGGTCTGTAATTTTCTCTTTTTGTAGTATCTTTGTTTGGTTTTAGTATCAGGGTGATGGTGGCCTCATAGAATGAGTTTGGGAGTGTTTCTTCCTCTGCAATTTTTGGAAGAGTTTGAGAAGGATGGGTGTTAGCTCTTCTCTAAATGTTTGATAGAATTCACCTGTGAAGCCATCTGGTCCTGGCCTTTTGTTTGTTGGAAGATTTTTAATCACACTTTTAGTTTCAGTGCTTGTGATTGGTCTGTTCATATTTTCTATTTCTTCCTGGTTCAGTCTTGGAAGGTTATACCTTTCTAAGAATTTGTCCATTTCTTCCAGGTTGTCCATTTTATTGGCATAGAGTTGCTTGTAGTAGTCTCTTAGGATGCCTTGTATTTCTGCGGTGTCTGTTGTAACTTCTCCTTTTTCATTTCTAATTTTATTGATTTGAGTCCTCTCCCACTTGATGAGTCTGGCTAATGGTTTATCAATTTTGTTTATCTTCTCAAAGAACCAGCTTTTAGTTTTATTGATCTTTGCTGTTGTTTCCTTTGTTTCTATTTCATTTACTTCTGCTCTGACCTTTATGATTTCTTTCCTTCTGCTAACTTTGGGTTTTGTTCTTCTTTCTCTAGTTCCTTTAGGTGTAAGGTTAGATTGTTTGAGATTTTTCTTGTTTCTTGAGGTAGGCTTGTATAGCTATAAACTTCCCTCTTAGAACTGGTTTTGCTGCATCCCATAGGTTTTGGATCATCGTGTTTTCATTGTCATTTGTCTCTATGTATTTTTTGATTTCCTCTTTGATTTCTTCAGTGATCTCTTGGTTATTTAGTAACGTATTGTTTAGCCTCCTTGTGTTTGTGTTTTTTATGTTTTTTTTCCCTGTAATTCATTTCTAATCTCATAGTGTTGTGGTCAAAAAAGATGCTTGATATGATTTCAATTTTCTTAAATTTACTGAGGCTTGATTTGTGACTCAAGATGTGATATATCCTGGAGAATGTTCTGTGTGCACTTGAGAAGAAAGTGTAATCTGCTGTTTTTGGATGGAATGTCCTATAAATATCAATTAACTCTATCTGGTCTATTGTGTCATTTAAAGCTTCTGTTTCCTTATTTATTTCATTTTGGATGATCTGTCCATTGGTGTAAGTGAGGTGTTAAAGTCCCCCACTATTATTATGTTACTGTCGATTTCCTCTTTTATAGCTGTTAGCAGTTGCCTTATGTATTGAGGTGCTCCTATGTTGGGTGCATATATATTTATAATTGTTATATCTTCTTCTTGGATTGATCCCTTGATCATTATGTAGTGTCCTTCCTTGTCTCTTGTAACATTCTTTATTTTGAAGTCTATTTTATCTGATATGAGTATTGCTACTCCACCTTTCTTTGATTTCCATTTGCATGGAATATCTTTTTCCATCCCCTCACTTTCAGTCTCTATGTGTCCCTAGGTCTGAAGTGGGTCTCTTGTAGACAGCGTATATATGGGTCTTGTTTTTGTATCCATTCAGCAAGCCTGTGTCTTTGGGTTGGAGCATTTAATCCATTCATGTTTAAGGTAATTATCGATACGTATGTTCCTATTCCCATTTTCTTAATTGTTTTGGGTTTGTTTTTGTAGGTCCTTTTCTTCTCTTGTGTTTCCCAGTTAGAGAATTTCCTTGAGCATTTGTTGTAGATCTGGTTTGGTGGTGCTGAATTCTCTTAGCTTTTGCTTGTCTGTAAAGCTTTTGATTTCTCTGTCAAATCTGAATGAGATCCTTGCCGGGTAGAGTAATCTTGGTTGTAGGTTCTTCCCTTTCATTACTTTAAGTATATCATGCCACTCCCTTCTGGCTTGTAGAATTTCTGCTGAGAAATCAGCTGTTAACCTTATGGGAGTTCCCTTGTATGTTATTTGTTTTATTTCCCTTGCTGCTTTCAATAATTTTCTTTGTCTTTAATTTTGCCAATTTGATTATGTGTCTCGGCATGTTTCTCCTTGGGTTTATCCTGTATGGGACTCTCTGCGCTTCCTGAACTTGGGTGGCTATTTCCTTTCCCATGTTAGGGAAGTTTTTGACTATAACCTCTTCAAATATTTTCTCAGGTCCTTTCTCTCTCTCTCTTGTCCTTCTGTGATCCCTGTAATGGGAATGTTGTTGCATTTAATGTTGTCCCAGAGGTCTCTTAGGCTGTCTTCATTTCTTTTCATTCTTTTTCTTTATTCTGTTCAGCAGCAGTGAATTCCACCATTCTGTCTTCCAGGCCACTTATCCATTCTTCTGCCTCAGTTATTTTGCTATTGATTCCTTCTGGTGTATTTTTCATTTCAGTTATTGTATTGTTCATCTCTGTTTGTTTGTTCTTTAATTCTTCTGGGTCTTTGTTAAATATTTCTTGCATCTTCTCGATCTTTGCCTCCATTCTTTTTCCAAGGTCCTGGGTCATCTTCACTATCATTATTCTGAATTCTTTTTCTGGAAGGTTGCCTATCTCCACTTCATTTAGTTGTTTTTCTGGGGTTTTATCTTGTTCCTCTATCTGGTACATAGCCCTCTGCCTTTTCATCTTGTCTGTCTTTCTGTGAATGTGGTTTTTGTTCCACAGGCTGCAGGATTGTAGTTCTTCTTGCTTCTGCTGTGTGCCCTCTGGTGGATGAGGCTATCTAAGAAGATTGTGCAAGTTTCCTGATGGGTGGGACTGGTGGTGGGTAGAGCTGGCTGTTGCTCTGGTGGGCAGAGCTCAGTAAAACTTTAATTCACTTGACTGCTGATGGGTGGGACTGGGTTCCCACCCTGTTGGTTGTTTGGCCTGAGGTGACCCAACACTGGAGCCTGCAGGCTGTTTGGTGGGGCTAATGGCAGACTCTGGGAGGGCTCATGCCAAGGAGTACTTCCCAGAACTTCTGCTGCCAGTGTCCTTGTCTTCATGGTGAGCCACAGCCACCCACCGCCTCTGCAGGATACCCTCCAACACTAGCAGGTAGTTCTGGTTCAGTCTTCCCTGGGGTCACTGCTCCTTCCCCTGGATCCTGATGCGCACACTACTTTGTGTGTGCCCTCCAAGAGTGGAGTCTCTTTTTCCCCCAGTCCTGTCAGAGTCCTGCAATCACATCCCGCTAGCCTTCAAAGTCTGATTCTCTAGGAATTCCTCCTCCTGTTGCCGGATCCCCAGGTTCGGAAGCCTGACATGGGGCTCAGAACCTTCACTCCAGTGGGTGGACTTTTGTGGTGTAAGTGTTCTCCAGTTTGTGAGTCACCCACCCAGAAGTTATGGGATTTGATCTTATTGTGATTGCACCCCTCCTACCATCTCATTGTGGCTTCTCCTGTGTCTTTGGATGTGGGGTATCTTTTCTGGTGAGTTCCAGTGTCTTCCTGTTGATGATTTTTCAGCAGTTAATTGTGATTCTGGTGTTCTCGCAAGAGGGAGCAAGAGCACTTCCTTCTCTTCTGCCATCTTGGTTCAGGCTCTCGTTTTGTTTATGGTTTCCTTTGCTGTGCAAAACCGTTTAAGTTTCATTAGGTCCCATTTGTTTATTTTTGTTTTTATTTCCATTACTCTAAGAGACGGATCCAAAATGATACCACTGCAATTTATGTCAGAGTGTTCTGTCTATGTTTTCTTTTAGGAGTTTTATAGTATCCGGTCCTACATTTAGGCCTTTAATCCATTTTAAGTTTATTTTTGTATATGGTGTTAAGGAGTGTTCTAATTTCATTCTTTGACATGTAGCTGTCCAGTTTTCTGAGCACCACTTATTGAAGAGACTGTCTTTTCTCCATTGAATATTCTTGCTTCCTTTGTCATAGACTAATTGACAATAGGTGTGTGGCTTCTGGGCTTTCTATCCTGTTCCATTGATCTATATTTCTGTTTTTGTGCCAGTACCATATTGTCTGGATTACTGTAGCTTTGTAGTATAGTCTGAATTCAGGGAGCCTGGTTCCTCCAGTTCCATTTCTTTTTCTCAAGATTGCTTTGGCTATTCGGGGTCTTTTGTGTCTCCATACAAATTAAAAAAATTTTTGTTCTGCTTCTTTTAAAAAAAATGTCATTGGTATTTTGATAGGGATTGCATTGAATCTGTAGATTGCTTGCCTTGGGTAGTATACTTATTTTAACAATATTGATTCTTCCAATCCAAGAGCACTGTACATCTTTCCATCTGTTTGTGCCGTCTTTGATTTCTTTCATCAGCATCTTATAGTTTTCAGAGTACAGGTCTTTTGCCTCCTTAGGTAGGTTTATTTCTAGGTATTTTATTCTTTTTTTGAAGTGATGGTAAATGGGACTGTTTCCTTAATTTTTCTTTCTGATCTTTTGTTGTTAGTGTATAAAAGTGCAACAGACTTCTGTGTATTAATTTTGTATCCTGCCACTTTACTAGAGCTCATCAATGAATTTGGTAGTTTTCTGGTAGCATCTTTAGGATTTTCTACATATAGTATCATGTTATCTGCAAACAGCGACAATTTTACTTCTTCTTTTCCAATTTGGATTCCTTTTATTTCTTCTTTGATTGCCTTGGCTAGGACTTCCAAAACTATGTTGAGTAAAAGTGGTGAGAGTGGATGTCCTCGTCTTGTTCCTGATCTTAGAGGAAATGCTTTCACCTTTTCACCATTGAGTATGATGTTAGTTGTGGGTTCGTTATATATGGCCTTTATTACGTTGAGGTAGTTTCCCTCTATGCCCACTTTCTGGAGACTTTTTTTTTTTTTTTGCGGTACGCGGGCCTCTCACCGTTGTGGCCTCTCCCGCTGTGGAGCACAGGCTCTGGATGCGCAGGCTCAGTGGCCATGGCTCACGGGCCCAGCTGCCCCACGGCATGTGGATCCTCCCAGACCGGGACACAAACCCGTGTCCCCTGCATCAGCAGGCGGACTCCCAACCACTGCGCCACCAGGGAAGCCCTCTGGAGAGTTTTTATCATAAATGTATGTTGAATTTTATTGAAAGCTTTTTCTGCATCTAGTGAGATGATCATATGCTTTTTATTCTTCAATTTGTTTATGTGGTGTATCACACTGATTGATTTGGAATTGAAGAATCCTTGCATCCCTGGGATAAGTCCCACTTGATCATGGTGTATGATCCTTTTAATGTGTTTTTGGATTCGGTTTGCTAGTATTTTATTGAGGATTTTTTGCATCTATGTTCATCAGTGATGTTGGCCAGTAATTTTCTTTTTTTTTTTTGTGGTATCTTTGTCTGGCTTTGGTATCAGGGTGATGGTGGCCTCATAGAATGAGTTTGGTAGTGTTTCTTCCTGTGCAATTTTTTGGAAGAGTTTCAGCAGGATAGGTGTTAGCTCTTCTCTAAATGTTTGATAGAATTTGTCTGTAAAGCAATCTGTTCCTGGACTTTTGTTTGTTGGGAGTTTTTTTCTTTTTTTTGTGGTATGTGGGCCTCTCACTGCTGTGGCCTCTCCCATTGTGGAGCACATGCTCCAGACGCGCAGGCCCAGCGGCCATGACTCAGTGGCCTAGCCACTCCGCGGCATGTGGGATCCTCCCGGACTGGGGCATGAATCCGTGTCTCCTGCACCGGCAGGCAGACTCTCAACCACTGCGCCACCAGGGAAGCCCCGTTGGGAGTTTTTAATTCACAGATTCAATATCATTACTTGTGATTGGTCTGTTCATATTTTCTGTTTCTTCCTGGTTCAGTCTTGGGATATTGTACCTTTCTAAGAATTTGTCCATTTCTACTAGGTTGTCCATTTTATTAGCATACAGTTGCCTGTAGTAGTCACTATGGTCCTTTGTATTTATGTGGTGGTGGTTATAACTTCTTTTTCATTTCTAATTAATTTTATTCATTTGAGCCCTCTCTTTTTTCTTTTTTCTTGATGAGTCTGGCTAAAGGTTTATCAATTTTGTTTTTCTTTTCAAAGAACCAGCTTTTAGTTTCTTTGATCTTTTTCAATTTTTTTTTTTTTTAGTCTCTATTTCATTTATTTCTGCTCTGATATTTATGATTTCTTTTCCTTACACTAGCTTTGGGTTTTGTTTGTTCTTCTTTCTCTAGTTGCCTTAGGTGTAAGGTCAGGTTATTTATTTGAGATTTTTTTGGTTCCTGAGCTAAGCTTGTATCGCTATAAACTTCCCTCTTAGAACTGCTTTTGCTGCATCCCATAGGTTTTGGATCATTGTGTTTTCATTTTCTTTTGTCTCCAGGTATTTTTTGATTTCCTCTTTGATTTCTTCAGTGATCCATTGGTTGTTTAATAGCATATTGTTTAGCCTCCACATGTTTGTGTTTTTTTCCTTATAGTTGATTTCTAATCTCATAGCATTGTGGTTAGAAAAGATGCTTTACAATTTCAATTTTCTTAAATTTTGACAGTTTCCAGGAATACTGGTTGGGTATTTTGTAGGATGCCCCATTATTAAAATTTGTCTGATATTCTTCTCATGATAAGACTGGGCTTTGGTTTACTGGTATAAAGACCAAGATGTAAAGTGCAATTATCATTACTTCATATCAAGGGTACATACTATCAGCATGATGTATAATGTTGATGTTGACCATGATCACATTGCTGAGGTAGTACTTGTCAGATTTCTCCCCTGAAAAGTTACTTTTTTCCCCTGCTTTCCATGTTGAATTCTTCAGAGGGAAGTTCACTATATGCAGTCCACACCAAGGAATGAGGAGTTATGCTTCCCTACTCTTTTTATTAAAAATTTTGTCTTCTAAGCAGTTATTTCAGAGCAACTATTGATTTTTGTGTATTTATTTTATATCTGGCCACAATGACTGCTTAGAACTTCTGGTAGGTAACTTTGGATTTTCTAGATCTGCAAGTAACTTTGTTTCCTTCATCCCATTTTACAGATAAGAAACCGAAGAAAGCTATTGAGTTTGTTTACCAATCTGAAGCCTGATTCCCAGTTCATGCCTAGAAATTAAGTCTCAATATGTCCAATATTTTTACAGGTACTTTTGCTTGTAATGAAAAATAATGACCAAAATAATTACTAGAGAATTTAGATAACTACGTTAACAAACATTTGGTACTTACTACAATTTTAAGAAAGTACAACTAGTATAAAAATCACAAGCTTTAAATTCACAGCAAAGGAATTAATCAAAACTAGCTTTATAGAGAATAATGAAATTATCAACTGCAAATATCACAAGTCTTTTTTCTTTCTCAGTTCACTTTTGAAACTTAAAAATATAACAGGCATTTTGTTTAAAAATTGACACTTTCTTATGACTTCTAGAATACATTTAAAAACATTAATTAGATGACTTTATTTCTGTATTTTAACTTCAAATGTAATATTTAAGTCAAAGCCTTATGAATTTTTAATTTTTAGGACTTATCGCCATCACTAATCACAAGTAACTTAGGGTTCTCTTTTCACAAATGTTCAAAGCTTCTATAGGAATTAAGAAGTTAAAGGGTTAGAAAGTACCAGGACATATGAAAAAAGAAGTATGAATCTTTTTTTAACATGAAGTATATAGAGATTGCAGTAATTCATAGGAAGAGACAGACAGACAAACATGAATGAGTCCAGAGATCTAAGAATGTATGTTTAAAAAAATTCCAGGAGAGACTTCCCTGGTGGTGCAGTGGTTAAGATTCCACGCTTCCAATGCGTTGGGCACAGGTTTGATCCCTTGTCGGGGAAGTAAGATCCCACATGCCAAGTGGTGTGGCCAAAAAAAAAAAAAAAAGGTCCAGGAAAATGAGGTCACTGGCATTTTTTATGTCCAGGAGAGCAGGGTGGCACAGGACAGATGACTGAGAAACAGAAGAGACTAAAGAGCAAGAAATCGAGGAAAAAAATGTAAGAAGACTCAAAATGGGACACAGAAACAGTAACTAAAAGAAGTATAGAAAAATGCAGACAGAAATGTCCAAAACTCAGAGTTTTACAAATTGACATAGGAAGAAAAATAGGACCAAGCAAAATATAGGAAAATAGAGCATTAGGTAAACTAAGCAAAGAGGAAAACAGACACTGGCCTTTGGAAAAAGAAAACAAAGATGAAAACCAGTGGATTTTCTTTTACTGTTCATTGTTCATATGGGAAAACCTCCTTTGTTCTGAATTTTGAATGACTATTAATATTGCTCCTTCAGTTTGGGATTTTGAAAAGCCAATGTTAAAAATGTATTTTGTTTCCTTTAGTTAAAAAGAGAAATTCCACAATATTATAGAATATCATAATAAATATTGCATATTGTTGAAACAAATGTGAAAGATGTAATTTAAAAATATATTCAGGGGCTTCCCTGGTGGCGCAGTGGTTGAGAATCCGCCTGCCGATGCAGGGGATACGGGTTCGTGCCCCCGTCCGGGAGGATCCCACATGCCACGGAGAGGCTGGGCCCGTGAACCATGGCCGCTGAGCCTGCGCGTCCGAAGCCTGTGCTCCGCAATGGGAGAGGCCACAACAGTGAGAGGCCCGCGTATCGAAAAAAAAAAAAAAAAAAAAAAATATATTCAGTAACATGGGAATGGAGTTTCTCGGCTTTCTGGCCTAATATGCTTCACACTCAGCAGGACACAGGTGGAAAGATTTAAGAGGCTTTCCAGAATAAATCTGTAACATGCATTCTTACACCTGCCCTGAGATTTAAACAACTGCTCAGCCAATAACTTTTAATCTATGGCCAGTGAACTAATAAAACAACATAGGGAAGATGGAGTTCCCAATCCAAAAGGCCTGGTAAGCAGCTGGGGTGCATGGCTATCTGCCTGTCTCAAGACAAATCCATGAACAAAGCAAACTTCTCTAATGTGATAGAAACTTATTTCAAGGCAAACAGTATGAAAGCAGAGTCAATACAGAAGTCTTCTTCATCCAGAAGAAAAAGGCAGAAAAAGAGGTGACTTCAGGGATTGGATAGAGGGCTTAGAATTTAAATAATCACCTTTTCAGGCTCAGCAACTCTGACAAAGACCTATTTATAAAGAACCGTGCTGGTCTTCTGCAGCATTATTTATAGTCCTGTATAAAATGAACACTAAGTAGGAAACCTGGTCTATAATCATATTCCTTCTTCCTTCATTTTATTACCACCTTAGAACTTGGCTAACAGGGAGGAATGGAAGGAAAACATTCACATTACACTGAGCTTATTATAATTGTATGTTCTCCAAAGTGATGATATTCTGCTTCATATTTAAGTTGTATTTATTATCAATACCCCCTCCCCCAATTTCTTTTTAGTATTGGCTGCAAGGAAAAAAACCAACAGTTCATTAATGAGGCGTTACTGTTCACCATAAAAATATCAGATCTCAATTTTATCTCAGAATGTTAGGAATTATGATAGAAACTAGTTAACCACTGTAACTTATGGGTTAATTAGGAAAAGGTCATAAAAACTGTCAAACATTAGAGAAATGGTATAAATTCCAATCATCATCTTGACCTACTGACAGTAGTCAAATATAGAGAAATTAATTCTTAAAGATATCAGTGATAACACTGAATGAGAACAAAACATCTTCTGGAGCATTGTTCCAGATACCATGCTAAATCGTTTAAAACTAGTATTTCATTTAATCCACAAATAAACCTATTAGGAAGGTACTATTATGATACCCAATTTACACTTTAAGGAACAGGGTAAGAAAGGATATATTAATATAATTTGCCTAAGATCACACAGCTAGTCAACTTCCAAGCTGGCATTAAAATTCAGGCCTGACTCCAAATTCCATACTCAACCACTCTATTTATATTCCTATGAAAAGTTACAGGTAAATCTGGCAGTCACTTCTTGTTCAAGTTAAACAAGCTTTTTAATAACTTTCTGAATTCTAATTCTTCAAATAATACAGGGATTATAATATTAAGGCCAGGAACTTAACATCTTCCATGATTTAAAGGCAGCCAGACAATTTTTGATCAAGAATTAATAAAGTCCTGAAGTCACTTGTTTGGCGTTGTTACTACAGTTTGAAACAACATTGCTTCAATAGAAAATATGAGAAAATGCTCTGTTGAAATACAAAATCACAAACAAGACATAATGTTTTTGGAAACAAATAGAATCAAACTATTGAGCCAAGCATTATTGGCTATTTCTGAAATCTACCACTTCCTAGCTACGAGATCTTGACCAAAGTTATGTAACCTTTCTGCGCCTCAGATTCTTCCCATATTATCTGGGCCTAAGAACAGTATCAAGCTGATAGGTTTTAAAAAAGGTGCTTTGTAAATGTTCGGTAAAAGTTACCTTCTTACTATGGCTTATTTCTACTTAGAAAGACAGCACAAGCCCAACATTTTATTTATCATGGTCAAGTGAACTATCTGCACACAAAGAACAGATTATTATATGTAACTTGATTATCTCCACTAGTGCCAGAGAAGAGAAAGGATATTAATAATCCAAAATAGCAGGTGGTAGAAAGATTATTAATGAATGTCTTTGGAAGAGGGTTTTATGACTTGCATTTATACGTGGTCGTCCTAGATGTCCTGGGAATTCACATCATGTAAAATAAAAGTGAGATGTCTACTCTATGACTTTGTTGATCCTTTGCACTTTTGTTCAGAACCAAGGAGATGGAAAAATTCTGATCAAACTTCTCATAAAAACCTTTATATATCTATAACAGAAAATGGCAATCAAATATCCTAGATTTTGTTCTTTTTTATTCCTCATGCTACTTATTTTCCACATGAAATCTTTTCCATTACTTTGAAGGAAGGGGGTTTGCCTAGGATTGATTACTTCCTTCTTGGCACTAGGGCCACAATTCAGGGAGCAGCCACCTGTAAAATAATGAGGGCTTTTTATTGATTCCATGGTCAATTGTCTAAGCTTTTTCCAGGTGTGGTTAGCTAAAAGAAAGTAAGAATGTAGCACATTAACCAGTTGCTTAAGCTTTTAAAGTAAAAATACAAATGTTGAACAATAAAGGTCCAACTTGCTTACCAAATATTAAATAGTATGATATTGCTATAGAAATTTAGTAGTGAGCTACTGACACAGGAATAGACAGAAAAATCCAAGTAATATGAAATTGATCCCAGAATATACATAAGATCTTACTCCATCATAAAGGACATGTTTAATGTCAATGGGGGAAACATAGGACTATTCAATTGTGGTGGTTAGTAATTTAGAAAAAAAGTTATAACATTAACCTAATATAATACACTAAATCAATTCCAGATGGATTAAAGATGTAAAATTAAAAATAAAACCATAAAAATACTAGAGAAAGATATAACTAGGTATTTATATAATCCTGGGATTATGAAGGCCAAAAGATGACACTAGTCAGAAAACATGGAGAAAAAGATTGGCAGATTTGGCAATGCAAATTTAAAAGTCTGTTAAAATCAAAGCAAAACAACAACCTCCATAAACAAATTGTAAGGCAATGACAAACTGGTAAAAATATTTAAAACAAAAAATAATACCCTTAATATTTAAGAGCTTTTGTAAATCAACAAGAAATATATAATCATATTAGACTATACAATTAACCATCACCAAAACAATAATGAAATACAAATGGCTAGTTAACATATTTAAAAAGTTCACTTTAGGGCTTCCCTGATGGCGCAGTGGTTGAGAGTCTGCCTGCCAATGCAGGGGACACAGGCTCGTGCCCTGGTCTGGGAAGATCCCACATGCTGCGGAGCGGCTGGGCCTGTGAGCCATGGCTGCTGAGCCTGCGCGTCCGGAGCCTGTGCTCCGCAATGGGAGAGGCCACAACAGTGAGAGGCCCACGTACCACCAAAAAAAAAAAAAAAAAAAAAAAAAGTTCACTTTACCAGTAAACAAAGAAATACAAAATAATGCAAAGTACAAACTGGCAAAGATTACTATAGCTGTTTTCTGGGATACATTACAACACATACACACTCACATAATACCTAGAATATGGAGAATCAGCAACTTCATACATTGCTGGTACAGGTATAAATGATTCAACTTTCTGGAATTCAGTCTAGCAAAAGTGTCATCAAAGGCATACCTGAGCTGACAGAAATCAGAGAGTGGTTGGGGGAGGGGACTGGCTGAAAAGGGGCATGAGGGAACTTTCTGGTAGTGGTGTTTACATGGATGTGTGTAATTATCAAAACTCATAAAAGTGAACAGATAAGAACTATGTATTTTTTAATCTGTAAATTATACCTCAATTTAAAAAAAACAAACAAAAAATGCATACCTGGCTCAGCAGTTTAAATTCCTTTAGCCTAAGGAATAAACAGTGGATTTACAAAATATTTAATACTGGATTATTCACTGATGAAAGGCTTATAATAAAAAGCTGGATGAATTTTTTCACTCTAGACAAAATCATCAATGATGATTATCTGTGGGATATGAAATTAAAATGATTCTTTTCTCTCCTTTTTCAATGTTTTGTAATACTGAATATGTATTATAAATGCAAATTAGATTATTTGAAAAATAAATGACAATTAGTATTAATTTCATCTAATAACTCTATGAAAGAAAATGACACATTGTTTTAAACTGCCTTTAGAGAAATACAAACAAAACTATGTACAATTTATGCATCTTTCCTTAAATTTTGCCTGGAATCCTACTAATTGGGTTTTTCTATCTTGCTTTAAGCATCATCTAACTTCAGATATGGTTAAAGTATCAAAGTGCCTGTTGAGAATTTCTTGATTGCCTGTGTATGATGGCAACTTTCAATCTTTCATTTTGTACTGGCCTGGTTGCTGTCTGTAACTACCATTGTGAAATGACTTTTTAACTACATTGTGCTAATCCCAAGGACATTGGCTTGCTCCTTAAACTTACGTTTTTTAAAAAATTTATTTTATTTTTGTCTGCGTTGGGTCTTTGTCGCGCATGGGCTTCTTCTAGTTGCTGCGAGTGGGGGCTGCTCTTCGCTGAGGTGCGTGGGCTTCTCATTGCAGTGGCTCTCTTGTTGCAGAGCACAGGCTCTAGGTGTGCGGACTTCAGTAGTTGTGGCACACAGGCTTAGTAGTTGTGGCTCGTAGGCTCTAGAGTGCAGGCTGAGTAGTTGTGGTGCACAGGCTTAGTTGCTCCGTGGCATGTGGGATCTTCCTGGACCAGGGCTCGAACTGTGTCCCCTGCATTGGCAGGCGGATTCTTAACCACTGCACCACCGGGGAAGTCCCTTTAAACTTACTTTTCAATAGAAATAAACTACTTTTGCCTACACAGTTTTCTCTGTTCCAAAATGCTGTCAGTTGGGGAAAAAAAGAGATTCTGGAGAGAGTCCACAATCTGTGACTGTATATTCCATGACCAACATAGAAAAGGAAATCTTCTCCACTCTCCTCCTCTTTCTCTATGAATGCTAAATTTGCATTAGCTAAACTCTGCCTGCCTCAGCATTTTATCATTTGGATTCAGCTAAAGAACCTGCTTTACTATACTTACCTACTTTTCTCAACAGATTTTAAAATAGAATTATGCAGCATTACTAGCAAATTTAATGAATATATCTACATTCTTTCTAGGTCCCAGATAACATAAGTATATTAACATTTGCCTTTTTATATATTTTCTTTGAGGCTATACACAATGAGACGACTGTATAGCTAACATTTTGCCAATTTAGTTTATTTAGTTTGTGCTGAGTAATTTGTCAAGCTTTACCAATACTACCCCAGTACCATGCACCCTCCTCCCTCTCCTACACCTAATATTTCCCGAGCATTTCCTAAGAGTCAGGCACTGTGTTGACTACTTTACATGAGTTATCTCATTTAACTCTAATAATAACTCTGAGGTAGGTATTGTTATCTCCATTTTACAGGTGAAGAAATTGAGGCTTGCAAGAGGTTGCTTGCTCAGGTCATTCAGCAGTCATTGTCAGAAGAGGGATTTGAACCAGGTGGTATGATTTAATAGCCCACTGTATAATTAGGAGATAATTCAATATGTGGGATTACAGAGAGCCTCCATGATGGTATATTTCTTTAAAGGAATGTGGAAAGTATTCCAAAGATGAGAATGGGTGATATATGCTGTGACCAGCTCCAGAAGACAGATATTATTATTTAGAATCAAAAGTCTCTGAAAGTCAAGTTGAATTTTTCTTTTCATCCTATTGATTATTACTTCATGTTGAAATCACTGTTGGTAGGAGCTGGTGTTCTGGAAGCAGGAGGGGCTCTTAAGTGTGACCAATAGCTTCACCCTTTATTACTGTGTGATCTTGGACAAATCTAATTTCTTTGAGCCTCAGTTTCCTCATTTATAGAATGAAAATAATACTAATTATCTGATGGAGTTGTTAGAAATAAATCCACCACAGCTTTTGCCTAACCTATGAGTCCTATGAGGCTCTTAGGAGGGTTGAATAAGGGAAGATAGCATAAAAGATAGCAGGGTGCCTGAAATATAGCACATGTAAATATTTGCTTCAAGAATGAATTGGTGGGCTTCCCTGGTGGCGCAGTGGTTGAGAGTCCGCCTGCCGATGCAGGGGACACGGGTTCGTGCCCCGGTCTGGGAAGATCCCACATGCCGCGGAGCGGCTGGGCCCGTGAGCCATGGCCACTGAGCCTGTGCTCCGGAGCCTGTGCTCCGCAACGGGAGAGGCCACAACAGTGAGAGGCCCGCCTACCGCAAAAAAAAAAAAAAAAAAAAAAAGAATGAATTGGTGGGATCTAGAACCACCTTAATCTCCTACTACCAATAGAAGAGCAAAAGCAAAAAAGCATAAAAAGGATGTATACTTACTTTAAAATCAAATATAAGTGACTTTGATTGTCAGTTATTTTATATAATCTTACTAATTAATCTGAATAACTGACAATTGGCTAAAAATATACTTAACAAGTGGTTTTAAAAGAAATGATGAGATTTCATATTAAAGGAACTCTGAAGACATGCCAAAACAGAAAGTCTATGAAAATATAAATACCCCACAAGCAAAAAATATGAATCTAGACACAGACTTTACACGCTTCACAAAAATTAACTCAAAATTGATCATAGACCTAATGTGAAATGCAAAAGTATAAAACACCTAGGAGATAATAGGAGAAAACCTACATGACCTTGGATATGGTGATGACTTTTTAGATACAACATCAAAGGTGTGATATATGAAAAAAATAATGAATAAGCTGGACTTCATTAAAATTAAAACACTTCTCTGTGAAAAACAATGCCAAGAGAATGAGAGACAAGCTACAGACTAGGAGAAAATATTTGCAGAAGATATACTGATAGAGCACTGCTATTCAAAATATACAAAGAACTCTTAAAACTCAACAATAAGAAAATGAACAGGCTAATTAAAAAGTGAGCAAAAAACCTTAGCAGACACCTCACCAAAGTAGCTATACAGATGGCAAACAACATGTGAAAAGATGATCAACATCATAGGTCATTAGGGGATTTCAAATTAAAGCAACAGTGAGATACCACTCCACACTTATCAGAATGGCCAAAATCCAAAACACAGCACCAAATGCTGGTAGAGCATCAGCGAATCCCATTCATTGCTGGTGGATATACAAAAATGGTATAGCCACTCTGGAAGATAGTTCGGCAGTTTCTTACAAAAATAAACATACTCTTACCATACGATACAGCAATCATGCTCCTTGGTATTTATCCAAAAACTTATGTCTGTACAAAACCTACACACAGATGTTTATAGTAGCTTTAATCACAATTGCCAAAACTTGGAAGCAACCAAGATGTCCTTCAGTAGGTGAATGGATAAACTGTGCTACATTTAGACAATGGAATATTATTTAGTGCTAAGAAATGAGCTATAAAGCCATGAAAAGACATGGAGGAACTTTAAATGCATACTGCTAAGTGAAAGAGGACAATCTGAAAAAGCTACATACTGTATGATTCTGACTATATGACATTCTGGAAAAGGTAAAACTATGGACACAATAAAAAGACCAGCGATTGCCAGGGATAGGGGCAGAGGGAGAGATGAATAGGCAGAGCATGGATAATTTTTAGGGTGGTGATACTATTCTGTATAGTACTGAAATGGTGAATCCATGTCATTATACATTTGTCCAAACCCATAGAATGTATAACACCAAGAGTGAATTCTAATGTAACTTTGAGGGTAATGTAACTCTGAGTCATAATGATGTGTGAATGTAGGTTCATCAGCTGTACCAAATGTCCCACTCTGGTGTGGGATTTGATAGTTCAGACGGCTGAATGTGTGTGTGAACAGAGGGAACATGGAAATTCTCTGTACTTTCTGCTCAACTTAGCTGTAAACCTAAAACCGCTTTAAAAAATAATGTCTATTAAAAAAATTCTGAAAAAGAAGTCTCGAGGTTCAGATGGTTTCACTGGCAAGTTCTACTAAATATTTAAAAGAAACAAATAACACCAATTCTAGATAATCTGTTTTTCAGAAAATATTATAGAAGACGTGGAAACATTTCCCAACTCATTTTATGAGGCAAGCATTATTCTGATACCCTTACCAGACAAAAACAGCACAAGAAAACTACAGACCAGTATCTCTCATGAACATAAACACAGGTATCCTCAATGAAATACTAGCAAGTTTAATCCAGCAAAAAAGAAAAAGAAAAATATACCATGACCAAATGGGGTTTAATATGTGAATGCAAGTCTAGTTCAAGATTTGAAAATCAATGAGTGTAATGTACCCTATCAACAGTCAAAGAAGAAAAACCACATGATCATATCAATGCAGAAAAGTATTTGACAAAATTCAATATCATTCACGTTAAAAACTCTCAGCAAACTAGAAGTTGAAGGGAACTTCCTCATCATAAGAGGCATCTACAAAAAGCCCATATTAACATTATACTTAACTGAATACTTTTCCCCAAAGACTGGGAACAAGGGAAGAATGTCCACTCTGACAACTCCTAGTTATCTTCATACTGGAAGTCCTACCTAGTGTAATAGGGGAAAAAAAGAAAAAAGAAAAAGAAAGAAAAAAGGAAGGCCTACAGATTGGAAAGGAAGCAATATAATGGCCTATATTAACAACTTGATTGCATATGTAGAAAATCCAAGGAATCTACAAACAAAACAGCCTTCCCTCAAGAAAAAAAAAAAAAAAAAACCCAACACCCAAACCTCCTAGAATTGATAACTGTGTTTAGCAAGGTTGCAGGATATGAGGCAAACATTTTGACATAAAAATATATCATATTTCTTTGATGAACAATGAAGAACCAAAAAAAAAACACCCCTCCAAAACCCCCAAACCCCACAACATTTACAATAGTTCCAAAAATGGGAGAAATATTTAGACAAATCCAACAAAACATGTACAGAAAATGTATGCTGAAAAATACAAAATGCTGATGAAATAAATCAAAGGAGACCTAAATAAATGGGGACACATATGTGTTCATGAATTGGAAAACTCAACATAGTAAAATAAAGATGTCAAGACTTCACAGACTGATCAATAAACTTACGAAATTCAAATAAAAATCCAATCAGTAATTTTTTGTTGATAGAGACAAAATAATTCTAAGATTTATATGGAAAGGCAAAATGAATCAACAAACTGGACTTCATTAATATTAAAATTTTTTACTAGGTGAAAAATGGTGTTAATAAAAAATAATAAATATGTAAATAAAATAAAAAGTAAAAAATAATAAAACTTTAAAAAGCACTATAGCAAGGGAGAAGATATTTGTAAATCACATATCCAATAGAAGACTTAGATCTAGATTATACAGAAAACTCTCAAAACTCAACAGTAAGAAAAAAATATAACCCAATTAAAAATTAGCAGAAGTCTTAGACATTTCCCCAAAAAGGAAATATGGAAGGCAAATAAACACAGGGTAGATTAAAAATCACTTCTGATTGGTCACTGTAACGAGTAAGACCACTGAAAGACATTTAAAGAAGTTAATTATATCTTCTCCCCATGGTCTTCTGTGCCTACTATTCCCAACCCCCATCTCCAACTACCCAATGATAACACTATGGTAGGTATGCAAACACTCTTCCTCAGGAGAGATCTTGCTGCACATAAAATCAACAAATATTTCTTGGGTCCCTACTGTATGCCAGGCACTAGATGAGGTACCATAGCAATGAAAAGTAGACAGATTATTTAACTTACCTGTGCCTCAGTTCCCTCATCTGTAAAATGAGTATATTAATACCTACCCCATTGAGTTATTGTGCTGATCATTGAGTTTAAGGCATATAAAGTACTTAGAAACAATAGGACATTATTATTATGATAATCTCTTTAGAGAGACTAGGCACAAATATATGTCATATAAGAATTAAAAAACTATATGATACAATATCTAAACAAGCATCTAACTTCTAAAAACAGGGAGAAAGCTCTCTGTGAAGGGATTACAGATATGAGCTAAAAAAAATGCTAGGATTTTGCTAAGTGACAAGTAAGGACTGAAGAAAGGGGGACTTCAGGCAAAGAAAACAGTATGAGCAAATACTTATGGGTGGGAAGGTACAAAGGTTGACTAATGGACAATGCATAGACAGGAAAGGCATCTTGGAGAAAGGACAGTCAGGCATTCCAGGTAAAGGGAACAGCATTTGCAAAGGCCCAGAAGAGAATATAATGAATTTGTGGAAATACAGGTACTTCAATATGACTTCAATATGACAGATGAAAGTAAAGAAAGCAGAGGGTCGATTTTATAGGGCTTTGTAAACTAGACTACAGGCATTAGATTTTATCCTGAAGGAAAGGGGAATCAAGAAGAGGTTTTAAACAGACTAGTAAGACCTAATTTGTAAGTTAGAAAAGTCAACTTGGGCCAAAGCAATCTTGAGAAAAAAGAACAAAGCTGGAGGTATCACATGCCCTAACTTTATACTACAAAGCTACAGTAATCAAAACAGTATGGTACTGGCACAAAAACGGATATATAGATCAGTGAAAGAGAAGACAGCACAGAAATAAACCCACACATGTATGGTCAATTAATCTACAACAAAGAAGGCAATAGTATACAGTGGGGAAAAGACAAGTCTCTTTAATAACGGTGCTGGGAAAACTGGATAGCTACATGTAAAAGAATGAAATTAAAACATATTCTCAAACTATATAAAGAAATAGACTCAAAATGGATTAAAAATCTAAATCTAAGACCATTTCTTTATCTAAGAAAAGATAAAACTCCTAAGAAAACATAGGTAGAACACTCTTTGACATAAATCAGCAATATTATTATGAATCTGTCTCCTAAGGCAAAGGAAACAAAAGAAAAAAGAAAAGGGACCTAATTAAAACTTAAATGCTTTCACACAGTAAAGGAAACCACTGACAAAACAAAAAGACAACCTACTGAATGGGAGAAAATATTTCCAAATGATATGATAAGGGGTTAATATCCAAAATATAAAAACAGCTCATACAACTCAGTATCAAAAAAACATACAACCTGATTAAAAATTGGGCAGAAGGCCTAAATAGACATTCTTCCAAAGATATACAGATGGCCAACAGGCACATGAAAAGATGCTTAACATCGCTAGTCATCAGAGAAATGCAAGTCAAAGCCACAAGATATCACCTCACACCTGTCAGAATGCCTATCATCAAAAAGACCACAAATAACAAATGTTGGATAGAATGTGTAGAAAAGGGAACTCTAGCACACTGTTGGTGGTAATGTATACTGGTGCAGCCACTATGGAAAACAGTATGGAGGTTCCTCAAAAAACTAATATTAGAACTATCATATTATCCAGCAATTCCATTCCTGAGTATTTATCTGAAGAAAGCAAAAACATTAATTCGAAAAGATACACATACTCCAATGTTCATAGCAGCATTATTTACAATAGCGAAGATATGGAAGTAACCTAAGAGTCCATCAACAGAAGAATGGATAAAGATGTGGTATATATACACAATGGAATACTACTCAGCCATAATAAAGAATGAAATTTTGCCATTTGCAACAACATGGATGGACTTGGAGGGTATTATGCTAGGTAAAATAAGTGAAACAGAGAAAGACAAATACTGTATGTTATCACTTATATGTGGAATCTAAAAATTAAAACAGAAACAGACTCAGAGATATAGAGAACAAACTAGTGGTTACCAGTAGGGAGAGGGAAGGAGGGAGTGGCAAGATAGGGGTAGGGGATTAAGAGGTACTATGTATAAAATAAATAAGACACAAGGATATATTGTACAGCACAAGAAATATAGCCAATATTTTATAGCAAGTTAAAATAGTATAATCTATAAAAATATTGAATCACTATGTTGGACACCTGAAGTTAATATAATATTGTAAATCAACTATACTTCAATAAAAAAGGAAGAGTCAATTTGGCTGATGAGTGGTAAATGGACTAGAAAGGAGCATGACTGGAAGCAAGATCGTTAGGAAGCTGTTGCAGTAATCCAGGCAAGAGATAATGGGGCTTGAACTAAGGTGTTAGCAGTGTAGATGGAAAAGAATGGATGTATTGGGGCAAAAACAGAAGGCTTCATGATAGTAGTAGGTGAGGGCAAGTGAGACAGGACTTAAAGATGATCTCCAGGTGTTTGGACTGAATAACTGGGTCAGTTGTGGTTCATTTTAAAAAATAGAGAATGCAGGAAGAACAAGTTTAGGGTTAAGGTCAGATATGCACATACTGTGTTAAAGTGCCTAGAAGACATCCAAATAGAGATGCTTAGTAAGAAGCTGAATACAGGCAAATCTCATTTTATTGTGCTTTGCTTTATTGTGCTTTGCAGGTATTGCATTTTTTATAAATTGAAGGTTTGCAGCAACCCTGTGTCAAGCAAGCCTATTGGTACCATTTTTCCAACAGCATTATTTTAAAATTAAGGTATGTACATTGTTTTTTTAAAACATAATGCTATTGTACATTTAATAGACTATAGTGTAGTATAAATGAAACTTTTATATGCACTGGGAAACCAAAAAATTCGTTTGACTCACTTTACCACGATGTTTGCTGTATTGCAGTGGTCTGGAACTAAACCCACAGTATTTCCAAGCTATTCCTGTACTTGGCTGTATGGTTTAGCAACAAAATCTATGTTGGGGATCCAGATTTGAAAGAGAACTGCTTCCATGCATAGATAACTGTATAGGTAACTAAAAATGGATAAGATCACTCAGTGAGGGTGGAGTGATGAGGTCACCAAAGGAAGAAGTGTGAGGTTTAAGAAGAGGAGATGAACTCTAAAGGAGTGGGAGAAGAAGAATTTTCAATGATGGGTCCTGGGAAGATGTGGTTAGATTGATGGCGGGGGGAAATCAGGTCAGGTTGGCGTTGTAGAAGGCAAGGAAGAGAATATTCTGAGGAGGAAGAAGTGATGAGTTAATATGATCTCTAAACTGAACTGTGTCTCTGGCCTGAGAAGCATCCTCTGGATTTAAATGAAAATAGTGTTCAAACACTGGTGAGAATATTGTCAGAATGGTAGCAGTGCAGTGAAAGGGATGTGTGTAAGTCAGTGGAGAAGGTGAGGGAAGACAACACCATACAGAAGACCAACGAGAAAGATAAGAGGAAGAGATTTGGTTCTTGTTTTTTGATTGGAGAGAGATTTCAGCATGTTTAAATGATAATGAGGAGAAGTCAACGGAAGGGAGAAAGAGGGGATAACTGATGAAGCAAGATCCCTGAGGAGAGAAAAGGTAAGGGATCAACAGTATAGGGGAGATATAAACATTCACTGGAACAGAAGGTAAGGAGAAAAGGATAAATGCAGATGATTACCTGAAAAAAACATTAGAATTAATAAGGGATTTAAAAAATGGCCATACTGGGCCCGTGAGCCATGGCCGCTGAGCCTGCGCATCCGGAGCCTGTGCTCCGCAACGGGAGAGGCCACAACAGTGAGAGGCCCGCGTAACGCAAAAACAAAGAAACAAACAAAAAAAATAAAATAAAAATAAATAAATAAAAAATGGCCATAGACAAGATTTTTAAAAAATCAGTAGCTTTCTTAGATCCCAGAAATCACCAACTACAAAATATATTACAAAGAGCAGTTCAGGACAGCACCAAAAATATAGAGTGCCTGAGAATAAACCTAATGAAAATGTGTAAGACTTTAATTAAGAAAACTATACAATTTTCCTTAAAATTATTAGAAGAAAATAGAGTTGATATCCTTATAACTTTGAATATAGATGATATCCTTATTACCCTGGCGATAGTAAAGGCCTTCTTAAATGAGACATTAAAAAAAAAACCCATAAAGAAAAAGGTTGATAAATCCAAATAAATAAAAATTCTGCCACAGAAGTGCATGCCAACAGCCAAGACCCTCATAGCTACCTGTGGGCTGGGAAATGACCCTATCTCATCATTGGTCTGCACCTGCTGCTAGCCCCTCCAGCTGTGCACTTGCAAGCCCCAACCCAATACCCATCACTTGTATCTACTGCTGTTTGCTCATGGTAAGACCCTGCAGCCAGAGGAGTGTGTGTTGAAACCCAGGACACTTGCAGCAGCTTAGGGGCCCAGATTTAGCCTTATCTCCTGTTAATTGGCCCACACTACAGGGCCCACCTGCAGCTACCCCTCCAACTGTGTGCCTGTACACCCCCAGCCCAACTCTTAATTCCAGCCTCTGCTGCCGTGGCCTGTGGTAAGACCCTATAGCCATGGTAGTGCACAATGACAGCCAGGACCCCTGCAGTTGCAGTGTGCCTGCAATGTGCCCAGGCCCTGGTGCCTACCACTCTGTGTGTGTCTGCTGCTGGCCCCTAGCACTAAGTAGGCACCTGTAGCTCACCCCCACAGCTGACTGTGTGCATACTACTGGCCCTGGCCACCACTGCTACCTGCCCAGGTCCCTGGCTGCTGGACCTGGAGGCACTGCTGAGAATCTGAACAGCCCTTGCAGCCACTGTGGGTGTCCCACAGTGCTCATCAAGGACCAAACAGTTGTCAGTGCTGTGGACCCCAGTGGCCTGAGGTGACGAGATGTCATGCCCCCTCCCCTCCGAACCTGGAGCCATCACATGCTCCTGCACTAGGTGTGGTGCACCACTAGAGCTGGTGTCACAGTATATGTTAGCATTCCCACCACACAAAAGTAAAGGTCTTTTCTTACTGAAGTCAGTCCACAAAGTGTGGAAGAGGTGACAGCATCTTCAAATGTGCAGAACCTACACAAGCCAATGGGGCCTAAGAAGAATCAGGAAAACATGACACTACCAAAGGAACACAGTAAACGTCTAGTAACTGACTCCAAAGAAACAGAGATACAGGAATTATCTGATAAAGAATTCAAAATAATTGTTCTAAAGATGCTTAAACAGAGGCAAGAGAAATCAGATAAACAATTTAAAAAACCAGGAAAATAATACAAGAATAAAATGAAAAACTGAACAAATAGATACAAAACATAAAAAAGAAGTTTTGGAGCTAAAGAATAGGGTGACTAAATTGAATTATTCAGTAGAAAGCTTCAACAACAGACTGGACACCAAGAGGAAGAAATTAGTAAGCTCGAAGACAGAGCATTTGAAATTATCCAGTCAGAGTAACAAAAGATAAAAGACTGAAAAGAAATGAAGAAAGCCTATGGGGCTTGCAGTGTACCATTAAAAAAAACAATCTATGTCTCATTGGAGGCCCAGAAGGGAAGAGAAGGTTAAAGGGGCAGAAAGCTTATTTAAAGAAATAATGGGGAGGAGCTTCAAGATAGCAGAAGAGTAAGACACGGAGATCACCTTCCTCTCCACAAATACATCAGAAATACATCTACATGTGGAACAGCTCCTATAGAACACCTACTGAACGCTGGCAGAAGACCTCAGACCTCCAAAAGGCAAGAAACTCCCACATACCTGGGTAGGGCAAAAGCAAAAAGAAAAAACAGAGACAAAAGAATAGGGATGGGACCTGCATCTCTGAGAGGGAGCTGTGAAGGAGGAAAGGTTTCCACACACTAGGAAGCCCTTTTGCGGGCGGAGACTGCGGGTGGCAGAGGAGGGGAGCTTCAGAGCCACAGAGGAGAGCGCAACAACGGGTGCGGAGGGCAAAGTGGAGAGATTCCTGCACAGAGGATCGGTGCTGACCAGCACTCACCAGCCCGAGAGGCTTGTCTGCTCACCCGCCGGGGCGGGCGGGGCTGGGAGCTGAGGCTCGGGATACAGGGAGAGGGCTGGGGTTGGCTGCAGGAACACAGCCTGAAGGGAATAGTGCGCCACAACTAGCCGGGAGGGAGTCCAGGAAAAAGTCTGGACCTGCCCAAGAGGCAAGAGACTTTTTCTTCCCTCTTTGTTTCCTGGTGCACGAGGAGAGGGGATTAAGAGCGCTGTTTAAAGGAGCTCCAGAGACGGGCGCGAGCTGCGGCTATCAGCGCGGACCCCAGAGGCAGGCATGGGACGCTAAGCACCAAGAGGCCTGTGTGCAAACACAGGTCACTGTCCACACCTCCCCTCCCGGGAGCCTGTGCAGCCTGCCACTGCCAGGGTCCCGTGGTCCAGGGACAACTTCCCCGGGAGAACGCACGGCGCGCCTCAGGCTGGTGCAACGTCATGCCGGCCGCTGCCCCGCAGGCTCGCCCAGCATCGGTACCCCTCCCTCCCCCCTGGCCTGAGTGAGCCAGAGCCCCCGAATCAGCTGCTCCTTTAACCCCATCCTGTCTGAGCGGGAACAGACGCCCTCAGGTGACCTACAAGCAAAGGCGGGGTGAAATCCAAAGCTGAACCCCAGGAGCTGTGTGAACAAAGAAGAGAAAGGGAAATTTCTCCCAGCAGCCTCAGGAGCAGCGGATTAAATCTCCAAAATCAACTTGATGTACCCTGCATCTGTGGAATAACTGAACAGACAACGAATCAGCCCAAATTGAGGAGGTGGACTTTGGGAGCAAAGATATGTATATATTTTTCCCCTTTTTCTCTTTTTGTGAGTGTGTATGTGTATGCTTCTTTGTGTGATTTTGTCTGTATAGCTTTGCTTTTACCATTTTAGGGTTCTGTCTTTTTTTATTTTTAAAATTTTTTTCTTAAAAATTAATTTTTATTTTAATAACTTACTTTATTTTACTTTATTTTATCCCCTTCCTTCTTCCCTCCCTCCCTCCCTTCCTTTCTTTCTTTCTTTCTTTCTTTCTTTCTATTTTTTCTCCCTTTTATTCTGAGGCATGTGGATGAAAAGCTCTTGGTGCTCCAGCCAGGAGTCAGTGCTGTGCCTCTGAGGTGGGAGAGCCAACTTCAGGACACTGGTCCACAAGAGACCTCCCAGCGCCACGTAATACCAAATGGCAAAAATCTCCTAGAGATCTCCATCTTAACACCAAGACTCAGGTTCACTCAACGACCAGTAAGCTATAGTGCTGGACACCCTAAGCCAAAGAACTAGCAAGACAGGAACACAACCCCATCCATTAGCAGAGAGGCTGCCTAAAATCATAATAAGGCCACAGATACCCCAAAACACACCACCAGACGTGGACCTAGTCACCAGAAAGACAAGATCCAGCCTCATCCACCAGAACACAGGCACTAGTCCCCTCCACCAGGAAGCCTACACAACCCACTGAACCAACCCTGGCCACTGAGGACAGACTCCAAAAACAATGGGAACTATGAACCTGCAGCGTGTGAAAAGGAGACCCCAAACACAGTAAGTTAAGCAAAATGAGAAGACAGAAAAACACACAGAAGATGAAGGAGCAAGGTAAAAAGCCACCAGACCTAACAAATGAAGAGGAAATAGGCAGTCTACCTGAAAAAGAATTCAGAATAATGATAGTAAAGATGATCCAAAATCTTGGAAATAGAATAGAGAAAATACAAGAAACGTGTAATAAGGACCTAGAAGAACTAAAGAGCAAACAAACAATGATGAACAGTACAATAAATGAAATTAAAAATTCTCTAGAAGGGATCAATAGCAGAATAACTGAGGCAGAAGAACGGATAAATGACCTGGAAGATAAAATAGTGGAAATAACTACTGCAGAGCAGAATAAAGAAAAAAGAATGAAAAGAACTGAGGACAGTCTCAGAGACCTCTGGGACAACATTAAATGCACCAACATTCGAATTACAGGGGTCCCAGAAGAAGAAGAGAAAAAGAAAGGGACTGAGAAAATATTTGAAAAGAATATAATTGAAAACTTCCCTAATATGGGAAAGGAAATAGTTAATCAAGTGCAGGAAGCACAGAGAGTCCCATCCAGGATAAATCCAAGGAGAAACACGCCAAGACATGTATTAATCAAACTGTCAAAAATTAAATACAAAGAAAACATATTAAAAGCAGCAAGGGAAAAACAACAAATAACACACAAGGGAATCCCCATAAGGTTAACAGCTTATCTTTCAGCAGAAACTCTGCAAGCCAGAAGGGAGTGGCAGGACATATTTAAACTGATGAACAAGAAAAACCTACAACCAAGATTACTCTACCCAGCAAGGATCTCATTCAGATTTGATGGAGAAATTAAAACCTTTACAGACAAGCAAAAGCTAACAGAATTCAGCACCAACAAACCAGCTTTACAACAAATGCTAAAGGAAATTCTCTAGGCAGGAAACACAAGAGAAGGAAAAGACCTACAATAACAAACCCAAAACAATTAAGAAAATGGGAATAGGAACATACATATCGATAATTACCTTAAATGTAAATGGATAAAATGCTCCAACCAAAAGACATAGATTGGCTGAATGGATACAAAAACAAGACCCATATATATGCTGTCTATAAGAGACCCACTTCAGATGTAAGGACACATACAGACTGAAAATGAGGGGATGGAAAAATATATTCCATGCAAATGGAAACCAAAAGAAAGCTGGAGTAACAATTCTCATATCAGACAAAATAGACTTTAAAATAAAGACTATTAGAAGAGACAAAGAAGGACACTACATAATGATCAAGGGATCGATCCAAGAAGAAGATATAACAATTGTAAATATTTATGCACCCAACATAGGAGCACCTCAATACATAAGGCAAATACTAACAGCCATAAAAGGGGAAATCGACAATAACACATTCACCAATGGAGAGATCATCCAAAATGAAAATAAATAAGGAAACACAAGCTTTAAGTGACACATTAAACAAGATGGACTTAATTGATATTTATAGGACATTCCATCCAAAAACAACAGAATACACATTCTTCTCAAGTGCTCATGTAACATTCTCCAGGATAGATCATATCTTGGTTCACAAATCAAACCTTGGTAAGTTTAAGAAAATTGAAATGGTATCAAGTATCTTTTCTGACCACAACGCTATGAGACTAGATATCAATTACAGGAAAACATCTGTAAAAAACACAAGCACATGGAGGCTAAACAATACACTACTTAATAACCAAGAGATCACTGAAGAAATCAAAGAGGAAATAAAAAAATACCTAGAAATAAATGACAATGAAAACACGATGACCCAAAACCTATGAAATGCAGCAAAAGCAGTTCTAAGAGGGAAGTTTATAGCAATACAATGCTACGTTAAGAAACAAGAAACATCTCAAATAAACAACCTAACCTTACACCTAAAGCAATTAGAGAAAGAACAAAAAACTGCCAAAGTTAGCAGAAGGAAAGAAATCATAAAGATCATATCAGAAATAAATGAAAAAGAAATGAAGGAAACGATAGCAAAGATCAATAAAACTAAAAGCTGATTCTTTGAGAAGATAAACAAAATTGATAAACCATTGCCAGACTCATCAAGAAAAAAAGGGAGAATACTCAAATCAATAGAATTAGAAATGAAAAAGGAGAAGTAACAACTGACACTGCAGAAATACAAAGGATCATGATAGATTACTACAAGCAACTCTATGCCAATAAAATGGACAACCTGGAAGAAATGGACAAATTCTTAGAAATGCACAACCTTCCGAGACTGAATCAGGAAGAAATAGAATATATGAACAGACCAATCACAAGCACTGAAATTGAAACTGTGATTAAAACTCTTCCAACAAACAAAAGCCCAGGACCAGATGGCTTCATAGGCGAATTCTATCAAACATTTAGAAAAGAGCTAACCTATCCTTCTCGAACTCTTCCAAAATATAGCAGAGGGAGGAACACTCCCAAACTCATTCTACGAGGCCACCATCACCCTGATACCAAAACCAGACAAAGATGTCACAAAGAAGACTACAGGCCAATATCACTAAGGAACATAGATGCAAAACTCCTCAACAAAATACTAGCAAACAGAATCCAACAGCACATTAAAAGGATCATTCACCATGATCAAGTGGGGTTTATCCCAGGAATGCAAGGATTCTTCAATATACGCAAATCAATCAATGTGATAAACCATATTACCAAATTGAAGGAGAAAAACCATATGATCATCTCAATAGATGCAGAGAAAGCTTTCGACAAAATTCAACACCCATTTATGATAAAAACCCTGCAGAATGTAGGCATAGAGAGAACTTTCCTCAACATAATAAAGACCATATATGACAAACCCACAGCCAACATCATCCTCCATGGTGAAAAACTGAAACCATTTCTACTAAGATCAGGAACAAGACAAGGTTGCCCACTCTCACCACTATTATTCAGCATAGTTTTGTAAGTTTTAGCCACACCAATCAGGGAAGAAAAAGGAATCCAAATTGAAAAAGGAGAAGTGGGCTTCCCTAGTGGTGCAGTGGTTGAGAGTCCACCTGCCGATGCAGGGGACACGGGTTCGTGCCCCCATCTGGGAGATCCCCCATGCCGCGAAGCGGCTAGGCCCATGAGTCCTGGCCGCTGAGACTGCGCGTCCGGAGCCTGTGCTCCACAACAGGAGAGGCCACAAGAGTGAGAGGCTTGCGTACCGGAAAAAAAAAAAAAGTAAAGTCACTGTTTGCAGATGACATGATACTATACATAGAGAATCCTAAAGATGCTACCAGAAAACTACTGGAGCTAATCAATGAATTTGGTAAAGTAGCAGGATACAAAATTAATGCACAGAAATCTCTTGCATTCCTATACACTAATGATGAAAAATCTGAAAGTGAAATTAAGAAAACATTCCCATTTACTATTGCACCAAAGAGAATAAAATATCTAGGAATAAACCTACCTAAGGAGACAAAAGACCTGTATGCAGAAAATTATAAGACACTGATGAAAGAAATTAAAGATGATTCAAACAGATGGAGAGATATACCATGTTCTTGGATTGGAAGAATCAACATTGTGAAAATGACTCTACTACCCAAAGCAATCTACAGATTCAATGCAATCCCTATCAAACTATCACTGGCATTTTTCACAGACCTAGAACAAAAAATTTTACAACTTGTATGGAAACGCAAAAGACCCCGAATAGCCAAAGCAATCTTGAGAAAGAAAAATGGAGCTGGAGGAATCAGGCTCCCTGACCTCAGACTATACTAGAAAGCTACAGTAATCAATACACTATGGTACTGGCACAAAAACAGATATACAGATCAGTGGAATAGGATAGAAAGCCCAGAGATAAACCCATGCACGTATGGTCCCCCTTATCTTTGATAAAGTAGGCAAGAATATACAATGGAGAAAACACAGCCTCTTCAATAAGTGGTGCTGCAAAAACTGGACAGGTACATGTAAAAGAATGAAATTGGAACACTCCCTAAAACCAAACACAAAAATAAACTCAAAATGGATTAAAGGCCTAAATGTAAGGCTAGACACTATCAAACTCTTAGAGGAAAACATAGGCAGAACACTCTATGACATAAATCACAGCAAGGTCCTTTTTGACCCACCTCCTAGAGAAATGGAAATAAAAACAAAAATAAACAAATGGGACCTAATGAAACTTAAAATCTTTTGCACAGCAAAGGAAACCATAAACAAGATGAAAAGACAACCCTCAGAATGGGAGAAAATATATGCAAATGAAGCAACTGACAAAGGATTAATCTCCAAAATTTACAATCAGCTCATGCAGCTCAATATTAAAAAAGAAACATCCCAGTCCAAAAATGGGCAGAAGACCTAAATAGACATTTCTCCAAAGAAGATATACAGCTTGCCAACAAACACATGAAAGAGTGCTCAACATCATTAATCATTAGAGAAATGCAAACCAAAACTACAATGTGATATCACCTCACACCAGTCAGAATGGCCATCATCAAAAAATCTACAAACAATAAATGCTGGAGAGGGTGTGGAGAAAACGAAACCCTCTTGCACTGTTGGTGGGAATGTAAATTGATACAACTACTATGGAGGTTCGTTAAAAAACTAAAAATAGAACTACCGTACGACCCAGCAATCCCACGAGTGGGCATATACCCTGAGAAAACCATAATTCAAAAAGAGTCATGTACCACAATGTTCATTGCAGCACTATTTAACATACTCAGGACACGGAAGCAACCTAAGTGTCCATCAACAGATGAATGGATAAACAAGATGTCACACATATATACAATGGAATATTACTCAGCCATAAAAGGAAACGAAATTGAGTTATTTGTAGTGAGGTGGATGGACCTAGAGTCTGTCATACAGAGTGAAGTAAGTCAGAAAGAGAAAAACAAATACCATATGCTAACACATATATATGGAATCTAAGGGGAAAAAAAAAGGTCATGAAGAACCTAGAGGCAAGATGGGAATAAAGACACAGACCTACTAGAGAATGGACTTGCAGATATGGGGAGGGGGAAGGGTAAGCTGTGACAAAGTGAGAGAGTGGCATGGACATGTGTACACTACCAAACGTAGGGTAGATAGCTAGTGGGAAGCAGCCACATAGCACAGGGAGATCAGTTCGGTGCTTTGTGACCACCTGGAGGGGTGGGATAGGGAGGGTGGTAGGGAGGGAGACGCAAGAGGGAAGAGATATGGGAACATATGTATATGTATAACTGATTCCGTTTGTTATAAAGCAGAAACTAACACACCATTGTAGAGCCATGATACTCCAATAAAGATGTTAAAAGAAAATAATGGCTTTGAATTTCCTAAATCTGGTGAGAGATTTGGACATACAAGTTTATGAAGCTAATAGGTCACCACATAATTCCAATTTGTTTGTTTGTTTGTTTGTTTTTTTGTTTTTTTGCAGTATGTGGGCCTCTCACTGTTGTGGCCTCTCTCATTGCGGAGCACAGGATCCGGACGCTCAGGCACAGCAGCCATGGCTCACGGGCCCAGCCGCTCCACAGCATGTGGGATCTTCCTGGACCTGGGCATGAACCCATGTCCCTGCATCGGCAGGCGGACTCTCAACCACTGCACCACCAGGGAAGCCCTCCAATTTATTTATTTATTTATTTATTATTATTTTTTGCAGTATGTGGGCCTCTCACTGTTGTGGCCTCTCCCATTGCGGAGCACAGGATCCGGACGCTCAGGCACAGCAGCCATGGCTCATGGACCCAGCCGCTCCGCGGCATGTGGGATCTTCCCGGACCGGGGCACGAACCCGTGTCCCCTGCATCGGCAGGCGGACTCTCAACCACTGCGCCACCAGGGAAGCCCAAGCCCTCCAATTTAAAACAATCTTCTCTAAGATGCATTATAGTAAAACTGTCTACAATAAACAAAAATGAATTTTAAAAGCAGTTAGAGAAAAAAAGTCTTTCATACAAGGGAACCCCCATAAGGCTATCAGCAGATTTGTCAGCAGAAACATTGCAGGCCAGGAGACAGTGACAGGATACATTTAAAGTGCTGAAAGAAAGAACTGCCAACCAAGAATACTTTACCCAACAAAGTTGTCCTTCAGAAGTGAAGGTGAGATAAAAACTTTCCCAAACAAAAATAGATGGAATTTATCATCACAAAACCTGCCTTACAAGAAATGCTGAAAGGAATTCTTCAGCTGAAACAAAAAGATGCTAGTTAGTAACATGAAAACATACAACACACTGGTAAAGATGAGTATATAGTTAGATTAAAAATACTCTAGTACTGTAATATGGTGGTGTGTTAGCTACTTAACTCTCTAAAGGTTAAAGGACAAAAGTACTAAAAACAACTATAGTTACAATAATTTTTTACTGGATACACAATATAAGATGATGTAATTTGTGACATCAAAAACAAAATGTGGGGAGTAAAAGAGCAGAGTTTTTGTATGTGATCAAAGTTAAACTGTTATCAGATGCTTATAATAGACTGTTATATCTACAAAATTTTCAAGTAAGCCTCAGGGTGACCACAAAACAAAAACCTATAGTAGATACTCACAAGATAAAGAGAAGGGAATCAAAATACACCACTATGGAAAATCATCAATTCACAAAGGAAGACAGCAAGAAAGAAAGGAACAAAAGACATACAAAACAGGCAGAAAACAACTAACAAGATTAAGCATAGTAAATTCTTACCTATCAATAATTACTTTATATGTAAATGGATTGAATTCTTTAATCAAAAGATATAGAATGGCTGGATGGAAAAAAAAAATAGACCCAATTATATGCTGCCTACAAGAGACTCACTTCAGCTTCAAGGACAAACAGAGGCTTAAAGTGAAGGGATGGAAAAAGATATTCTACAGAAATGGAAATGAAAAGAAAGCAAGGGTAGCTATACTTACATCGGACAAAATAAACTTTAAGGAAAAAATGATAACAGGAGACAAAGAAGGTTACTATATAATGATAAAGGGACCAATTCATTGAGAGGATATAACAATTGTAAATATATATGTACCCAACATCAGAGCACCTAAAATATTAAGCAGATGCTAACAGATCTTAAGGGAGAAATAGATGACAATACAACCACAGTAAGGGATTTCAGTACCCTACTTTCAACAATGGATAGATCATCCAGGCAGAAAATCAATAAAGAAACCTTGGGCTTAAACTATACTTTAAAGACTTAATAGACGTATACAGAATATTCCATCCAACAGCAGCAAAATACACAATCTTCTCCAGTGGACGCAGAACATCCTCTAGGTTAGATCATACATTAGGTCACAAAACAAGTCTTAGCAAATTTAGAAACAGTGAAATCATACCAAGTGTCTTTCCCACCCACAATGGTATGAAAGTATAAATCAATGATGAGGAAGAAAACTGGAAAATTCACAAATAAGCGGAAAATTAAACTACATACTCTTGAACAACAAATCGGTCAAAGTTGTATCAAAAGGAAAATCAAAATATATCTTGAAACAAATAAAAATGGAAACACAACATTGCAAAACTTATGGTATGTAGCAAAAGTAGTACTAAGAGGGACATTTATAGTGATAAATGCATACGTTAAACAAACAAAAAAAGATCTCAAACAACCTAACTTTACACCTCAAGGGACTAGAAAAAGAAGAACAAACTAAGCCAAAGTTAGCAGATAAAAGGAGATAACAAAGATCAGAGCAGAAATAAATGAAATAGAGAAAAGAATAATAGAAAAGATCAACATATCTAAGAGGTGTTTTTTTTGAAACATAAAATTGATAACCCTTTAGCCAGACTTACCAAGAAAAAGAGAGAGAGGACTCAAATAAAATTAGAAATGAAAGCGGAAACACTGCAATTGATGCCACAGAAATACAATGGAGCATGAGACTACTGTGTGAATCATAAAGAAATAGAAAATCTGAACAGATCAATAACAAGTAAAAAGACTGAATCAGTAATCAAAAGCCTCCCAACAAAGAAAAGCTCAGGACCAGATAGCTTCATGGGCAAATTCTACCAAACATTTAAAGAAGAATCGATTATTCTCAAACTGTTCCAAAAAATTGAAGGGGAGGCAACACTTCCAGCCTCATTTTATGAGACCAGAATTACTTTGATGCCAAAGTCAGATAAGGACACTACAAGAAATTAAAACTATAGGCCAATATTCCTGATGAGTATGGATGCAAAATTCTCAACAAACTACTAGCTAACTGAATTCAACAGCACATTAAAAGCATCATACACCACGATCAAGTTTGATTTGTCCCTGAGATGTATGGATGGTTCAACATACGCAAACCAATAAATGTTATATACCACATTAATAGAATGAAAGACAAAAAATTAAAGCATGATCCAATAGACACAGGAAAAGCATTTGATAAAATTCAAAATCCTTTCATGATAAACACTCAATACATTGGTTATAGAAGGAACATTACTTAACATGATAAAGGCCATATATGACAAACCCTACAGCAAACATCATACTCAGTGCTGAAAGGTTGAAAGCTTTCCTTCTAAGATTGGTAACAAGACAAGAGTGCCCACTATTACCACAACTATTCAACACCATACTGGGAGTCCTAGCCCAAACAATTAAGGAAAAAAAATAAGGTATCCAAATTGGAAAGGAAGATGTAAAATTTTCTCTGTCTGCTGATGACATGATCTTATACATAGAAAATTCTAAAGACTCCAACCAAAAGCCATAGGAACTAATAAATGAATTTCGTAAAATCTCATGATATGAAATGAGTGTACAAAATCAAAACATTTCTGTAAACTAACAATGAACTATCTGAAAAAGAAATTTTAAAAATCCCATTTTCAGTGGCATAAAAAAAGAATGCTTAGGGATAAATTTAACCAAGGAAGTAAAAGATCTATACACCAAAAACTGTAAGACACTGATGAAGGAAATTGAAGAAGACACAAATAAATGGAAAGATATCTCATGGATCAGAAGAGTTAATATTTTTAAAATGTCTATACCATCTAAGGTCTTCTATAGATTCAATACAATTTCTGTCAAAATTCCAATGGCATGTATTTTTTTTTTGCAGAAAAAAAAATCCTAAAATTTGTATGGAACCACAAAAGACTCAGAACAGCCAAAGCAATTCTGAGAAACAAGAATAAAGCTGAAGGGCTTCCTTGGTGGCGCGGTGGTTGAGAGTCTCCCTGCCGATGCAGGGGACACGGGTTCGTGCGCCAGTCCGGGAGGATCCCACATGCCGCGGAGCGGCTGGGCTCATGAGACATGGCCACTGAAACTGCGCGTCCGGAGCCTGTGCTCTGCAACAGGAGAGGCCACAACAGTGAGAGGCCCACATACCGCAAAAAAAAAAAAAAAAAAAGAATAAAGCTGAAAGCATCACACTTCCTGACTTCAAACTATAATACAAATCTATAGTAATCAAAACAGTATGGTACTAGCATAAAAACAGACACACAGACCAGTGAAACAGAATCAAGAACCCAGAAATAAACCCATGCATATACAGTTAACTAATATTGGGTTGGCCATAACAGTTCATTCAGGTTTTTCTGTAACATCTTACAGAAAAACCCAAATGAACTTTTATGGCCAACCCAATATTTGACAAGGGAACCAATAATACCCAATGGGGTAAGGATAGTTTCTTCAACAAATGGTTCTGGGAAAACTGGATATTCATGTGTAAAAGAATGAAATTGGACCCCTAATTCATGTAATACCATTCACAAAAATTAACTCGAAATGATTGAGGATTTAAACATAAGACCTGATACAGTAAAACTCCTAGAAGAAAACATAAGAAAAAAGCTGCTTGACATTGGTCATGGCAAACACTTTTTGGATATGACATCAAGAGCACAGCAACAAAAGCAAATGTTAAGAAGTAGGACTACATTTAAAACTAAAAAGCTTCCACGTGGGAAAAAAATCAACAAACTGAAAGGGAGAATATATTAGCAAACTATATACTGATAAGGGGTTAATATCCAAAATATATAAGGAACTTACATAACTCAAAAGCACTTAAAACCAATCTTACTGAAAAATGGGCAGAGGATCTGAATAGACATTTCTCCAAAGAAGACATAAAAATGGTCAACAAGTACATGAAAAAATGCTCAGCATCAGTAATCAGAAGGGAATACAAATCAAAACCACAATGATATAACACCCTATACCGGTTAGAATGGCTACTGTCAAAAAGAGAAGCAGTAACAAATGCTGGTGAGGATGTGGAGAAAAGGGAACCATTATGTACTGTTGGTGGGAATGTAATTTGGTATAGTGCTGTGGAAATAGTATGGAGGTTCCTCAAGAAATTAAAAATAGAATTACCATATGAGCCATCAATCCCACTTCTATGTATATATCTGAAGGAAACAAAATCACTGTCTTAGAGATAGCTGCACTACCATGTTCATTGTAGCATTATTCACTATAGCCAAGACATGAAAACAACCTAAGTGTCCATCGACAAATAAATGGAGAAAGAAAATGTGATATATATATACACACACATGCATATATATGCAATGAAATATTATTCAGGCATAAAATATTGGGTTGGCCAAAAAGATCGTTCAGGTTTTTCCATAAGATCTTATGGCCAACCCTATAGAAGAAAAACCTTGAGGGCATTATGCTAAGTAATGAAATAAACCAGATAGAGAACGACAGATAGTTTATGATCCCACTTATATTTGGAATCCAAAAACACTGAACTCATGGAAACAAAGAGTAGAATGGTGGTTGCCAGGTGTTAGGGGGTGGAGGAAATGAGATGCTGGTCAAAGGGTTTAAATTTTCAGTTATAAGATGGATAAGTTCTGGGGGGTACAGCAACAAAATGGTAATTATGTGAGATGAAGGACGTGTTAACTAACCTTACTGTGGTACACATTTCACAATATATTTGTGTATCAAATCATTATGTTGTACTCCTTAAACAATGTTATATATTAATATCTCAATGTAATTGAGCTGGGGAAAAACAAACGAACAATAAAATCAAACTGGCATGCCACAGACCATTCCAAAGCAGTTGAGGGCCAGTAAGGGGTTGCTGTGGAAGTGGTAAGAATTGTGCTGTAACAGGTCTAGGCCAATGGTGCTGGGCACATTTAATTCAGAAAGCACTACTTTGGTATCGCTTGAGAACAAGGATCACAAACCAGGATCTGGAATGAAGCTTCCCAGGACCTACAGATTGGGTCATAACCTCTGATAAATAAGGACCATCATGACACACACAGTGACTAGATATGCTATAACCCAGCAGTTCTCAAAGTACTGGGGATCACTGTACCTGCAATGTCAAAATAATTTTTGTATGAATACTAAGATATTATTTGCCCTCATTATTCTCATCCTCTCATGAATGTACAGTGAAAATTTTCAGAGAACACATGATGTAAATATGAGATCAAAACAGAGTGAAATGCAGAAGCAGATATGAGAATCCAGCTGCTCCTGTTATGCTAGACATTAGAGATATGAAAAAAAGTAAATCAATACCACTCTTCTCACTATATTTTCTGCTTTGAAAATGTAATTATTCTTCATAAAAATATGTTATTTATGTTAACATGTAATAGGTTCATTATTGTTATTTTGAAGTGATTTAAAATTTCTTAGTATTAATTTCTAATAAGGTAAATATCAATAAATGTATTTCACATAACAAAAGCTCTTTGGGGTCCTCAGTAATTTTTTTTTTTTTTTTTTTTTTTTTGCAGTACGCGGGCCTCTCACTGTTGTGGCCTCTCCCGCTGCGGAGCACAGGCTCCGGACGCGCAGGCCCAGCGGCCATGGCTCATGGGCCCAGCCACTTCGCGGCACGTGGGATCCTCCCGGACCGGGGTACGAACCCGTGTCCCCTGCATCGGCAGGCGGACTCTCAACCACTGCGCCACCAGGGAAGCCCATCCTCAGTAATTTTTAAGAGTATAAAAGTGGTCCAGAGACCAACAGTTTGAGACCTGCTGTCCCACCTACACTAAAGGGTAAAGGTCTCTCACTTGGCTAACCTGGGCTTTCATCAGTTTCACAGTCTCCTTAGAGCTGTATTTGTATTTGTCTACACCAGCTTGTTACCCATGCCTGGCAATGTCCTGCTTGAATGAAGTGGGGACTATAATTAAAATATTCATTTGTTGTAACAGCACCTTTCACTCAATACATGACCAAATCATATACAATATGTATTACATCTGTAATTATAGTATTACATATAAAAGGTGTTTAAAGTTTTGCCAATATAAACAATGAAATGAGGCTACGTCCTTTAATGGTATCTTATAACGAGGTCTAAATGGGTCTAACAGTTTATAATCTTTTTTTTTTTAACATCTGCATTATTAAATTTTCACTGTTTTTCACTGTTTTGGATACTCAAGACAACTGGTACTTGATGCTTCCATGCTATGCTAACTTGGTTCTCAGAACTCCAGTCTTTAGCAGAAACAAACTGTCTGGCTGATAAGACTGATTTTTAATGCAAGCCAAGGTGTAGTAATAAAACTGAAAAAAAAAATCTAGATCATAAAGTTCTAACCCATAGGATTATCTTGGAGACTTTTTCAGCACCAAGAACAAGAATACTTAGAGCTGATGATCTTGCGGAGTTATGTTGGAATTTGTACCAGATATTAAAAACAGAAGCAAACCAGACTGTGTATTTTTTAAAAGTTTACAAGGGCAAAGCATTTCTTCTAAAATGTTATTCTCTTTCACTAACTGCTGTAAAGTACCTTAATTAATTCTTATGATTCTAACAGCCCTAAAAGCAAGTCATAAAAATGATATTTATTTGGGAGTATAAATTGGAATGACATTTTGTTAGGGCCATTTGAAAATATTTAGCAGAGCCTAACATGCATACCCACTGACTAAGCAATTCCAGTTTTAGAAATTTATCCTGAGAAAAGCAGCAATGACATAGATATAAGGATGTTCATTACAGTGCTGTGTATAATAATAAAAACTGGAAAGAGCCTAAATATCCAACAACATGGCACTGATCAAGTAAACCATGGTTCAGCATATAATGGAATACTATATGGTCACAGTACAGAATTCAAACAATATATCATAAAATTACGTACGGCAAGGAAAAGTACTCATTATATATTGCTGAGGGAAAAAAAACCAAGTTATAAAACTGTAGTATTATATTATCTCATTTCTACCTAAAATATGCATAAAAGTATGTGGAAGGGTATATATATATATATATATATATATATATATATATATATATATATATGTATATGTATATGTATATATGTATGTATAAATTAATATTTATTGTTGAGTTTGGGATCACTTCTTTTGCGGGATCTATACTCTGGTTTTTCTACAGTGAGTATCTTTTTTTTATATAATAAAAAATTAAAATATTTACTTGAGGCAACCATGCAGTTGTTAGTGTTTTCCTATTCTTATATTACTGAATACTGTATGTACTAAGGGAAAGTGGTGAAGGGGAGAGAGAGAAGAGGAAAAGGGAGGAAGACAGATAGACATTTATATTATTATTTTATCTTGTATGTTTGTTGTGAAGTTTTATGTTAACAATCTGGAAAGAATTTTCAATGGAACATAGTAGTGAATAGTTAATGTTCACAAGACTGCAGTCTACTCTCATAGATTTAATTTTTTCCCTCCCCTTAGAATGCCAATTTTGTTGTGTAAGGAGCAGGTGGCTTTCTTTTTTATAAGTCTCTCTACTGCCTTGTCAGACAGCTCTCAAAACTTTTTTTGGGAGCTAACCAAGCTTTATCTAACTAAACCCAAAATGGCATATGGACTTCATCCATATGGTCATATGAATCCTTTGGCTGATAACTCCTGCTATGTATCTAGTTGGTTTTATAAAATCCATGTTTGAAGAAGGTTTCTATAGCTATAAGAGTGTGTGATGCTGTGGGATGAAGGAATGTAGTGGCAAAGAGTCTCCTTTAGCTGCTATACTAGAATCTGGTGCCCGTCACTACCACTATCAAATATTGGCAGTATATATCCCAACAAAGGAAGAATGACAATAATTTTGAGTGAAAAATTTCTATCATGCATTTCAGCTTAGATCTACTAATAACACTTCCTTAAATGCCTTGTTAGACAGTGAAATCTGGGAATAATTATCAAACACCATATACAGTGTTTACAATAGAATCATATTTCTTTTCTTTCTCTCCCCCTCCCACTTTTTCTTTTTTTTTTTTTGCATAAAAAGTAGAATGCTGCTGAATGGTACCCAAATGTCTGTTGTATACTATGCCAATACAGCAGCTCAGCCAAAAATGTGAATAGAACAGTTTGCCAAGTAAAAGAAAACATAACAAATTGGTAATGGTTTCTATCTTGACAGAAAATGAAAATGATCCCTCAATGTGTGGTCACTCATGTGGACACATAAAAATGTCTTAGAAGCAATCATTTTACCTCAGATAACAGACCCTGACGGTGTAGTACAGCACTGGCTGACTTTCACTTCTTAGAAAAGCGGCAAGCGTGACCTACAAAATAGTCTGGGAACCATGTAATTTATGCATAACACACATGCACATGCCATGAAGTCATAATATTTGCTATAAATCATTTTGAATACAAGACTTCTTTTCTGAGTGGAGTATACTTTATGAGAGATGATCTAAATCACCAGAGACTTGATAAAGCTGAACTGGTTTATTTATGGACAGAAGTGATGCTGTTGCTTATCAGGTTATAAAATTTCAGTATTCTACAATGCAACAAAAAGGCTGTATATAAGTGCCCCCATGTATTCTGTAAGAATACTAAAGGTACTTTAATTAGATATTAGATTAAAAATATATACAAGAAGCATGTAGGTACATAGTGTAGAGTTCTGACTTTCTGGTTAGGTGACTGCAATTGCAAGCAGAAAGGAACCGCTGGTAATGGTTCCTTTACCCTATTTCCCCTTCCTTTACCACTTATTTTTGTTCCCCAGATGGAGAACTAGCCAATGTCATTGACCAGTGATCTTTTTTTCCCCCAATCTGGTGAAGTTTCCCCATTTGTTTAACTCTCTAATGAGGATGTTAGAACATTGACTGTATTGTGAAATCACATCAAAAACAAGAATGACACTTTCAAAAACACTAATTGATATCTGATGCTAATGAGGAATTCAAAATGACAGGATACTGAACCAAGGGACTAGGAAGAACCTTGGGAAGGTAAACGGTCTTGCCAAGTTGAAAGTAAATTTGAATCCTGTGGGTTATGAGTTTCAAGTGAAACTTCTGGGTTTAAATTTGTTGGTGACTTTCCTGTTCAATAAAAAAGGACTTAAATGGCTTACAAAAAGGTTAAAAAAACTTATTGGGCATCAAACTGCTCTTACAAAACACCATCTTGATGAGTTAAGTGTAAATGAATCAGAAACACATGGATCATATTTCCTTAAAAAATGCATATGGATTCAAAAATAAGGGGAAGAGGACTTGGCAAAACATTTTTTTGTGTGTAGTGGCTGAACCCAAAACACTTGAAAGATATTTTGAGACATTCAAAGAATCCAAAATAAAACTAAACCTGTCCAGTCATTTAAAAAAACAAAGTTTTTCTGTGCAATGTGCATTTATCTCTATGGGTCATTCAACACTCACTGAGCCTTCACCTTTGGCAAAGAACTATGGGAGGAGCCAGCTTCTGCCTTAAGCAACTTTGAATTTAAGTATAAACAAATACACATAAGTAATAGAAACCTATTAAAAGAGACCTAGGGTTTTACAAAAATTGGCATCATAACCCAGACCATACAGAAATCACATATCGAGAAATATACAAGTAATTCCAGGATCGTATGGTAGGTAGGATTCATCCCATTCAAATCATCATCACCCGGCCCTTTTGATTAAAGTTATATATAGTTGCAGAGCCTTACTTGCTTAAATGTTTTCTTAATAAGTGTTTTTATGTCTTTTTTAATATGTGTTCCAGCCCTCTTTCCTCCACCCTCTAGATTTGTGAGTGCTCAACAAATCTTGCTGACTGGTTTCCTGGAGGATGGGAGTGTTGAACAGAGTTTTGAAATAGGGGAGAGATGCTGTTTGGCAGAGAGGAGTGAGGCTATGATTCTAGGTTGGGGTAATGGCACATGTGACAGTTCAGAGGCTCCAGAGGGTGAGTCATGTGTGGGGGGTGACCCACTGGCTTGCTCGCAGCAATGTGCCTGAGCCAGGGTGTAGTGTGGGCGTGGAGGCAGTTAGGTGCGGGGAGGCCTAATATACTACATGTGGAGTCAGCTGGAGGGCAGAGGAGTGTGAGAAGAGAAAAGCACAGTGCTTACTCTTTTTTTTTTTTCCTTTTTGCCAGTATAGGATAAAGTGCTAAGCACAGGACACATACAAGTCATTAATCCCTTTAAGCACAGGACACATACAAGTCATTAATCCCTTTATTTCTTATCAGTGTCTTAAAAAGCTGAAAAATATCCAAAGATAAAAATAAGTTAACTATGCATGTATTGCTAGGATCCTGTAGGTCATAATTTGAAGAGGAACTTAGTAGGATTATGAAATGGACTAATGAGTTCTAAAATGTTTGTGGGAAAGTGTAAAAAGTTAATGACTCAGAATCTTTTAAGGCTGTTTTCTAGCTGTTCAACGTGAGTCTTATCTTTTCCACAATATTAGAAAGTTATTTAGGGCAAGGATAGGGTCATATAGTTCCTGTGTATTTTCTACTGGCTAGCCCAATACTGGGAATACACCAAGCACTAAATAAATGCTTACTGAACTGAAATGAAGTAAAAGGGTGCCAAGGCCCTATAATGATGAGGGTATAATGGAAGGTAAAGTCTGAAAAAAAAAGGGATGATATAGTAGAAATATCCTAATAGTGTCTCTGCTTTGAGCTTGTTTGTTCATGGTAATATAAAGAAATCAAAGGCCTTACCATCCTTCATCATCTTCTACTTCTGGTTCAGAAATGTCATTTTCAGGAGTTTCAGCAATTGCTTGAGTGAGTTTAGATTTAAACTGATTCAGCAGCGCAAGGGTCTGAAATAACAATTAGACTGCTAAGTTTCCTGATAAGGATAAATATAATTTCAGAAGAGACATTTAAATTTGGTAGAAAAGAAAATATCCTTCCAGGATGTAAAACACTTAATTTTTTTAATTTTGAAGGAAAATAACAAAACTGCCTTCCAGCTGCAACAGTGATTGATATTCACAAACCTTGACATTGCCCCATTTGCACTTGCACTGACATTTTCCCTCAGGGATATGTGACTATTTTCTGATTTGGGGAAAATAAATTTGTTTATGTAGAAGATGTTTAAACTTTAAAATGCATGCTTACTAATAGCCAAGTTTTTAATGTCCACAAGATAGGGAGGTACTTCACTAAGACATGTGAAATCAAAAACAAAACACCAAAAACAAATAGTATTGAACAAATTTCCAAAAATATAAAAATGTCAGTGTTGGGGAAGGTGAAATGAATGAACATGTTAATTGTTGGAAGGTGCGTAAATTGGAGTGACATCTTTGGAAAGTTTTTTATACATATCAGAAACTTTAAAATGATCCTTCCCTTTGATTCAATAATTCCAATCCTGGGAATACATGTAGAAAAATAATCTGAAACACTGAAAATGGCTTATGCAAAAGATGTGCACTGCAGCAATATTCATACAAGTGAAAAATCGAAACATGTTAAATGTCTATTAATAAGGAGCTAGATAAATTTGGTAAAAAGCAGTGAATATGTGATTACACTATTATTAAAATTATACACAAGAAATATTATATTCTTTTGTTAAGTGAAAGAAGTAGGATATAAATATCACGTTGAGTGTGTTTTTGTAAAAAAGGGACTATTTCTCTGATATTTTTATTTTTGGCTCCAATGCTCTTTGTAGGTAAAAGGAAACAGCAGGTGCCTGAAATTTTAATCACATTGTCCCCTGGCTATACCTTAACAGTTTGCTTCAGAATTTGAGCAGAGAGTCAGAAATTAGAGAAATGTTTTTTTATTCTATAGTTTTAAAAAGTACATAACTGTGAAATGGGATAAAGTACTACCTTGTCTAAAAAAATCAAGTTTCTAATTAAGATGCTGGTACACTGAATTAAGTACTAAAATACAGTTGACCCTTAAACAACATGAGTGTTAGGGGCACCAACCCTCTGAGCAGTTGAAAATCCACTCATAACTTTACAGCCAGCTCTCCCTCTACATTGGTGGTTATGCAACCAACTGCAGTTGGTCTAGAACTGTAGTACATATTTACTGAAAGAAATTCACATATAAGTGGACCCACAAAGTTCAAAGCTGTGTTGTTCAAGGGCCAACTGTACTTACATTTCATAAGGAAAAATGTGTGTGATAGTTCAATATGTGAATAACAAATATAATAAAGAATCACAGTAACTTGGAGGCTCCAGAATTTATCTAAAATATCATTAAGACCATGGTTCATAAAAAAATTAAGTAGGTTTTGGTGGTCTAGAACCTAAACTCAATAAAGACAGGTGATGTCAAAATGTCTGCAAGAAAGAAAGGCAGTTATTGCTAAAAAATGATAGTGAAAAGTGCCTTATATGCTTCTGCAAAATTTAATGCCCACATGGACAACGGTGGAAAATATATACATTACCATAGTTGCTGAATGAGATGAGTTTTACGGAAAAACTATAAATTCTATAGAATATTCTCATAGGCATTCTGAGGGCTGCTAGCCTGTGAAGGTTTAGATATTTTATCTGTTTCTAGAGTAGCAATTATAGGACTAAGCTCTTCAAACAATGTTAACAGATAAAGAAAACATCCTTTGTTTTAAAACCTTATTCATTAAAAGAAACTTTCACCTACAAACTTTTAATGTATTTGCTTTATAATAAGAAAAGTGATTATTGTAGAAATATTAGAAAACAAAGAGAAGCAAAACAAAAATATCTATTATCCCACCACTAAGAATAAGTAACCATTGTGGACATTTGGTATATATCCTTCAAGGCTTCTTAAGTGTTTCTGTGTGTGTATATATCTATATATTATATAAATATATACCTCTACATGTCTATCTCTATATCTATCTATCTATCTATCTATCTATCTATGATTTAAAAGCAAACCCCATCAATTTTTCATGGTGGATTTTCACACACTTGGAAACGTCTTTTCTGAGGGCATAAAGAAAAATGAAAACAAAGGAGACCTCTTAGTGGAATGAAATTTTAAAACTTCCTAGAAAACTGCGCTAGACCTGGATTTTATTCTTTTGAGTTGGAAGTGGCGAGGCAGTCTGCTTTTAGAGCCAATTAACGTGCTACTGGTATTTGCTCAAAGGAGGACTGGGACTATGACAAACAAAAAAACATCCTCTCAGCCTTTCTTAATTTCTCCTATATTCAAGATTGGACTTTCTCTAGTTGCATTCGAAAGGCAAGAAAGGACACTAGGCAGAAAAGCTAACACCACAAAAAAAAAATGGGGCCCAATATAGGTTGAAGAAGATAGGATCTGCATGGAGGCATTTCTGTTTGGCATCTCCAGGGGAATTAGTCTTCTGGCTTTTGCTAAAGGAATGAAGGGCCAACCATTAACAGCGTGCTCTTCAGCACAGAGCAAGCCTTCCCGGCATGAAGAAGCTGTGTTGAAGGGGCCTGCCCTGGCACACTTTGTGCATGCATATCTACACAGAAGAGTCTCTCAAATGGCCTCTGTGCTGCCTGTCCTGCCCCGGGTCCAGTCTACTCTCCATACTACAGCCAGGTTGGAGGGATCTTCCCATAGTGCAAATGAGATCATATCACCTCCTTCCTTTGATGGCTCCCAACTGCTCTTAGGGTAAATCTCAACTCCATAATATGGCTCAAAAATATCTTGTGTGAACTGGTTCCTGCTTACCTCTCCAGCCTCATCTCTTTCTTTCTCTTAGTCTAAGTTCCAGTCATACTTAACATCTTTTAGTTCTTTGCAAAAGAGGACAAAGACTCCTCATATACTGTCCCTTTAGTCTAGCCATGTTATGTCCTATCCAACCCTCAAAGCTCAGCTGACAAATCATTTTCTCAGGGAGGCCTTCCCAGATTCTTATGCCATGTTAGGTCCTACTGTTATACACTGACATAGTTTCCTGTATCTAACCTGTCATAATGTTCACCCCCTTTTATTAGTATTACTTAACTGCCTCTTTTTCCTGATAGCTCAGAGAAGACAGGGATGTTTCTACCTCATTTACCACCAAATACAGTGATTAGGACATGGTAGATTCTTAATAATTATTTACTAGGAGGGAAGAAAGAGGAATGCAAGAATAAGAGTGATCCTTCACATCTTTAGGTAGTACATTCAGAGGACTTTGTGACTCCATGAAAACAAGTTAATAAAGTACTTTTTCTTAATTTCATTTGATGTGCCATTTCTTTTGAAAACTGCATGTTAGTTCTCTGTAATTACAATTTCCTATACCTGAATTCTTGTTGAATTTTCCTTATGATCATTTTCACGCTGGGCACTGATGCATGATCTTCCTTACCAGTAATTAGGTGTCATTTATAATATAGTTCCTGATTAGATTAATTTATTCAAACAGGCTTGGGCTTTTTAATTTACTTTTATTTTGCCTATTTTATTTATATGCCTAAAATGGCATGTTCTCATGTATATATGGCAGCACCGAATATAAGTAATTTTGGTCTGCCCCCTAGCTTTTCAACATAAAGAGCTGCTGAAGAGATTCATTTTATCAAGTGCCAAGTGCTGCATGGTGTTGACTCCCAAATTGATGAGCTTGCTTCCTGTCTCTTTTTTATTCTTGATTTCTGACAATCCTCTTATATTACTACTTAAAGATTCAGGAATGACTTTCAGTAAGCAGACTTTCATGGTATTATTTATGGTAGAAGTCAACTAGCTGACAAAGTGCCTTATTTACAGGCACTGTACAATTTCAAGTGGAGCTGCCTAGACAGCAGGTGAGATGCTGATCCAGAAGAGATACCTTCATCATTTATAATCACCCCATCTCATAATATTCACTTAGTCAAAGGTTCTACCTGAGTATCTGGTAATATGTGGTTTTACTATGTGCCTTCCTGTGTTTAATAAGGGAGTACAAGGTTGAAACCTGAAAGTTTTAGGCTTTATGCCTTTATGTCAGGAAAGAACTCTGTCATCTGGATCTTTGCTTAAGTGGCCAAGGTCCTTGTCACTTCACCCCTATATTAATATATCCTTAATATATCCATTTTTAAGAGGTGATGTTTCCCCTTGTGTATAATCAAATTAGGCTCCATTAACAACACTTGAAGACAATTAAGAGGCAATGAACTGTGTATGGATTTTGGTTTGTGAAGTTACCTGGTCTTCACGGGAAGTTCCCTTCTTTGCCTGCTGCTTCCTCAAAGCTTCATACTTTTGCTTTTCTCGTCTGTATTCTGCAACAGCACCATCTGGAGCAGCCTCTTCCTCTGAGGAATAATAGAATAGTCTTAGGATAAATAGTAAAAAGGCTCTATGGAAGCTCCACAATGATTACCTAGATTAGAAAGTGATTGATGTTAATTTATCAACCAATTTTATAAACATCTTTATTATATACTGTACTATTGTAGTTGTTCTCAACTGTATTGATTTGACTATAAAATCATCTATCTCACTTTTTTTCTTCAGTTAATTTTTTTAAATTTTTTATTTTATATTGGAGTATAGTTGATTAACAATGTTGTGTTAGTTTCAGGTGTACAGCAAAGTGACTCAGTTATACACATACATGTATCTATTCTTTTTCAAATTCTTTTCCCATTTAGGTTGTTACATAATATTGACCAGAGTTCCCTGTGCTATACAGTAGGTCCTTGTTGGTTATCCATTTTAAATACAGCAGTGTGTACATGTCAATCCTCAACTCCCTAACTATCCCTCCCCCTAACCCTTCCCCCTGTCTATCTCACTTTTAAAATAAGTAAGGTATTCCTAAAGTTCAGCAATACCATTTTACATTATTCTCTTGCCTTATAAGATATAATCTTTCAATACTGGTTGATTTTCCAATTACCTGCCACTTTTGCTCCCCAGTTAAAATAATAACAACAACAAACAATTTCAATTTAATGGCATCATAAAATATAAATATATCTAATAAAAAATCAGTTAGGACAGTTACCTAGAGCAGATAGAAATAATTTTTGCTAAATTAGAAATTAGAAAAAAAAATCTATGGATTTGATCCTGCAATAATTCCATACAAACAAAGATTAGCTAACATCTGGGTTCACAGAATACAGGTTTGCCTAAGAAAAAAAAACGTACTAACATTTTACAGTATGTTACATTTATATATATTAATGAAAATTTGTGACTTAAGGAAAAAAAAACCCAAAAACCTATCTCTTCTCATCTTTGACTGGCAAACCAAGATGAGCCAGTTGAAATCAAGAATACCAGTAATCTTTCTATTCAAGCCTTGGTTTGTTGCTTGCCTCTTTGTTGCCTAGTTTGAGGAAAATAATTAATGTGTAATGTATTAATGATCAGCCATTTTGTTCAAGAGATTGTTTAGTTAAAAAAAAATGTGTGAACTAAGAAACAAGTAGTCTTTTTATGTTTACCTAATATGATTTTGATGTGGGTCAAAGGGTACAAAGATTCAATTATGTGGGATAGAAAAGTCTGGAGATCTAATGTACAGCATGGTAACTACAGTTAATAATACTGTATCGTATAATTAAAATTTGCTAAGAAAGTTGATCACCACACATACACACACACACAAACTGTAACTTTGTAAGGTGATGGATATGTTAATTAGCTAGACTGTGGTAATCATTTAACAATGGTTTCTCTAGTTCTTAGTCTTCTGAGATATTTAATTGTCTGGCTTTAGGATGTCTTTCCTCTCCTCCTGTTTTTATTTCTAGCCAAAATGAATAGGCAAACAGCTTGAGAATAGCTGTGAAATCAGCTGACCTTTCATTATATACATCTGTGATACCAAGATTAAGCCTGCTAAGGTTCCATCTGGACTGCATGGAAACTATAACCCAAACACTTCTACATGGTACACAGAGTCAAACACAATGATATCTGCTGCACAAACTCAACTGTGTGAAAAATATGGTCAACTCTTCTATTTCCTAACTGGGTATATCATATCAGTATAAACTACTTCTGTTTATAGTGTGATCAAATGTTCAGAGCACATTCATTTTTCATGTTTTTATTTCTCAACACTATACTCTGAGTAATTTCCTTAGCTCTATATTTCAGTTCACTAATTCTCTGTTTAGTTGTATCTAATCAGTTTTTAAGATATAAACTGAGTCATTGATTTTAATAATCATAGCTTAAAATTCTAGACACTTGTTATGTTTTATCTTTCAGATTATTCTTGGGGATCCTTCTATTATGTCTTCTGACTCTCTCCCCAGAGTGGTTATTTCCCCATGTGTTTTCTAATTTTTGACTGTGCATGTACCTACAGCTAGAGCTACATCTTCATCATGCTCCATAGGAATCCTTGGCACCCAGGATTACGTAAGGAGTCCTACAGAGAGCTTTTGCATTTGTTTCTACCAGGAAATTAAGGGGTTTCATTAGTGCACAGCCATTTTTTCCCCAAGTTAATTTCCTGGCTTAGGGTTCCTGTACCATATAGGCAGTGTACATTCAGACTTTATAGCTGTGCCTTGTAGAGTTTTAGAGTTTTGATTTCTTTTATGATAGACTTTTTTTTTTCCTCCCACACAGAGCTCTGAAAAATGACATGCTTCTTTGTGGCCTTCCTGACCAGGTGGACAGTTTTTTTAGTTCCTTCCTCTCTTGATCCAAGACTATATCTCTGTCCAAGTGTGAGATTAAAACCTCAGCTTCTAGCTATCAGAGCCTACATCTGGTTCCAATATCCCCCTGGGCAACTATAGTGTCAACTTGCCCACTTAATGCTCTGGTTATGCCTCACCTTTGTTTCTGGTATGTAGGAATTTTCTTTTCTTTCTTACCTTCTCTCTCTCTCCACTCCCTTTCACTTTCCCTCACCCTGCCAGCCCCCTCTCTGTCTCTTTCAAGCTTAGCTAAGTGTTTAAATTGGGCTGGATCATATTTTATCCAGAATTTCTATATATTTGTAGAAGGAGAAAGTTCTGTCTTAACTCAGTCCATGTTGCCAGAACAGGAAGTAGCACATTCATTTCTCATGTACTTGAATGCCCCTGAATAAACAAAAATTGAATAAGTGACTGGATGATTTTAGTCACATAAAACTAGCTAATAAAATATAAAAGGAGTTGGAAAAAAATCAGTTTAGTACAGAGTGCTCTACTTCTGCTTTTCTTAAAAATCTCAATATATGCTGCATGATAATTTATAAATAATGATGCAGTATGACAACTATTTGTTATTAACTGAAATTTCTATAAAATATATGCTAAATAAATAGGAATGAAGAATGGAGGGAAAAAGAACATTTAGTAAAAACCTACTATCTGTTAGGTACCATGCTAAGGTTCTTTGACTATCCATGAAGAAAGTATCTATAAATCTATTTTACAAATTAGGAAACAGGATAAGACCACAATTAGAATATACGAAAGCTGGAACTTGAAGCCAGGTCTCTATGATACTAAAATCCCACACTGTGCCCTACTGTCTTCAATTAAAACTTCAGTTCAGAAAATAAAATTTAGTAAGTGCTGCCCACATGCCTGACACTCTAGGAATGCTATGAACGATATCTAAAGCATACATGATGCAGGCTTTTCATTCTAGAAAGTAATCTAAAGAGTAAAATAAACATAATATATGTAAAATAGTTAAGAAATCAAGCCATTGATTGTAAGTATTATGTTGCTGATTCTTGGGTAGAATATTAGCCACCTAGAGAGGAGTTAAAGCTTACCCATGTGGTAGTGTTAGAATAAAAAAATTTTAATATCTTAGTGACCTCTGAGATAATATTAGGAAATATATATACAAAGGTTTGGTGACAAGAATGTCCAACAACACTATAACCATCAATTTACTACTAGAGCATCAGTTTGCTAGAGCAATAGAACTTAGCTAGTGTCCCATGTGGATTAGCAGCAGAACTTGGGCTAAAACTTATGTTCTGACATAAGTTTTGGTGACAATCTGTAATAAGACTGAAGGTTCAATACTGCACTTTTCCCCCTGCGTGTTATAAAGAATGTCTCTAACTGTTCCCTAAGAACTAGTCAGAAACATAATCTTTGTTCCACTTGAATCTCTTCATTACAAAACCTTTTTGTTCTGAGCATAAAGAAGTGATGACTACTCAATTATTGGTTACTTAGCTAATGAACCAATGGTATCCATCTATTACAAATCTCATTTTATAGATAAAAGGGCTTATATCCTCTACTGTCTCAGTACCAGAGCTCAAGGAGCTAAAAGCTTCAAGTAGCTGCACGTTCATTCATTGTTATAAAAAGTTTAGTAAGTGATTATTATGTGTCAGAAACTGTTAATAAAGCTACTTATAAATGATTTTAAATAGATCTAGATCCACTATTTCAAGGAAATTTTTGAAAAATTCCCATAATAAATAAAAACTTTTATATAAATAAAGGTAAATGTTATTTACTAGTGATAATAGTAAACAACATTTGAAAACAAAAGGGACAGACTTTAGTGTATATAGAAAAATACCAAAGCTACTGACATCTCATCATACTTTGTATCTCGTCATACTTTCTGGAAGCTACAAAGTATGTTTTAATCAAATTTTATACATACCAGATCTTAAATTAATTCTAGGAAAAGTACCAGACTTGAAAATAGCTAGCATGATAGCTAACATTTCAAGTACTCACTATGTGCCAGATACTAGTACCTTGAATTACTTGTTTAATCCTCATAACCAACAACCCTATAAGGAAGTCATATTATTAACCCCATTTTGCTGATAAGGTAACTAGGGCAGTAAGAGGTTAGATAACTTATCTCAGGGATTATAAACACGAGAATAAGAAACCATGCAGTCTAGCCCTAAAGTACAGCCTATTTAACCAGCTTGCTTATTTCTTCTTCATGTCTGAAACACAAGAAAACTTAGAAGAAAATATTCCAATCCGACATAAAAAGGCATCAGGTCACCATACTGGATGTGTCCTGATGAAATAAAGTCCTACCAAAAAAAGGTCCTGAATTCCTACCAGACCATAATAAATGGGAACTGCAGTCTGCCAAACAGTGGGTTAATGAAAATAATTTCCTAGAAAGAGTTCTTTATGGCTTTTCTTGATTCTCCATAATTAATCATATATTGTCCTCATTTGAGTTTTTAAACACTTTGTAGATGCTAACTTCGTTATATCAGAACTGCCTCTTTGTACTGCCCCCCTCGGCTATAAACTCAAATGGCAGGGACAGTGCCCTGTTTGTGGACTAGTATATTCCTTGCATATAGTATGTACTCAATAAATAGTAGCTGAATGGACAAATGAACAGAGTGATCATTTTTAGATCTTAAATTACAACAGTGTGCATGGTTGCCTTATAGCTCTTGCTGGATAGAATGGCTCCTTGAGGGTCTTGTAGGGGGTTAGGTCCCCTAGTGTACAAATACTTTTTCTGTAGATAGCTGCCTAATTAAGTTGAGTTGTAAGGAATTAGATGATTTCTGACACATTAAATAGAGGTGAGAGGAGTAAAAGTCAACTTAAAGGCAATTATCCCTGATCAAGCCCTTGAGCAGTGAGCTTTCTGAGTAGAATCCCTGTAAGAGCTGCAGCCATTCATTGCAGCCATTGAATGAATGTAGCCATTCATTGAGGCTTCATCTCCTTGAGGAGCTACTGGGGAGAAACTACATATCCTCCATCCCAGTCAAAATGCCTGTTTTTTGGTTTGTTTTAGTAAGAAAATCCATTATAGAAATGATAACAGTGGGAATATTCTGTGACATTAAAATGAGAGCCTACATATAATATATTCATAGCTATAATCCATAATATTTATTGAGTGAACCTGTACTAATTTTATTTTGAAGATAATTGAAAGTGTTTAGATGATATCTTAAAAAGATGAATAAGAAGAAAACTGTTTTCTCTATCCAGTGAAACTGCTCAAATAAAAACTAATTCACAATAAAGAAATTATATAATGGAGGTATCTATGTGCACATTTATGAAGAGTAGGTAGAAGTTTAGGCAAAGACTGGGCTAAAAGTTTAATTTTTTCTGTACTATGAACTAAAGTAAGAAATCTGCAATTTATTAATTTCATTTAACCTATTTTTATTTTCAGCATATTTTTAATTCTACAAATCAAACAATGCTGGCTCCATCTGGTGGTCAAAATAAGCCTCTGTAGCTTCATGAAAATTAGTCAAAAGTGGTTAAATAATTTAGGAACTACATGAAATAATATGCTTGAACATTGAACATTGAGGTATGCTTCAGCACCAAATGTTAAGTGGAATTGTCTACATTTACACAAATTTTTAATTTTTCTTTCTCTGTTGTTCATCCTAGCCTCATTTCTTCATGTTATTTTGGAGCTTAAAATAATTCTCAAAAGAAAGTAATATAGAATATTTTCCTCTGTGTTTTTCTATTAGCTGATTTGAGAACTCTGAAGGTAACACATTATAAAACAGTTAAATTTATCCACATTTTTAGACTGTATTCCATTTTGGAATATAAACTATTAAAATACTGATTTTCAGTTGTATTTTCCATTAGGCACTTCCAGGAGGGCTGGCTAGTGAACATATGATAGTTCATATCTAGGGGGGTCTAAATATTCATATTCTATTGGCTATTTAATCTTAAGTTTTAAATTTAGTACAAAAGGAGTATGTCCAGAATCACAAGACAAAAATATTAATACTAAGAAGTTCTTAGAGGGTAATAACTTGCTCATTTTACAGATGAGAAAACTGAGGCTCAGCGAGGTTAAGTGATTATGCCAAGCTGGGAATATCAGAAACCAGATTTTTTGATAACCCAATGTTGTTTCCTCTCTATATACACTGCTATGTGTACTTTCTCTTTGTAGTACATAATCACTGCAGATATATGTCATTACAATCTAACAATCACTTTGAAATTCTATACAGTTGTCCCTCAGTATCTGTGGGGAATTGGTTCCAGGACCCCCAATGCCCATACTGAAATCCAAGGATGCTCAAGTTCCTTATATTTGCATATAACCTATGTACATCCTCCCATATCCTTTAAATCAACTCTAGATTACTCATAATATCTAATACAATGTAAATGCTACGTAAATAGTTGCTGGTGTGCAGCAAATTCAAGTTTTGCTTTCTGGAACTTTCTGGAATTTTTTTCTTCCCAGAATATGGTCTACCGAAGGTTGGCTGAATCGGTGGATGGGGAACCCATGGATATGGAGGGCTGACTGTACATTTACAGTACAGTGTGACCATTTATAAAATGGCATGAATATCCAATATAGGTGTAGTTCTCTAATTAGAAGTTTTCTTAATTTTTACTTTTGTTACTTTCCCTTAAGATATTAGTAATTAAAAAAAAAAAACTTGTTTTGAAAGCCCCACTCCTTTCCAAATACAAAATTTTGCCTATTTTTTTAGAGTATTATATATTGCTTTGTTGAGTTTATAATTCAAATAGCAGTCATGTTGGTAATAATTTATAGTCATAACATCACATAAGTTAATTACCACAAAGTATATATTACATTAAAAATCAACTCAAATAAAGTTAAGTGAACTTATCTAATGAATTAAGAGATAAGAGAACTTAGATTGGTAAAAACAGGTTCTGAACACTAAACATTAAATTGATTTAAATTAGGCTTAGTTGTCTTTTAGTAATGAAGTTTTTAATTGTATAGACTCTCTGATAAGCTTTTTATCAGATGTTTCTCCATTCTTATTAATAATGAGCACAAGAAACAATTACAATATATAAATAGTTACTGAGGGACATGAATGGCTTCTCTTCTGGGGGCTCCAGCTTCCCACCTGTTGGCTATAGTCTGTGCTCCTGTTCACTTTTACCTCATTCCCCCTCACATGGACTTTAGGACTAGCAAAAGGTTGATTGATGTTGCCCCCAGGCCCCTCAACAGAGCACGCTTTGTATTTCTCCATATGGTGTGACCCACAATTCTTGTAGTTTGATGGCCATTTTGACAACATCCCTAGGTTGCCCTGTCATTCTGGGTGTGGAACCTATAAATTATATACTCTATGTTGTAGCAATAAGAAGAAAGCCCCAAATTCTTCAAGATAAAAAGATTTCATGAAGCCAATCAAGGAGAACACTAAAGAAAGAATTGCTATCTAAAAATCACCTAAGGCTATGGTTAACCTAGCAAATTCAACACTGCAGAATATCATGCTTGCTAACAGTACTTAAAGGAGGGTTCTATTATTTTGTAGTAAACTCATGAGGTACTTTTCTTCAAGTAATTATGAGAGTTTCCAAACTGGTTCAAAATAGTCCTTAAATACTTGCATGTGTGGTATGTCAGAGTATTTTTCCTGTTCTCTATGTGACTGAGGAAACTGAAGCAATAAAGTGGCTTCTAAAATACAAGTACGGCCACTACTACCAACACCATCACCAGTTTTTTTTTTTTTTTTTTTTGCGGTACGCGGGCCTCTCACTGTTGTGGCCTCTCCCGTTGCGGAGCACAGGCTCCGGATGCGCAGGCTCAGCGGCCATGGCTCACGGGCCCAGCCGCTCCGCGGCATATGGGATCCTCCCAGACCGGGGCACGAACCCGTATCCCCTGCATCGGCAGGCGGACTCTCAACCACTGCGCCACCAGGGAGGCCCCATCACCAGTTTTTAAGACCTAGCATGTCTGAGATACAATACTAGGAACTCTCTGCCTGCTTTCTCACTTAATGTTGTAACAACAGAAGGAGTATTATCGTCTCCATTTTATGCATGAGGAAACAGAGGTTCAGAGATGTTAAGTGTCTTGCCCAGGGTTATATGGCTAATAAATGATAGAGCAAGGAATTGAAATCAGGGCTGTCAGACTTCAAAGCCCATGCTTTTTCTACCCTATTATACTGCAGACAGTTATGGAGGGGGGCACTGTTATGTATGAGAGTGAGGGAAATAAAGGCAGTTCTGATGTTGAGGAGCTTATAGGCTGGAAAGTGGATAACACGTACTCTTTAACTGTGTGGTGGTACAAATGACATATGAGAGGTCCTGATAAAGTACTTATAAAATTTATGCAGAGGAGGAAGAGGGAAAGTTGGGTGGAGGAAGTGGCAGTATAACTGGGCCTTAAAGGAGAAATAAGATTTAGCCACAGCAGGTAGAAGAGACAACATAACCAAAGCATGAAAGCAACATAGTGCAGGATACACACGAGGAAGAGGAAAAATGTTTTGTGAAAATGAAGAATGGGTAAATAAAATGGGGAATAAGGAAAATAAGATAAAAATCTGATCATGTAAGTAATCTGAACTTCATTAGGGGAAGCAAGGAGTGAAATGGAGCCGGGCCCTATGGTCTGCATGACCGTGTCCGCAGCCTGCCTTTTGTCTGTGGAAGAAATTTAGCCAAAGAATATGTTTAATCAGAGAAGTGAGAAAATGCAGAAGCAAAGAAAAGCAGTCAAACAGGACAAAACAATAATGGTTTAGTCAGTAAGCAAAGTCAAGGGCCTTTAGTTCCTTCTCAAGGGCCACAGATAATATTCTGAGCCATATCCTGTGAACTTGTGAGCTGTCTTACAGATACTGAAAGCCCCATCAGGTGGAAGAAGTTAACTACATGATGACCAGGCTGTAGCCATGACATAAGCTGTCACAATTCCAAGAATTTGCCTCAAAGAACTGGAAACAAACTGACCCTGGAACTGAAGACTAACTGTACCTCAAACAATCAAGATGACGCTGATCAGACCACCCATGACCAATTTCAAGATGCCTGTCAGAGCTGACTGTAGCCGCCTCCCTCAGCCTATAAGAGCTCTTGCCCAGAGGGAGTCGGCCTCTGACGGTGTTCCCTGCACCCCCCACCCCTGGTTGCCGGCATCCGAAATAAAGCAAACTTTCCTTTCCACCAACCTTGCTTTTTTATTGGCTTTTGAGCGGTGAACAACCGGACCCTACTTTCGGTTACAGGAGGAGCCACAATCTATACCTTGCGGGTCACAAGTGTTTGTGAGCCTTTTAGAAAATGAAATGAAGGGTGCTGAACCACCCTAGATTGTTATGTTGCTTGAACTCATTTCTAAGAATTTTTTTAAAGGGTGTTTTCTTATTATGGTACCAGCTTAAGTTAGTTAATAAAATTACAGTGCCAAGTTTCCTGACATCCATACTTAATCAATGAAAACAATGCTTTTCCCAAGTTCAGTGACCAAGAGAGCAAAGGCAAGTGAGTAAGAGAGAGAGAGACAAAGAAAGAAACCGACTCCCCAAATCTTGTTGGAATTTCTCCCTAATTATTTTAGGAAGAAACTTTGAAAAATATCCTGGTAAAATAAATTTCCCCCATCTATCAGAATATTCTAATTTAAATATGAAAATATGAGCCATTATTTGAAAGGATGATACTCAGTGTTTCTGGCTCTGTTCAGTATCTCAGATTTTTTTTTTTTTTTTACCTGCCTAGACTGTTCTATAATCTGGTTCAGATTTTACCCCTTCTTCCCCAACCCCCATCTTTAATGATATCTCTAACAAGCTACATCTTGAGATGAAGTGAGGGTAGAAAAAAAGTTAATCAAACTCCGCTTCATCTGAAGTTGACTGTGTCCAAATATGCCTTCTGGAACCTGGGGTTAGAGGGTGAGTTGGATGGGGGTCACCTTGCTCAATCTTAGTGGTAATGCTGTGAATTGTAGGCCAGTCCTCAATCTGCTGATTCTGGCTTCATGCTAACAGGTCATATTGCTTGTGGCTTATTTTATTTTATTTTTAAAGGAAACGATGCTTTGCAGTTTTATACAGTAGCGGAAAGAGTATTGGACCGAAGATCTGACTCCTCAAATCTACTGTTTAAGTTAGGGTGAGTACAAAATATCTTTAATACTTTGGTTTCTTTCTTTGCAAAATGGACAAAATAATACTTGTTTAATCTACTTCTCAGGACTGTTACAGAACTAAATGTAATGAGGCATGTGACAGGATTTTGTAAACTATTCATGTTATATAAGTAGGAGGTATTATTTGGCAGAGAATACAGGGCACCATATTTTATGTCTATAAGCTACTTATAGCTATGGTTCCCTTCAAATGATTAAATCTCATTTGAAGAAGCAAGGAGTAGACACAATATTTTTCATTTTATTAACATACTTGTTTGAATAAAAAATAGTTCTGTATATTAAATCCTTTCAAAGAACCAATAAAACATAATTGGAAGAAATGTGGAAAATCCTTTTGTGACGTGCATTATCAGAACAATTTGTATTTTTCCAAATTTGAATGTTCAAGGTAGCATTCTTATTATGAGCCTTACTTACAATTCTGAATTTGCTTAAGAATAAGCAGTATCTGCTGGCATGCTGGTAGGATGGAAAATGCTTTGCTACTCCTATCTTCTACCTGTAGCTAACACTTATACAAATAGTGCTTTCCATGTGCCAGTCATTTTAAATGATTTAGCAATAATACCTCATTTAAATACAATAAGGAAGTAGCTGCCACTAGAAAGACCAGGGCATTACACTTGGAAACCTATCCTTTTGGAAAAAACTGAAAACTAAAAAAAGTATGTGATGAGTGAATGTCAGTAAGCTGTCACTGAAAAGGGTGCCAAAGTTGGATCCAAGCTGTGAGTTTCTTGAGGGCAGGGACTTTTCTGCTTTATTTGCCATTTTGTGTCTAGAGCCTAAAATAGTGCCTATATGTTTTCTGGCATTTGATAAAATATTATTATAATGAATAAATTTTTTAAAAAAGGAAAGTGATATTTCAGAGGAAAGTGGATTCTTAAAGAAAGAAATTGAGAGTGGGAAATGGTAGTGTGTCAAAGCAGAGTAGGCTGAAAAACTGGTCTTCTTCGTCTCAAACCATGAAGAGCTGTAATCATTAGGTGCTATCTTAGGCTTAATGTCTCTGAACATTTCTTATATGGTACCCACAGCCAAAAAATGATCAGGAAACAATCAAAATATAATACTCATCAAGGTGGTTTATCAACTAAAGTTGAAGTATCTAAACTCTATGGTACAAAACCATATTTGCTGGATAAAAAAAATGATTTAAAAAGTGCCTAAGTTTTCACATGGCATTAATTAATCCTTTAATGAAGAAGGATTATTTCAGTTTGTTTGTCTGATTAATTTCATAAACTGAAATCGTTACCAAAGCAATCTTACACTTTTTTCTTGGTGAAGTGGAAAATTTCTCACCCTCTTATTTTGGATTAGAACAGAATTACAGACACATTCTCACTGATTAATTTTTTAAAATCTTTGGCTTAGTCATAAAAGAAAGCCAGCACATTGCATGGACTGGGTTCAATATTTTTAGTTAGCAACTCTACATTCTGTTTCCAGCTTTGTCACTCACTGGAGTAAAGGCTTGAGTCGACCTCACAAATGCTTGGTCTCTATTTTCTTAGATGGTAAACTCAGTATTAATTACTACTGCCTTAAGAGTATATAATGTCGGACTTCTCTGGTGGCACAGTGGTTAAGAATCCGCCTGCCAGTGCAGCGGACACGGGTTCGAGCCTTGGTCCGGGAGGATCCCACATGCTGCAGAACTAAGCCCGTGCGTCACAACTACTGACCCTGTGCTCTAGAGCCTGCGAGCCACAGCTACTTAAGCCCGCGCACCTAGAGCCCGTGCTCCGCAACAAGAGAAGCCACCGCAGTGAGAAGCCCACGTGCCGCAACGAAGAGTAGCCCCTGCTCACCACAACTAGAGAGAGAAAACCCGTGCGCAGCAACGAAGACCCAACACGGCCAAAAATTAAATAAATAAATAAAAAGTATTTTTTAAAAAAGAGTATATAATGTAGTTAATTAATCACTGTGATATGCCGTTAAAATACACAGAATAATGAGTGTGAATAATAGAAAAATAAGCAAGCCAATCTTGAGAAATATTTCTGAGAAACTAAGTTGATTGGATTCTATCCCAATAGTCTGCCCAGAATCTTCACAAGATACCACAGACTAGCAAAGTCTTTGGCTGCAGCAGAATAAATATTACAACCATTTTCTCTTCAACCACAGCCAAACTAGTAAGAACAAACATAATTATTCTTCTATATTTGCTTCATATGCAACACAGCACAATATGAAGTAAAGTGTAAGGGACTTCTCCATGGGTTTTATAGAAGGGAAAGTACAAAGGACTTTTTTTTTTTTTTTTTTTTTGTGGTACGCGGGCCTCTCACTGCCGTGGCCTCTCCCGTTGCGGAGCACAGGCTCCGGACGCGCAGGCTCAGCAGCCATGGCTCACGGGCCCAGCCGCTCCGCGGCATATGGGATCCTCCCAGACCGGGGCACGAACCCGTATCCCCTGCATCGGCAGGCGGACTCTCAACCACTGCGCCACCAGGGAGGCCCCAAAGGACTTATTTTTGATGTTGTTTTCCTATAGCAGACTCAGCCTATCTCCTTAAGTCACAGAAAATACTGCAACTAAGATGTTCAGAAATAAACCAGAAAAGAGTGGTAAATAGGAAATTAATGCTGCTAATTCTTGGTTGGGACTATTTGAAAAAAGCCCAAACTATAAGGTTATTTCTAAAAAGTATCATAATATAGTGTCTAATATACACTGCCAAATAGTACACTTGACCCTTGAGCAATGTGGGCAGTTAGCAGTCCCAACACCCCAACTGTTCAAAATCCGAGTATAACTTTATAGCCGGTCCTCTGTATCCGTGGTTCTACCTGCACAGAATCAACCAATCATAGATCGTGTAGAACTGTAGGATGCAGTTATTGAAAAAAATCCATGTATAAGTGGACCTGTGCAGTTCAAACTCTTGTTGTTCAAGGATCAACTGTAATAATAAAACTACAGACTTACATATTAGAATAAAACTTTTATTTAATATTCTTTCTTAGGTGTTCATATATATATATGTATATATATATATACACATACACATATATACATATTTATACATATGTAAGCAAGAGAATATAGATATTCTTTCACTAAACCTTAAATTATTACAGTGAGGGAGAGGGTAAAAAATGACTGCACGAAAATTCCTTTCTATTCTATGTCCCAGACATACAACTTGCAAGACACGAAAAGGTGCCATACTTTCTCTTATTTCCATGCATTTCCATGCACTGTATCTTCTGTCTAGGACACCTTTATTCAGCTGACTCGCTCACCTGAACCAGTAGCCTCAAAAATCTGTAAAAGTGAGGTTTCTAGAATACAAATGACCCACTGAGAGGTGAGAAAAAAAAAAGTAAGAATCCTATTTATATTTTGTTGTTATCTTTTAAACTATTATTTTTTGTGTATGTTACATATAGTACATAATATACTCATTCAGTAGTACCTACATATGAGTCATGAACACATTTTTAAAATATATATTGGAAGTGTTCACAATTTATTTTACAAGCAAAATGCCCATCAGTTGACAAGGAGATAAACAAAATGGGTATTACCATAAAATGGAATATTATTTAACCATAAAGAGGAATGAGATGTTTGATACATCCAACAACACAGATGAACCTTGAAAACATGGTGATAAGTGAAAGAAGCCAGTCACAAAAAGGCACATATTATATGGTTCCATTCCTATGAAATATCTTCAACAGGGAAGCCTATAGAGACAGAAAGTAGATTAGTGGTTGCCTAGGGCTGAGGGAGGGGAAGCTGAGGCTGTAGCAGGAGATAGTAAAGGGTACATCTTCATTTTGAGATGATGAAAATGTTCTAAAACTGTGGTGATGTTTGGAGAGATTTATGAATATACTAAAAACCACTGAACTGCACATGTTAAATGGGTGAATTGTATGGTATACGAACTATATCTCAATAAAACTGTTAAATAAATAAACAAAAAACTTTATTCTACAGGTGTAATAAAACATTTTTTTGGAGACTAACGGTCTCAATAACTGATGGTCTTGCTCTTGGCTTAGTGTATCTAGAAAGCTATGTTGCCTTCTAGATTTAATTGCCTTTCCTTTGGTCCCTCAGACCATGAGAATATATACCATGCTGCACTGGTAACTGGTAATTTGTATCTTTCACCTGCTAAACTACAAAGCTTATATCCTCACTCCACATCACAGATTAAAATAATTTTCAGGTGGCTTAAGGAATTAAGAGTAAAAACAAAATAATAGAATAACTATAGGAAGATATGGATGAATATTTAAACCATTTTGACCAGATACCTGGGGAGTTTCAAAAAATACTGACCCTGAGTCTCACTTCCTGAGCCTTGGAATTTCCAGGTGATTCTAATGTGCAGAAAAGTTTGAGAACCACTGATCTACTGATGAAGGAGAGACCAGGAAAGGCATCTTAGAGAAATGATCTTAAATAACAACTTGAGTATGGAGGCAAAATCCATTACATATAAAAAGCATTCCAGGAAGAGGGAGCTGTGATACAGAGAGGCTGGGGTGGGAAATAGGTTGGTATGCAGAAAAATTTAGCCTGTATGGAGCACAGGATCCATAGTGAGAGATGAGACTAGTGTGGCAGGCAAAGTTTAGTCCATGTAGGGCCTTGTATGGCAATGCAAAGGATTTTATCCTGTAGGAAATGAGACGCCGTTAAATAATTTCATGAAGGGGATTGACAAACGATGAAGTTTGTGTTTAAGAAAAGCCACACACAGAATGTATTGGCAGGATCCGAGACTAGCAACAGAGATCTGTTGGCAGCGTGTTAGCAGGTTGTTAAAATAGCCTAACAGAAAAAATTGTGGCTAAAATGGTCACGGTAGGACAAAAGGTGTGGACTAGAAGAAACCTTAGTAAAAGAGGTGGAATTGGCAAGAGAAATGTACAAAGAACAGATTTATTTTGAGGATATGGCAATATTTTGAGATCTAAATCTAACTCTTTTCATTCAGAAAAATATGCAAACACTAATCCCTCATTGATACATAATAAATGATGTTTTCCTCTAAAAATACCTCCAGGTATCTAGATAATAAAACAGTTTCCGAAATAATTATCCCCGAGGTCATGGATTTCACATTCATTTAAAGAAATCTTAAATTTTTTATTTGCTAAGTAAAATAATAAATTTCCATGAGGTTATAATTTCTACATTTCCCAAATTTCTTACTTTCTTTTTTTTTTTTTTTTTTTCTTGCGGCATGCGGGCCTCTCACCGCTGCGGCCCCTCCCACCGCGGAGCGGAAGCGCAGGCCCAGCGGCCACGGCCCACGGGCCCAACCGCCCCGCAGCATGCGGGATCCCCCCGACCGGGGCACGAACTCGCTTCCCCCGCATCGGCAGGCGGACTCCCAACCACTGCGCCACCAGGGAAGCCCCCAAAATTTCTTAAAAGAAAAATCAAATCTCAAAAAGAAACAAAAAATACCCACTAAGTAAAATTAAAGCTGTTTTGTAAGGTACCATAAGCTCTAAAGTGAGATTTCAAAAGTCTTCCCAACAGTAGGTCCATGACCAAATTAAAGTTAGGGGTTTTCAAAGTGACACTGTTTTCTAATCTTATTTCATCAAAATTATGTACCATTCATGATTTCTCCCTTATACAGATTACTTCTTCGATGTTTCTTCAAGATTCTATAAATTATCGAACTACTTAACTCATGTTACAGAGGTAAACAGGTTATAAGAATATGCCCTCTCATCCAGTCAGACCCATTTCTTTATTTCACGTCCCTCAATCAGGAACCTTTTTTGATTCCAGTATTTCTCACTGTTCTGAATGTCTCTAAATCTTATAGTTCATCTGTACAAGAAAGTTAGCACTTGAAATGTCTATTAATTATGAATACCATTTAATTATGACTATTAATTATTAATACTGTATGATTATTAATTATAAAGTATCTGTTTCTCATGAGTAGTCATATTCTACCCAGCAGAGGCTAGCTATTTTAGAACCAGGGAAAAGCATTCTGTGGGGTTTTTTTCCTGGCTTAGCACAGCGCTATTAGACATTTATTCTAACCCAGTGATTTTGAACTTTTTGGACCATGACTTAGCACAGGAAGTAAGTTTTTCATCTGAAATCTACACACATATAGGTTTGGTATATATATATACAGCTAATATATAAAACTGTATATGTAAGGTTAAACCATATGAAATTAATGGCATCCTATTGTTTTGTTTACCTACAAAAAAGGCAATTTCATATTGTTACTAAACATAATGAAAAAATTTCAAAATTTCATAAAACAATATTTACCCTTACTACCTGTGATGCACTCTGATGTTTTCTGGTCTGTGCCATTCCATTAAATTAAAAATGTTGATTAAGATACACTATTGATTTCATGATCCACCAGTGAACTCCTGGCTACAGTTTGAAAACCCCTGCTCTAACCTCTAACCTACTGTCTAGGCCTGCCTCTAGCTTAAGACTTAAGCTAACAGGATAAAAAGATTTTGAGAGACTCACGAGTGGCCCAGGGCAGCAGGGTAAAGATGAAACAAGTCATAAAGGTGGTGCAACTGCCTGGAAACTCTGTGTATCCCTGAGCACTTGGCAGAATGGCAGGGACCATACTAAATGGGGAGAATTCAGAGTTTGGAGATTTTTAACTAAATTCTTTCTGACTTGACACGACTAAACTGATCATATAACTAGAATGTGATTCAGCATGGTTGACTGGTAATGTTCGGAATGAGGGTTATCCCTTGGGACACAGTGATATGTTTTATAAGGCTCTCTCCAAAGTCCTTTCCTAAATCTAAAAAAAACTTTACATGTAATGCCAGATTTCTTTCCACAAAGAGAGGAAACCCATAGGGAATAGCTCTGTCTGACACTTCTTTTCTTGCTTTCTAGAAGATCATCATTTTGTTGGATGAAATGAAACTTTCCATGCTGCATAACATTTTCTAAAAGTGAAGCTTATCCAGTTCTGTTAATAACTAGTGAAACAGTACAGATGATAACAGATTGCAGACATACTGCTTATATTCTGATTACGCTTTTAGCTTATTAAAAATGATGTTTATATAAAGATCTGTACAAACGCTTAATTATTAACCATTTTGTCAATGAAAACCAGAAAGCATGAGTTCTTATCCAAATGACTCAACTCTTATCACACAGATGCTGATACACGCATGGGCAAGTGTCACTCTCAGCACTAAGGTACAGCTAAATTAGACTAGACTTCAAGCAAGAGCACAGGCACTCAGGCTAACATGGGAGCAAGGAGAATGCTGTTAACCCGCTCTTTGGTGCCTAAATCAGGTGCATACATACCACCTTCTCTCATCCTTTATGTTACCAACAGCTTTATCTCATGGAACAGTGCTGACAGAACTTGAACTGGTGCCAGGCCTACTGATGAGGAAAAAGGTGAAACGGTTGCTGGCTGGAGGGAATGTTTCCTTTTTTGGAAGTAGCAGTAAGATGATATATGAAAACATGGCTGAAATGGACTATCACAGGTTCCTGATATAAAAAATGATTTTAGTTTTTAGGAAACAAAGGATCAAAGAAAGAAAGTCAAATAAATGGCCAATGTGTACAAGAAGGCACTCAAAAACACTGAGATGAAAAATATAAATCTAAAGGAAATAATATCTGGCCACATAGATAAGCATACTAGCAACTGAATTGAGTTCTAGTTCATGCAAGATTATGTTTGGTCCTTTTATATCAGCAGGGAAAGCATCAGAAATATAGTAAAGACAAGAATGCTAAGTCCTAGTCAGTTGAGTGGCCTGACTATTCATCATGCCAATAAAAAACCACAGACCTATGATGCCAATATAAAAATCAGAGGGAAAAGAAATTTCTTGTCTAATTGCAGGAAAGAAGTAAAACCCAAAACAGGTAACTTTTATAATTGTAAAAGCTAGTAAGGGCAAATGGAAACAGTAGTTTCAATAATTAACATCTTTTTTTGGGGGGGGGCTGCACCACATGGCTTGCAGGATCTTACGTCCCTGACCAGGGATTGAATCCGGGCCCTTGGCAGTGAAAGCTCAAAGTTCTAACCACTCTACTGCCAGGGAAGTCTCAACAAGCATCTTTCTTAAACTCAGCATAGATGTATTCATTCTCAAGTCCCAGGCCAAGAGACCCCAACTGCTTTCATCTGTTCCATCCTGTAATCTCATGTTAGAAAATAAGGGCAGTCACTGTGTCTTCTTCACTGAATGGTAAACCTGAATGTCCATCACACTATTCTTCACAAGTTTTATGAACCCGAACATGTTTAACCACAATGCAATGATAAATAAAGGCCCTGATGTCCACCAAAAGGAGCTATAAAATTCAGAAATGCATTTTGAAATGCCAAAGAGGGACATTTGACACACATTTAAATCACATTCAAGATAGTTTTAGGACTTCTCTGGTGGCACAGCGGTTAAGAATCTGCCTGCCAATGCAGGGGACACAAGTTCAAACCCTGGTCTGGGAAGATCCCACATGCCGTGGAGTAACTTAGCCCATGCGCCACAACTACTGAGCCTGAGCTCTAGAGCCCGCGAGCCACAACTACTGAGCCCGTGTGCCACAACTACTGAAGCCTGCGCGCCTAGAGCCCCTGCTCCGCAACAAGAGAAGCCACTGCAATGAGAAGCCAGCACACCACAACGAAGAGTAGCCCCCGCTCACCGCAACTAGAGAAAGACTGCTCGTAGCAACAAAGACCCAACACAGCCAGAAATAAATAAATTAATTAAAAAAAGATAGTTTTAGATATTTTATTATATGCACTCATTTTATGTTATGCATTATATTATATGTACAAATTTATGGTATATATCTATGCATATATACACAGCTAGTGTACTGGTATCTCAGCATATTTGAATATTTTAAATAATTCCTTCTACGTGAAAGAGTTTACAAATATCTTTTTCTCTACTACTTAACCAAAAAAGGTGACAATTATGCCTGCTCACCTTACTTGACTGATTAAAAATAACAATTTTATTTAGCATTTGGAATATTTTTACTGTGGTTCTGGCTTGAATAGTTGCTGGAAGAGATGATTTCTGGTGGGGAAGTGAAGGGAATCATGTGGGCAAAATATGGAGGAATCTGATGGCAAAGCATATTCTGCATACCATTATGCAAAAAGTACATACTGACAGTAAATAAGATATCAGTAACTAATGTATAAATTATTACAAAAGTACTTTAATCCAAAATATAGAAAAGAATAGGCTCATATTAAATATTCAGTGTTCTTATTTTTTCCATTTTGAGACAACAGGCAAAGAAAAAGGTAGATTCATAATCACTTTTCTGGAGGTAAAGGCTCTCTTGGCTCACATGAAGGATTACACAGTACTCCACAAAATACTGTATGAGATATTGACTATTACCACTATGGAAAGAGGACTGCAGTTGCTGTCAGGCAATTTAGGTCCTACCAGTGTGTTGGTGCTCTTGGGGAAAAAATCAATTAACTTATCTGAGCCATAATTTCCTTGTGCAAAATACCACCTGTCCTACCTTCCTCATGGGTTCTTATAAGAGAGAAATGAGGGGGAGGAGAAAAGGAAAAAGGCACTAAGTGATTCACAAGTATGGGCTTGTGTTAGACACAGTTGATTGCCCAAGTAATAATTCTTCTACCTTCTTTTTTGCTAACAAAATCCAGATTTGGTTTAGGCAACAGAATGCCTAGTATCAGAGGACAAATCATGACTGTTTTAAGCCAGTTAGTTCATCTTACGTCTTTCATTTCACTCACTCATTTTCCAAATACCTTTTTTTGAATGCCCACCACATGCCAAACATTGTTCTAAGTGCTAGGGAGATAATAATAAAGAAAAAAGACAAAAATTCTGGTGGGGAAGATAGAAATCAATAAATAAGTAAAACATATAGTCTATCAGAAGGTGATAATACAGAGAAGAACGAAGTAGGGAAGGGCAATAAGGGAGTGCCAAGCAGAGGTGGTCAAAGAAGGCCTCAGTGAGGGTAAGACCTGATAGGTAAGGGGATGAGTCATATGGAAGTCTGGAGGAGCTGCAGTGCAGATAGGGTATGAGCATTACGATGGCCCTGAGGCAGGGAGCCAGCCAAACATGTACTCAGATCAGCAAAGAGGCTACTGTGCCTAGAACAGAGTGAAGGAAAGGGAACTACAAGTAGGTGAAATGAGAGAGGTATAAAGGGTATAAAGGAGGGAACAGATTAGGTAGACCTTTGTAGATAAACATTGAGGCTTGGCTTTTAAGAAACCCACTGGTAGGTTTAAAAAAAAAAAAGGAGTGACAAGATCTGACTTTTTTAAAGGAGCATTCTGGCTACTATGTTGAGAACAGACTTTCAGAGGCCACTGGTAGAAACAGAGATCAGTTAAGAGACAAATGCACTAATCTAGGTGGGAGATGATTGTGGCTCTCACCAGGGTGGTAACAGTGGAAGTGGTCAGATTATATATCCTAGATTAATTGATCAACAGGATGGGAGGGATAAAAGAATGAGAGAAGTCAAGGATGACTCTAAAGTTAACTGACATAGGGAAGATTTCAAGAGGAGCAGGTTTGGGAGATAAGATCAGGGGTTCAATTTGGGACATGGTAAATTTAAGATGCCTACTAAACACTTTGCAAATTATTAGCATATAGATGATATTTAAATCCATGAGACTAAAAGACACCCCAAAGAAGTATGTATAAAAGAGAGAAGAAATTGAAGGCTAAGAAGGTGACTGAAAGAAGGGGAAGTGATCAATAGTGCAAAATGCCGGTGATAGATCACCTAAGAAAAGGGCTAAGCAGTTGACTTGTGAGGATGAAGGTCTAATGAGTAAATTTAAGAGGGAGTGGCAGAAAAGGAATTAGAGATGGCAAGCATGTACATTCTTTCATAGAGTTTTTCTGGAAAGAGGAACAGAGCTAAAGAGGAGTAGCTGGAGGGAACTATGGGGACAAGAGAGGTGTTTTGTTTTTTGGTTTTTTTAAATAGAGAAAATACTGCATATTTTCATGCTGATAGTAAATGATCCAGTAAAGAGGGTGTAGGAAAGAAAAAATTGTTGGAGTGATATCTGCAAGTAGGTAAGAGGCAGCAGGATCTAGTGCATAAGTGGAGGAACTGGCCTAGGAGTATGAAGAACTACAGGGGGACAGGCAAGCAAATGGCACAGATGCAGGTGAGTTCATAGCTGTGGTGAGAGATGTTTTCTTCTAGTTGCTTATAGTTAAGAAATCCCACTCCTCTTTGACAGAGTAGTCCAGTAGATCCAGTTTTGGCCAATGATATACAAAGGAAGGTCTGGTAGGGGATTCTGGGAAAGATGTTCTTTCCCATAAAGAGAAAGGTCCAAGATGAGAAATGCCTTTTGCATCTACCTTTCCTTCTTGCCTTGGATGCTATTTTATGAAGATACAATGCTTAGAGTTGGTGTGGACATCTTATGACTGTGATGGGAAATCTACAATGTATATGCCAGTAACTTTGCAAGTATGGGTAGAAGGAAAGATCCATTAAGGCAGAGGTCTTTTTTTTGCCTCCCCCACCCCAGCTTTAATGAGGTATAATTAACAAATAAAATTGTAAGATATTTAAGGTGTACATTATGATGATTTGATATATTTATACATTTAAAAAGGATTCCAGAGGTCTTCATTTTGTTATCTGGTGTATCCAAAGTGTCCAAAGTGTGTCTGGCACATAGTACACACTCAATAAGTATTTGTTGAATAAATGAACAATGATCAAGATGGGCCATGTTTTTCAGAAACTCACTGTATAGTGATATACACTAGTAAATAAAGAGATAATTACACTCCCTTGCTCTAAGTGGTAAGATAGGGGTAAGCACAGGATGTTGAGAAGCTGAAGCAGATTTAGCAATGAACTTCTATGCAGACTGTGAAATGCAATGAAATTCTTTGAAGACTGTGAAAATAAGCTTGCCACTATTTGTTAATTATAAAATATTTTGTCCCATATGAATATGTTGATAATTTCTTCAATTTCTTTATAAAAATAAATTGAAAATAAATATATTTTATATAATCCTTATATGTTTCCTTAGTAAGACACATCTAGGGCCATGATCTGGGGTAACATTTGTTTTATTCATTAACTTCATTTTTTCCCCTTGTCTCCATCTTTTTTTTGACCTAGGAGTGCAATCATACTGATGAAACATTTTACCACAGCTATCACCAGTTTTTATTGAAAAGCATACAGGATGCCCTGTTTTAAACATTTAAGAGTTTCAATGTCTGCTTTTTTCTTTAGAAGAGTTATATTTCTCTGTTCCATGCCAGCACACTTCTTCCTCCTTTCATTTTAGCAGATAAACCATTATCTTTTTCTTCTGGAATCATTTTTGTGTACCTGAGTACAATGAGTTCCTTTACTATACAACAGAAGATAAAGCCTTTACAATTTTATTATAGGAGCACACATGTGCCATTATATGCACAGGAATAAAATTAAAGCTGAAGTACCCAAAGCTTGGAATATAAACCATATTTATGCTGCTGAAGGCAAGAAAAATTATTTAGTCTACAGTAATGAGTAAGTAGCGGCAAAACAAATATTTGGTTGACTGTGGAAAGCCAATGTTTTCATTACTTGTTACAAGCAAAAAGCTAAAAACAGACTGACCAAGCACATTCTGACAGCAAATAACACATGCATTCATCAATTTTTTGATGCATGTAAAACTATGATTCCTAATTTATGGATTTATATGTAATGAAGGTATAACTAACTTTGCCTTAAATATATTATATGCTATTATATAGCATATATGTATACATACATATATTTATATTGTCCATTTATTTTAAAAAGGTCTATTGCCAATTTTTTCTTTATTAGTAGAAGATACACTTTCCGCCCTTAAAAGTGCTTTAATCTAGTACAATATACTCAACATACTAACAAACTTGTTAATAAAGTGTTTACCTACACATGTAAATAACTGCTTTGATAATCTGCAAAATGGTCATATTTGCTGAATGCTTGCTATGCTAAGAAGTCTGTGATTGGTAATTTATATATATTACTTAATATGTTACATCAAGTTTATTTATTATACTCAGATCTTATAGGTAAAGAAACTGAGGCTCAGAAATGACTTGCCCACCTCCCAAAGGTTGCCCATCCCCCAAGTCAGAGTAATGAAGCCCACATCTATCTGAGAATTCTGTAAAATCATACTTCTGATTGATAGTACAGCAGGAACAATCAAATAGTTCAAGAAAAAGACATTAGGTATACATACAACATACATACATTTATTCATTCACACATATATACATACATATTGCAAATGTAAGAAAATGTAAACTACAGGCAAATCAAGGTGAAAGATGTATAAGGGTTCACTGTACTGTTCTTGTTACTCTTCTGTAAGTTTAAAATTTTCAAAAGAAGTAACCATTTCTTATGATTTGAATGCTTAGTCCCTGGGACCTTTGGAAAATCACTTTTTTCTAGGTTTTAAAAAAGAGATTTAATTTTATTCAACATATATCCAATGAGCAGCTCATTTGTAATACCCCATGCCAGGACCTACAGATCAGCTAGAGTGGTGGTTCTCAGTGTGGTACCCAGACTGGACTTGCAGTATCAGCTTCCCCTGGAAACTTCACAGAAATGTAAATTCTTCAGCTCCACTCCAGACTATCTATGTTCTACTGATAGAACATAGGGCGGTAATAGGGAATAAGATGGTAAACCATTTGAAAGCAAGATTATGGATAACAGAGGTAGATGATTTTATACTTAGATAAGACACCATGGAAGGTTTGTGAGCAGAGGAATAATACAATAATTATATTAAGAAGATCATTCTAGTAGGAGTATATAGAATGGATTACTTCTGGGATTCTAGAGGAAAAGACCACTTTAGGTTTCTTATAACAGTGCCAAGAAAGATGTGTTAAGAACCTGAACTAGCCTATAGGACTACAACAGGACGGATGAGAGATCCCACAACGGGTGAGTACATAAGCCCTATTGATTGGCTGAACATGGCACAGGCACAGAGTGAGGAATTAGGGTGAGAGGAGGGGAAAAGGTAAAGGAGAGACAAGAGTGATCAAAGGTTACTGAGATTTCATGCCTGGACGGTTGATAGAAGAGTTTGGATCCAGATGAATTCACGAAAACTTCCTATAGCTAGGCCTTTTAAAGGCCAAGGATCCCAGCCTTATAATCCTATAAAAGCATGTTCTTCTAAACAGTGTCAAGTAAGGAAGTGGTGATTCCAGCCTTAAGATTCTATAAAGCATGTTCCTCTAAACAGTGTCATGTAAGGAAGTGGTTTTCAGACGTGCAGGTTTTAGAGGTCTGTAAACTTTCCAGAAAAACTTAATGGATGATTTGCTTTTTAATTTTATAAATTAAGAACTTTAAGAAACACTTCTATTAGCTGTTGAGAGTATAAGTTGGTAAAACCACTTTGGAGAAAAATCTCAATATCCAGAGGAGCTGAAGGTGTTCATATGCTGAACATGGTTTGCGTACTGTGTATTTGCTAAGAACATACATCAGTTGAATCAGGGCTCTGACACCTCCTACCTGCCATACATCACGTCCCTTTAGCCCTTAATATTTCAGTTTGTAATTCACAGGAACAAGGGTAATCTCTTATGTAACTAAAGCATGATTATCAAATTCAGAAAATATAATGTTGATGTAATACTTGAATATACCATCCACATTCCAATTTTGTCCAGTGCCCCAATAATGTCCTTTTTTAGTGTTATTTTTTTCCTTTGTTCCAAGAGCCAGTCCAAGATCATGTACTGTATTTAATTCAATGTCTCTTTAGTCTCCTCAGACTTTTTTTGTATTTTATAATATGGACATTTTTGGAAGAATACAGGGCAGTTGTTTTTTTAATAAACAAGTTTGGGTGGACTTCCCTGGTGGCTCAGTGGTTAAGAATCTGCCTGCTACTGCAGGGGACACAGGTTTGATCCCTGGTCCAGGAAGATCCCACATGCCACGGAGCAACTACGCCCGTGTGCCACAACTACCGAGCCTGCACTCTAGAGCCCATGAGCCACAACTACTGAAGCCTGCGCGCCTACAGCCCAAGATCCACAATAAGAGAAGCCATTGCAATGAGAAGCCCACGCACTGCAACAAAGAGTAGCCCCTGCTCACTGCAACTAGAGGAAGCCCGTGCACAGCAATGAAGACCTAATGCAGCCAAAAACAAAAACAAACAAACAAACAAAATACCCAGAAAACAAGTTTGGGTTTGTCTGATGCTCCCTTATTAGAATTCAGGTTATGCATCCCTGGCTAGAGCCATACAAGGGACTTCGTGTCCGTCTCAGAGTATTGTTAGGAGATATGTGGTGCCCCTTATTGCTGAGGTTAATTCTGATGAGCCAGTCAAGGTGATATCTTATTTCTCTACTCTAGAGAAAAATAATGTATATATTTCATATTGCAACTAATAAGCAATCAGCAGGGAGATACTTTAAGATCATGAAAATATACTGCTCTTCATCAAATATGCCCCCTACATTTAGTATCCTTTGATAATTTTTGGCCAAACCAATCTTGACTATGAAAATACTAATTTTCCAATTCTACTACTCCTTTCACATCTACTGGTTGGCATGTTACTACAAGGAGGAGATTTCCCTTCTCTTCTAAGCACTTATTTATTCATTTATAGCATTATCGACCCACAGATTTTAATTTTTTCCTAATAGTTTAAATTTCATTCCCATTCTAAATTACTAGTTTTTACATTTTCTTATTAAGGTAAAATTCACATAAAATTCACCACTTGTAAGTGTATAAGTCAGTGTTTTTTAGTACAATCATAATAATGTACAACCATCACCACTACATAATCCCAGAACATTTCCACCACCCCAAAAAGAAATGGTACCTGTTAGCAGAAACACTTTCAGCAATAAGTCACAATTTTCATCTCCCTGCAACCCCGGGCAAGCACTAATCTTTTTGTCTCTATGGATTTGCCTATTCTTGACATTCCATGTAAATGGAATCATATACTATGTGACCTTTTGTGTCTGGCTTCTTTCATTTAGCATAATGTTTTCAAGATTTATCCAGGTTGTAGCATGAATCAGTACTTCACTCCTTTTTATGGTTGAACTACATTTCATTGTATGGATATACCACATTTTGCTAGGTTGTTTTGTTTGGGTTGTTTCCACTTTTTGGCTATTATGAATAATACTGCTGTGAACAATTGTGTACAAGTTTTTGTTTGAACCCTTGTTTTCAATTCTCTTAGGTATATACCTAGGAATGAGATTGCTGGGTCGTCCGGTAATTCAATGCTTAACTTTTTGAGGAACTGTTAAATTTTTTCCACAGTGGCTGCACCATTTTACAATCCCACCAGCAATGTATGAGGGTTCCAATTTTTCCATATCCTTGCCAAACACTTCTTTTTCTTCCTTTCTCCCTCCTTCTTTCCCTCCTTCCCTTCCTTCATTTCACTTAAAATTTATAGCCATCCCAGCGGGCGTGAAGTAGTATCTCACTGTGGTTTTGATTTGCATTTCCCTGACAGCTAGTGATGTTGAGCATTTTTCATCTTACTGGCTGCTTGTGTTATCTTCTTAGGATAAAGGTTTTGCCTATTTTTATTTATTTATTTATTTTTATTTTATTTTATTTTTAAATTTTTGGCTGCATTGGGTCTTCATTGCTGCGCATGAGCTTTCGTTTAGTTGTGAGAGGGCGCTGCTCTTCATTGCGGTGCACAGGCTTCTCATTGCGGTGGCTTCTCTTTTTGCAGAGCAAGGGCTCTATGCACACGGGCTTCAGTAGTTGTGGCACAGGGGCTCAGTAGTTGTGGCTCATGGGCTCTAGAGTGCAGGCTCAGCAGTTGTGGTGCATGGGCTTAGCTGCTCTGCAGCGTGTGGGATCTTCCCAGACCAGGGCTTGAACCCGTGTCCCCTGCATTGGCAGGCGGATTCTTAACCACTGTGCCACCAGGGAAGTCCTCGCCTATTTTTAAATTGGGTTGTTTATCTTTGTGTTCTTGAGTTGTATATCCTTAACTAGTTGCAGCTCAAATTATTCCACATTTGATCTGGGAGTGGGGAGGGACCTTTCAAGATGCCTCCTATGACTTCTTGACACCTGCCTGCATAACAGGTGTTCCAGGCTTGGGAATACTCCATTTCTCCAAAGAGCCCTGGTTCCTTTCAGTGGGAAATAGTATTAGAAACCAATATGTGGGTGCCAGGTGTGCTCATTGCTATTGATTCCATGCTTTTAGGGCTTTTTTAGCAATCGGAAGTAGGAATTACATATATACGTGTATATGTATATACACGTATATATGAAATTTCATATATACATGAAATCATGAGTTTATGCAAATCCAATCCCTCCCCCAAAGTGTTTCCTCATCTTCCTTCATTCTGTATTTTTATCTCCTTTCTTCTGTAATGAGAACTCTGGCTCCCTACAACATCGACATATGTATTAATTAACTAAATCTCTCATTCATAAACATACTTTTATAATTAATAGGTCTATAGCACAACAAAAATAAAACCTACTAAGAAGAGTTCAAGGGCTTCCCTGGTGGTGCAGTGGTTGAGAGTCCGCCTGACGATGCAGGGTACACGGTTCGTGCCCCGGTCCGGGAAGATCCCACATGCCGCGGAGCGGCTGGGCCCATGAGCCATGGCTGCTAAGCCTGCGCGTCCGGAGCCTGTGCTCCGCAATGGGAGAGGTCACAACAGTAAGAGGCCCGCATACCACAAAAAAAAAAAAAAAAAGAGTTCAAGATTTGTATGCTATTCTCATTTTCCCCCCAGACCAAAGATAATATAGTCAAAATACTAAGTTCAAAGTTTGAATTAATTTTCTCTTTCTTTTATTCCCCATCAGTGTAATGTTATTCATTTGACATATAGTTGGGTTTATTTGTTTCTGTTTACACTCAGTTTTAGTTCTTTTTTTTTCCTTCCCTTGCTTGTTGATTTGATTTAACTTTTAAAATACATAGAACATGAGTATATTTCCCAAAGTCAAAACCATATCAAAAGACAAATGCAGAGCACCACAATGTTCATAGCAGCACTATTTACAACAGCCAAGACATGAAAGCAACCTAAGTGCCCATCAACGGACAACTGGCTTAAGAAAATGTGGTATACATACATAATAGAATATTACTCAGCCATAAAAAAGGATGAAATACTGCCACTTGCAGCAACATGGATGGACCTAGAGAATATTATACTAAATGAAGTATGTCAGATACAAAAAGACAAATATTATATGATATTACTTATATGTGGAATCTAAAAAATAATACTAATGAATATAAAAACAGAAACAGACTCACAAACCGAAATAGATTCACAAAAACAGAAAACAAACATGGTTAACTAAGGGAAAAGGGAGGCAGGGAGGAATAAATTAGGAGTGTGGGATTAACAGATTCAAACTATTACACATAAAATAGATAAGCAACAAGGATTTACAGTATAGCACAGGGAACTATATTCAATATCTTGTAATAAGTTATAATGGAAAATAATCTGTAAATATATATATGTGTGTACATATATATATATATATATATATATATATATATAAACTGAACCACATTGCTGTATACCTGAAACTAACACAATATTGTAAATCAACTATACTGCAATTAAAAAAGAAAAGGACGATTTTGGTACAGTTTTGTAGTTAAGAACCTAGATCCCAATAAATAATTAGAAGTTGTAAAAAGAGGAGGCAGGATTTAAGACTACTCTTTTCAGAAGTAGGTCAATAGTGGAAGGCTATCTACATGTTATTTTAAGCTGGTAGTAGTATCAACTATCTAAAGAATTCTATTCACCATTCTAACTACTTAAAAGAATGAAGTGACTTAAAGGTTAATGTTCAATAAACACTGATATTACAGAGTAAAACACCATTCTTTGAGAACAGTTTTTAGGAATGCCTCTTGCTTTTTAGAGCAAAAAAAATCAAAGGAAGCCGACTGCTCATAATATAAAATGGTGGTGAACCCCAGCTCAGAGAGATATTAAAAAGTGAGAAAGTTAAAGAAATTGAAAAGACATTCTGTGAGATAACTCTGTGAAGGAAGTAGTATAATATGCTCTTTTCCTTCTTTTATTTGAAGTCTGCCATCTAATAATTTCTTTTCCAACACTTTACCAGTCTTACAACACAGAGATTTTAAAAACAAACAAACGATCGAACAAACAAACTTTCTGGCAACTTAAAATTAGTAGAATTGTCATTACCTAACATTATATTGTATATTTACTTCTTTTACTGCCTATCCCAACTCACCCCATGCCCAAATGGAATGTAAGTTCCATGAGAACAGATACTTCATCGTTTTGTTCTTTGCTTTCTCCTCAGAGCATCGAATGTTTAAAATATAGTAGGTACTCAACAAATATGGATTAATAAACAGAAAATCAAATATAGAATACTAATGCATATAAAGGAAAGAGAAAGCCTAGGAAAAAAAGGTTTATATGATATAAATAATATCAGCCCTGTGGACTACTAGGAATTGACTATGTATTTGGTTTATTAGATCATTGCTAAATATCTAAGATATAGAGTCAAGAGTTTATAAAATTCCGTATTAAAGTAAGATTAAAATATTGTCTTGAGTAAAATAAATGGTTTAAAGTTTCAAAAGTTATGTATATTTACTTGAAATTATGTTTAATTCAATGAAAGAATTATTTATTGTGAGCCTTCAGTATATATGATATAGATTGATACATAAGATTAATACAAGGCAGAATATAGTAACTATCAAAGAAATTCACTGAGATATACAGGGAAATGTATTTTGAAATGTGTCTGAGGTGTGGAGCTAGAAATGAAGACTGGTGAACCAGTAACCACATCTTTTATGGGATTTTGATTAGAGTCTAAGGGAGTTTGGGAAAGGTTCTCAAGAGGCGGAGTGTTTGAGATGGGGCACGAAGGACAAAAATTCCATAGACTAAAATGGTGGAAGAATGGTGCAATAGAATTGAATAAGCAATATGACATAGACAGGAAAGGGTGGGCTGTGGTCAAGGATCCATGAGGGCAGCTGGGGGAGAAAATGGAATCTGGGGAGATAATGGAAGAAAGGACTTCAAATCTGTTTTATAGCAGATCCTGAGGACTCTGCATATAGTTTTCTAGAGAACAAGATGGGCACAGATCAAGGGATTTTGCTTACCTTATCTGATTTAATCATCTGGACAATCATGGAAAGTTGTATTACCACTGTGGTGGACACACCCCTCCCTGCACGCCTGAGTCCATGTGACTCTAGGGATGCTGACTCTATCTCTGCCTTGAGAAACGGCATGTGACTCAGGACTGGTGAATCAGAGCCTTTAATTCTATAGCTACAGTAATCATTTCAGGATGGGCAGATGTTGAGACCTCTGGAAAAAAGGCAAGCATCCTTTATCCACTGGATTAGAGTCAGGGAAGATGTGAGTTGATATGACTATTCAAACCCATGAGGGGGAAAGCCTGAATAGCACAAATAAGCATGTGTACATGGGGTTTGGGGTGGGGATATGAAAGCAGAATCAAAAGATGGAGACATAGAGAAAACCAAGGTCTACTTGATATCATTTTAGGCTCTGATAAAGCTGTACCTGAAATCAGTTCTACCTATAGCTCCAATATAAGCTTTTTAGAATAAGCATGGTTAACTATTTGAACCCATAAGATTCCCAACTGATAGAATGTCATTTCCATTTTACAGGTGAAGAAACTGAAGGATAGAGAAAGAAATTTGTCCAAGATCACATAGGTCTTAAAAAACAGATTTATAGCTCTAACTCATATTTGATGGCTCCAGGCCCATGTTGCTAACTACAAATTTTTAGTTTTGTGTGTTTTCATATGTATGTGTATATATGTGTCTAAGAAAGAGAGAGGGAGACAGAAAATCAGGGCTTAACTTTAGTTTATTTTGGTATATAAAAATAATAACTACTACTCATTGAGCATACTATGCTAAAATTTGTATAGATGCCAATCATTAGCAGCTTGTCCATATCCACTTTTAATAGAATCTTTCTTGTCCACAACTGCTGCTCCTTCTATTAGCCTCAGAAGCTAGAGTCTGGGGTGGCATGTGAGCCATGCATGCTCACAAGGGGCTATGACTTGTGTAGATAGTCAAAATATGTGATAGGCCAATCAAATTCCTTTCTTGAAAATATGGTGAGGCTGCACCAGTTGGTGGTAGGCAAAAGGATGTGCATATTCAGAGTTGGGGTGGTCATTATGAGACTGTGTGCAACACAGAATTCTAAAGGATAATAAAAAGAGAAGACTGTATAGAAGGAAGAGTTACAGGGCAGATGTAGAAAGAAAGAAAAGCAGAGATACAAAGAGGAAAGGAGATTACATATCTCTGGAAGGAGAACAACTTCAGTTTCTGGTCACATTCTCTTTGGTTTCTGTCTTTGGGTATTCATGAGATTCCACTGTATGCTTACAAAAACCTCCCTTTTACTTAAGGTAGCTTGACTAGTTCTTGAACCATGAAACCAATAAAGTATAGACTAGAACAATATATCATCCAAGTGAATTATTCAGTGAATTAACCCGTGAAGTAAGTTATTTTCAAGATAAAGAAACTGAGGTTCAGAGAGTTTAAGGAAAACAACTAATATGAGACGAAGCTAGGATTAAACCTCAGGTCCATGTGTCTTAACTCCACAGGTGTAGCACTAACTGGAATAAGGAAACCAACTAGGAATTAATGACAATATTTTAGTAAGAGGTAGTGAGAGACACACCTAGAGCAATGGATGAGGTAACATAACTGAAAGGACAGGTAAAAAATGTACGGGGTTGGGCTTCCCTGGTGGCGCAGTGGTTGAGAGTCCGCCTGCCGATGCAGGGGACACAGGTTCGTGCCCCGGTCCGGGAAGATCCAACATGCCGCGGAGTGGCTGGGCCCGTGAGCCATGGCCGCTAAGCCTGCACGTCCGGAGCCTGTGCTCCGCAACGGGAGAGGCCACGACAGTGAGAGGCCTGTGTACCGCAAAAAAAAAAAAAAAACAAAACTGTACAGGGTTGCCTATAGGGGTAGGGATGAAGGGTGAGTAGAGATGAGGGATGAGTAAAGAAGTGGAAGAAGCCAAAGATGATACTGAGATTTCTTAACTTGGCTGACTAGAAGAACACTGGTGCCATTAATAATAGTAGCAGGGAAATTAGGTCAGGGGATTGTTTTTGTGGAGCAGAAAATACACTTAATTTTGGTCACTATTAGTTTTAAGTGAATGTGTTTAAAAAGGGAGTTGGAAATGTGGGTCTGAAGCTCAGATAGAAAAAGGGATTTGGGAATTATTTTAAATAACTGACTTCACTGAAGTCTTTGTAAAACTCAGTATATCATTATATATATAGAAAAAATTCAGTATTGCATAAGTACAAAGCTTTAAATTAAGAGATAAATACCATATTTAATCTTAAAAAGAGACTGCTTTAATTTCTACTTTTACCCCAGCCAGCTTTTATAGTGACAAATTTACTGTACCCAAATGACAAAATGTAGCAACAAAATCAAAATCTAGTAATTTATTTCTATATAGTCAGCAGCATGTGCACACATATGCTCAAACAAACCATTTATATCTTTAGAGGATAGAATAATGTTTTAAATTGTACAGCAAAAATATATGGATATAATATAATAAAAATGACTTGCTTTTATGCTCTGCACTTCTCCATGGAACTTAAAATCCTTTAACAGACATTATCTCATTGTTTTAAGAACTGTTATGAAACAGTATGACATTTATATAACACCATTCATTCTCAATAATCCCAGAGGGCTTTACAAACCCTGGAAGAATGATTTTGCTCATGTTCAGTACGCAACCACTGAGGGATGGAGGTGGGGTGGATGGGAAGAAAAGTGGGTGGAACTGTGGTAGAAACTCTGTGGAACAGAGCAGTAATATTATACAACCGTTTAAGAAAGGAAGTGAAAGACATTATTATTAAATTGAAACCAAGAAGAAACAAGCAGAAAAGATCCAAGGTAAGACTGCAGTACACCTGTTAAATTCGAGAAAAATATTAATACCAACTGGTCTTATTTTCATTTTTTAGTCTTATTAGAATATCTAGATAACTTCAAGGTAAAAAAAATGAGCTCTATTATTTAAAGACTTCTCTCCTCCTTCCTTCCTTTTTTGAACTGAGACTAGGATGCTGAAAAACAAACACAGTTGGAAAAATATGAAAGGATTTTTTGTTTTGTTTTGAATTTACCAGTTGTATTAGTCTGGGTTCTCTAGAAAAACAGAACCAATAGGATCATACATAGTAACAGATTTATTATGAGGAACTGGCTCACAAGATTACGGACGCTAAAAAGTCCCAAACCTGCAGTTGGCAAGCTAGAAATCCAGTCTGAGTCTGAAGTTCTAAGAGCCAGGAGAGCTGATGGTTTAAGTTCCTATCTAAAAGTCACAGGTTTGAAACTCAAGAAGAGCTGATGTTTCAGTTTGATTCTGAAGGCAGGAAAAGAGTAGTGTCCTAGCTCAAGGCAATCAGACAGAAGGAGTTCGAGTTCCTGCTTACTCTCAGAAAAATCAGCCTTTTTGTTATATTCAAGCCTTGAACTGATGGACGAGTGCCATCTACATACACTAGGGAGAGCAATCTGCTTTACTTGTCTATCGATTCAACTGCTAATATCATCCAAAAACACCCTTACAGACACACCCAGAATAACATTTGACTGAATACTGGGCACCCTGTGGCCCTATCAAGTTGATACATAAAATTAAAGATCACATCAGATTAAGGGCCTTTGTCCTTTCCATGACAAAATTAACAGAATTCCGTTTTCTAAAGCACTTGAGGTCAATGTAATAATGCATATAAAGAAGAAACTGCTAGATACCCACTTTGGAACAAGGAAATATGCCAACTAATGCTGAAAGGCTGTAGCACCTCAGTGTGGTCTCCTCTAGTCACAATTACATGAAGTGGACTACAGAAGATGGGCGATGCCTTGGTTGGGCACATGTATGGAAGCAGAGGGAATTCAGGGGAAGAGCTGAATATCACAAAGCAATGCAAAACTAGTCTCCCAGTGCCAAGTCATATATATGAGGGAACAGAGACAATTTTCTGGAGGAATGAGAACATAAGCCTTATAAGGGCTTTGACTATCTCTTTAGCTAACTCATGGTAAAAGGTGGAGAACATCCCTATTAACACCCCCAAAATACCACTTGAGGTCCTGAACCTGAAGATCACCTTCCAACACAGAGCAAATCCTCTATACCATTCCTGCCACTATCACTACTGCCACCAGAGCTACCACCAAAGATACTGTATACTTTACATACTTAAACCTTACAATAAACAAATATACCCATTTCACAGAAGAGGAAACTGAGGCTAAGAGAGGCCAAGTGTTGTAGGTATGCTTTTTTTTTTTTTTTGTGGTACGCGGGCCTCTCACTGTTGTAGCCTCTCCCGTTGCGGAGCACAGGCTCTGGACACACAGGCTCAGCGGCCATGGCTCACGGGCCCAGTCGCTCCGCGGCATGAGGGATCTTCCCGGACCGGGGCACAAACCCGTGTCCCCTGCATTGGCAGGCGGACTCTCGACCACTGCGCCACCAGGGAAGCCCCTGTAGGTATGCTTTTTGTTTGCCTAGTGTATTTCTGACCCCTTCCTCTGATAACAGATCCTGCCCCTGATGACAGAGTGACACATGACTAATCAATCAGTGTCTGACTTCTGGGAGGTAGGTGCTCAAGAAAGCTAGAAAGAAGCTAGGGTGAGTTGTCTGATGATAGATCCAGGTAAGAGTCTAAGACATCCTGCACCCAAGGCCTTTGGTCTTACTGCCCTTCCTGAAGTTTGGCTGTTCAGTGCCTTGTTCCATTTTGTGTGCTATCTCAGTATCCTATCCTGTGGTTTAAACTGTAGTTGGGCATCTTCCTGATCATATATCTTAGCTTCTTTAGTAAATTTTTTGAAAACAGTTAAGCTAACATGGAAAATCTTGTAAAATTACTCTATAAAATATAATTTCATTGTTGAAAGGGAAAATTTTTAGTGGGGATATTTGAGTTGCATTGTTTGAATACTATATAAAAGAGACAGCCAAAGGTATAAGAAAATGGTGCTTGAACTGTGCTCTTTTTCAATCAGTGAGGAGAAATGAGAGCAAAACCTTCAAAAACCTTCCAGAGAAGCAGGTGAAGAGTTGAAAAGAGCACAGACTTTCTCTTGCAGGTTAATACAATGGAAAGACCCAAACATTCAGATTCTGCTAGTTCTACAACTGTGTGGAATGGGCTAAATTAATCTCCCTGAGCTTCAGTTTCTTTACCTACAAAATGGGGATAGTAATATCCAACCAAATAGGGTTTCTGTGTGAGAACTAAATTCAAGTAAATAATATATAAAGCTTCTAATATAGAGCCTATAGAGCCTGGCACATGGTAGGCATCCATGAAATGGTAGCTGCTATTACTGTTGCAGTTGTCATTAAACTGAGTCAGGTGAAGATGGCTAGGGGGCTGACAGGAGAAGGATGCTGAAAAACACATAGTTGGAAACCAAAAGAATAAAAGTGTCTAATGGATAGGAATTTCTACTTTGTTGTTAGGATCTCTTGCGTGTGTGTGTGTGTGTGTGTGTGTGCGCGTGCGCCTGTCTGTGTGTGTAATCTTGTATTTATTGTAACACATACACTGAAAAGATTCTGGAAGTGGGGTGCTGCCCTAACAAAATCCTAAAGTTAAATTCATGTGAGTGGGTTTAGAACCTTATAGGGGACAGAAGCTGGAAGGACTTTGAGGAATTTGTCAATAAAAGTTTCAAAAATCCTGAAGAAACTGTTTGTAGAAGCACAATAGGCTTTGAGGAGACCACTGGTGAAGGCTTAAAGCAAAGTGAACGTATAAGAATGTTCACAGAAACACTATTCATAATAGCCAAGAAGTGGGAAAAACTCAAAGGTCTTTCAACTGATTAGCAGATAAACAAAATGTGGTATATCTAGGGCTTCCCTGGTGGCGCAGTGGTTGAGAATCTGCCTGCCAATGCAGGGGACACGGGTTCGAGCCCTGGTCTGGGAAGATCCCACATGCCGCAGAGCAACTAGGCCCGTGAGCCACAACTACTGAGCCTGCGCGTCTGGAGCCTGGGCTCCGCAGCAAGAGAAGCCGCGATAGTGAGAGGCCCCCGCTTGCCGCAACTAGAGAAAGCCCTTGCACAGAAACAAAAACCCAACACAGCCAAAAATTAATTAATTAATTAATTAATTATTTAAAATGTGGTATATCTAGTTAATATAATATTATTTGTCAGTAAAAAGGAATAAAGTACTGATACATGATACAACATGGATACCTTGAAAATATGCTAATTGAAAGAAGCCAGTCATAAAAAACTAAGGCAAAGATTTCTTATACTCAACACCAAAAACTCAATCCAAAATTGAAAAAAAATTAAGTTAGGCTTCATCAAAATTTAAAAGTTTTGTTTTTGAAATAAATTGTTAAGAGAATGAAAAATTAAGTCACTGTCTGGGAGAAAATATTTTCAAATCATGTATCTGATAAAGGACTTGTATCCAGTGTACATAAAGAGCTCAAAATCCAGTAAAAGATAAACAACACGGTAAAAATGTGCAAAACATTTAAATAGACTTTTCACTAAAGAATATATACTGATGGCAAATAAACATATGAAAAGATGTTTAACATCATTATTAATTAGAGGAATGCAAATTAAACCACAAGGTAACATTACAAACTATTAGAATGACTAAAGTTAAAAGTGACCATATCATTGCTAATGAGGATGTGGAGTAACAGAATATCTCACACACTACTTGCAGGAATGTAAAATGGCACAACTAGTTTGGAAAACAGTTTGGCAGTCTTTAAAAAGTTAAACATATAAAACATACACCTATCACATGATCTAGACATTCCACTTCAAGATATTTATCCAAGAGAAATAAAAGCATATGGCTATATAAAAATTTGTGGCATATCTATATCATGGGCTACTATTTAGTATAAAAGGAATAAATTACTGATATACACAATAACACGGATAAATCTCAAAATACTTATGCTGAGTGAAAGAAGCCATACCAAAAAAGGGTACATACAGTACACAATTCTATTTAAATAAAATTCTAGAAAATATAAAATGTTTTATAGTGATAGGAAGGACTTAAGTGGTTGTCTGGGGATTGGTGAGGGGATTACCAAGGGGCATGAAAACATGTTGGACCTTGAAGAATATGTTCATTATCTTGATTGTGGTGAAGGTTTAACAGGTGTATACAAATGTCAAAACATGTCAAACTGTTCACTTTAAATTATTCCTCAATAAAGCTGTTAAAGAAAAAAAAAATTTTTTCTGTGTTCAAATTAATGTTTGTGGATTCTGTCTGTGACTGGGTCCTTTCTGATACCCACCCAATTTAAAGTAGCCCTCCAGTCACTATATTACATTGCCCTGTTTTATATTATTTTCTTAGCCCTTACTATCTGAAGTTAATTTGTTTATTATTTGTTCATCTGTACTCTTCATTTTAACATGGATGCATGCTCCAAAAATTATCTTGAGTTTCTTTCATTCTTATTTTCCTTTCCCCTTACATTATAAATTATATAATTATCCATTTAGACAGAAAAGTCAATTTCATTCATTCCTTCAGCAAATATTTGTTGAAGGCCTATTATTTTGCCAGTCACTGTGTCAAGTATCAAGCATAGGGAGGAGATGAATCAGCTGTGACTCCTGCCTGGCAGGGCATCCTTCCAACTATTGCTCTACTTACCGCCCTTCATTTTATGGTGAAATCTTACTTATCTCTCAAAACCTGGCTCAGATACTCGGTCAGGCTTTTCCTGACCAAACAGACTACCTGCCTCTTTGTTCTTCCTAGGCCTTGGCTTACATTATGTAACAGAATCTGCTAATTTTTTCCATGAATTCATTCTCTCCTTTTACCTTTTAGTGATAGAACCAACCCTCATCTCCCCACTCCTGACACTAAATTCTAGCCAGGCATTTGGGCACCTAACTGTAGTCTAGCCTTTTGTAGAGCAAGGCATGGCCATGTGATTTCAGGATAATATGATATGAGTGAAAGTGCTATGTGCAACTTTTGGATCATCTTTAAGATGAAGCATTTGTCTGGTACTTAATCTTTCCTCTTCCCACTTGCTAGAACACAGACATGAAGGTGGGCAATGTGGACAATGAAAATACCGTCGGAAATGGCAGAAAAACAAGATGAAAGAAACTTTGGTCCTTGAATCAACTGCTGGCCCTGAAGTGTTTACTCCTGGATGGTCTGCATGAGAGAAATAATCCCCAATCTTACCTAAACACTGTATTTTAGAATTTCTGTCTGTCTGCTTCTCTCTCCCACTCTTTTTAACAGCAACTTCTTTTGTAGCTAATAAAAGCAGCACTGTTAATAGAAACTTCCCCTATGGAACTCCTTGTACAAAGTAAGTAGATCTTATTTTCTCTGGACTGGAAGGACATCCAATAAAGAGCAAGTGACAAATGTCTAATACAACAAAATCAAATCAATTTCCTGGTTATCTACTATGTGTAAGGGACTAAGAAGTTATATGAGTAGTAATTTATTATTGCAACCCTGTTTTGTAAAAACTGTTTTCTGGTACTTCCCTGGTGGCACAGTGGTTGAGAATCTGCTTGCCAATGCAGGGGACACGGGTTCGAGCCCTGGTCTGTGAAGATCCCACATACCGCGGAGCAACTAAGCCCGAGAGCTAGGACGACTGAAGCACGTGTGTCTAGAGCCAGTGCTCCGCAACAAGAGAAGCCACAAAAAGTTTAACAGTTAAAAAAAAAACAAACTGTTTTCTATTTTACTGATTCCTGCTCTTTATTAGTTCCTTCTTTCTACTTCATTGGGTTAATTTTGCCTGTTTTTTTTTCTTTTCTAAAGCTTCTTTACATGGGAAGTATTTTTAGTAATTTCCTAAAATATAAGTGTCTGAAGCTCTGATTTTCCTTCTAAGTACAGCGGTGGACACATCAACATATTTGGAAATCAGTAACTGTTTAAAATCAGTCGTTACTAATTCTTAACAACTGCATTTTGTCAGAGAAGGTAGTTTGTCTGAAAACAGTCATCTGAAATCTTTCTTTCTTCAAGAGTGCTGGAAAAGAGTGTGCATTCTGAAGCTGTTCAGTGCAATATTCTCTTTAGGTGCATTATATCAAGTAAGTTAACTGTGTACCCAAATCATCTATAGTTTCATTAATTTTTCTATATGCTTTTTAAATCAGTTACTGAGAAAAAAGTAGTAAAATCTCCCACTATGATGAACTTATTTACTTCTTATTATAGGTCTATCAATTTTTGCTTCATACATTTTGAGTCTGTGTTATTGGGTCCATTCAGGTTTAGGACTGTTAAATCTTCCTGGTAAATTGAAATTTTTGTTATTAGGTAGAGACCCTCTTTATGCCTAATAATACACTTTGCCTTAAAGATTTGATTGTACAATATATTTAAGATGTTTCTCAGGTAAGTAGTACATGATTAAATTTCTTTTTTCAATCCAGTTTGAAAATCTTGGTCTTTTAAAGTATTTGACCTTTTGCATTATTTCAATATAATTACTAGTATATCTTTATTTTATTTCTCCTATCTGATTTTGTACCATTATTTTTAATATCCTGTCCAGACTACATTTTGTTTTCTCTTTTTTCTTCTCTCCTTTTGGGTTCAATTTTTCCTTAATCCATCTTTTTCTCTACCAGTTTGGAAGTTATGACCTTTTCCAATTCTTTTAGTAGTTTTCTTTAAAATATTAACATGCAGGGCTTCCCTGGTGGCGCAGTGGTCGAGAGTCTGCCTGCTGATGCAGGGGACATGGGTTCGTGCCCTGGTCCGGGAAGATCCCACATGCCGCAGAGCGGCTGGGCCCGTGAGCCATGGCTGCTGATCCTGCGCGTCCGGAGCCTGTGCTCCACAACGGGAGAGGCCACAACAGTGAGAGGCCCGCGTACCGCAAAAAAAAAATAAATAAATAAAATAAAATATTAACATGCATATTTACTGTGTTAAAGTCTAAAGTTAATTTGTATCTTTACCTTCTTCCCAAATAAGAACCAATACAAGGACCACAGAATACTTTTCCAAACTTCTTTTATCTGCTCCTCAAACTTATATTGTTATTATGTATTTTAATTTTATCTTCATTTTTAACACATTCTTGTTATTTTATTCATTCAACATTTATTTAGATTTACTCATATACCTACCACTTTCCACATTCCTTTCTCTTTGCAGTACAGATTTTCCATGTGGACTCACCTACCTTTTGCCTAAAGTATGTCCTAGAATTTCTTTTAGTGAAGGTATACAGGTAGCAAAGTCTCTCCGTTTTTGTTTCTCTGAAGAATATTTTCCCTCAGTACACTGAAGATAATATCCTGTCTTACGTCCTCACTCGCTGCTGTTGAGAAATCAGTTCTTGCTTTTTTAAAGATGTCTTTCCTGCTGCTTTTAAGGTCTCTGTGCTGAATGCTATAAAGTATTGTCATGATGTGTCTAGATCTGTATTTTTTAAAAAATATTTATTTATATTTTTGGCAGTGTCGAGTCTTAGTTATGGCAAGCAGGCTCTCTAGTTAAGGCACGTGAGGTCAGTAGTTGCAGTGCGCAGGTTTAGTTGCCCCGTGGCACGTGGGATCTTAGTTCCCCGACCAGAGATCGAACCCGCGTCCCCTGAATTGGAAGGCAGATTCTTAACCACTGGACCACCAGGGAAGTCCCTAGATCTGTATTTATTTTTATTTTTTTTATCCTCTATTCATTAAAAAAAAAAACTTCTTTACTCTGTGAATTGATCTCTTTCATTAAAGAGAATTTTCAGCTATCATCTCTTCAACTATTGCCTCTATTTGACCTTTGGTCTCCTCCTAGAATTTGATTAGACATTTATTAGATTTTCTTTCTCTTCTTCCAGGTCTCCTATCTCTTGGGCTGAATTCTACATAACGTTTTGTTTTTCTTTTTAATAAATTTATCTATTTATTCAATTTTGGCTGTGTTGGGTCTTCATTGCTGCACGCGGGCTTTCTCTAGTTATGGCCAGCAGGGGCTGCGGTGCACAGGCTTCTCATTGCGGTGGCTTCCCTTGTTGCGGAGCACAGGCTCTAGGCACGTGGGCTTCAGTAGTTGTGGCTCGCGGGCTCAGTAGTTGTGGCACATGGGCTCAGTTGCTCTGCAGCATGTGGGATCTTCCCGGACCAGAGCTTGAACCCGTGTCCCCTGCATTGGCAGGCGGATTCTTAACCACCGCGCCACCAGGGAAGCCCAAAATAATGTTTTTGATTCTATCTTTCAGTTCACTCACGTTCTTTTTAGTTGTGTTTAATTTGCTAAAAAACCTCTTGAATTTTTAATGTCAACTATTACATTTTTTATTTCCAGGAAATTTACCTAGTTAGTTTTAAAATTCATTTGTTCTTTATATTTTAAACTTACCATTTCTTGAAATATATTACATACACTTACTTAACATTTAGTGTCTGAATAAAGTCTGAAGAATTTGTGAGTCTGATTCTGTTCTCTGTTTTTTCTATTAGCTTTTTGTCAGGGTGCCTGGATTGGTGTGTGTTTGTGTGTGCTTTCATTCAGAGCCACTCATTTTCTTTTGAATTTTAAGAACAGGGGATGAAAGCAGGTTCCTCCTGAAAGGATTTATGTTTGCTTCTATCAGACTTACGTGGGCACTAAGAATCCAGGACTACTCCCAACTAACTTCTTGGCTGGAGGATTTTGAAGCCACCCAAGCGGGGTGAATTGGCACTCCAAACTGATGGGAAGACTGCCTGTGGCTAGACTTCTTAGGAAATGCTCTTGTCCCAAAATACTCTGTGCCATGATTTAAGACAGGAAGTTTTCCTTGTAGTCCTCTGATGGGTAAGGTGACTCTGTTTAATTCTCCCTGCCACTAATGATGAGATCCTTTAGGCCCCCAACTACATGGGACAGTCTTCTATTAGAGAGCCCCTACCTCAGGAAGACCTTAGGTTTTACATTCTCCCTTGGTGAGACCTCAAAAAACAGTGCTCCAGTTCACCCAGTTTAGCAAATGTCACTAGAGTTAAAGCTAGACCTGGTTCCCCACTTACTTTTTTTAGTTCACACTTTTACTTATTCCCTGGTTTGAGTATTTCTTATGGTTTTTTTTTTTAAGTTCATAGGAGCATATGAGAAGGTGTTTTTATAGTATATCTAACATTTTTAGTTGTTTTTAGTGGGAGGATCAGTTTGGATTCTTAGTCCGCTATGTTGTTAGAAATGGACATTTTCTACAACATTACAATTTTTGTCATTCATTCCAAAATTATATGTTTAGTCTTTGAAAAGGCGCAACAAGTATAATAATTATGTGCTCTTTAAAGGACTCTACGTTTGTTGAGAAGGTTTTAAAAGAAACAATTACTAGCACTAAAACCAAAGTGGATTTTAATAAATGACAATTAAAAATTTACACTGTACCTATTCAAGATTGGATCAAACTGAAGAATGGAGTTGTGGAAAGAACACTGGACTGGAAACCTGGGTACCTCCGTTCTAGTCCTACTACTTTACTGTGTGATTTTGGGTAAGCCCCTTAATTGGCTGGCCTTTGGTTTCCTATATATAATAGAGGGGTAGGGCTGGATTCTCCTTTCAGGACCAAAACTCTGTGACTGCACAGAACTATGTGATGTAGAGTATACTCAAAATAGAAGTTTCTGATGCTCAAGACATTGCTTAAGGCAAGCCTACTTTCACATTTTAAACATACTGCAGCATGTTTTAAATAAGCTTACACACTAGTGTGGCCTTTAAAAAAAATCAGTATATACTTTTGTACTTCAAATAGATTCTTAATGATTCTTAATATTTTGACATGTTCTTAGTTCTGAGAACTTCATTATTCTCTTCATCTTTTCTGGCATTTCAAAATTTTTAATGTAGCTATTACAACTTACGGATTATCTGGTTTTTGCATGAAAAATTACTAATACTCAAAAGCTGCATCTGAACCATCTGCCAGGAGTTTATGTGAAGAATTTTGAAAATATAACCATTTAAAACTGTCAGCATATTGCATTAATCATTAAAAAAAATCAACCTAATACCACACAGATTAAATTGTCCAAAGTAAGTTTTTATGCAACATATTCACAGGTTTACACTATAAAGTTGTGAAAAGAATATCTTTTTCAAATTTGATTAAGTGCTGCAAGATGTTGAAGAAACTCAGCACTCAAATGAATTATATGTTTGATGTCATTTTTGGCAAAGCCTCAGAAAATGTCACATAAAAGAAAAACATCTTACTTAAAATAAGGTCTTGACAGCAGTCTGGAATAGTTAACAACTCCATTCCCAAATGGGATTGCTGGTTATAATCAAACTTTTAATGATGGTATTAGTTCCCCCCTTGAGACAATTTAAATACCCAAACAAAACAAAAAACATGTGCACGCACACATACACAGCCCTCACCTCTTTTATTTTCTAAAGTGGACAAATTTACAATTTTTTCAATTCAGGTTCCAAATATCTAATCTGATTACAAAGTTTCCTTGCAGATTTATCAGTGGCCACTTGAGAAATGACAAGACGGCAGGCTACCAGGCAATGTCAGTCAGTATTTTCGCATTTTGTTTTAATTTATGAGAGGTATAAATAATTCCCATCAGTGATGGAGATGTAGACCCTGAGTGTCAGTGCCCTCACATCTTCTAAACCCTAGAGCTGAAAATGGTGGGAATTTTTCATCTCTCATTTACATTTATACAGTTTTTGTATCCATCATCTTCTAAATCTTAGTCTGTCAGACATGAGAGAGTTAAGAGGAAGAAATACCTCTAAAAGCAATTTGTCCATTTAAGAGTTAACAGTCAATTTCACTTGGGAAGTTTGAAAAAAAAGCATATTATGAAAAGCTTATGATAAAATAACATTATGGAAAATAATACACGTGTGTTTCTGGCGTGAAGATTAAAAAGTCCAGAAAAATAAATATCACAGAGTTAACCATGGCTGTCTTTGGAAGAAGTATTATGGGGTGATCTTTCTTTTTCTCCTTTATGCTTTTCTACATTTCTGATATTTTTGCAAAGGACATATGTTACTTTTACAATTGGAAGAAATAATACAGGTTTTTTTTTTTTTAAAGAGACTGTTATGCCCAAAGGTTAATACCTACCTGTATCAATTAGCAAACCTATTTTTAATGGGTTAGGAATGGCATCGATATTAATAAAAAGAAGACAAATTGCAGTTACTAAAAATATAGCTTAAGGCTTTTGTCAAATTTCGCACATTGGAATTATATCAGTCACCAGGTAGAAAGAATGCTTATTAAAAAAATTATATTAAGACAGTGAAGGCAGCAAAGAGGTACCTCTAACACATTGGTTTTTAAAAGTAGCAAGAGATGAGCCCTAAGTGACTACTAGGAGGTCGCAAGATGGCACAGAATGCAAGACAATAAAATTAAATATGACCATAACATATGGTTATCAAAGTAAAGCTCAGCAAGATTTGTTCACAATAGCTAGTGAAAAGTTTGAGATGGACAAAAAAGAACAAAGTACTTTATGGACTCTCACATTAAAGATGATCATCTCTTACTCACTGTATCAAAAGATTAAATTCTTGGTCTAATTGTGAGGGTATGTACATCTTTAAACTTGCTTTACCCCTTTAAAAGTCTTTATTATTTTAAAAATTATATTTTTGAAAAACTTAACTGTTAAAAATAAAGCATGCTTTCAGGCACATAAAGGTAGTAAAATGCATTCAATAAAATTTCACTTGAGAGACTGTCCTGGCTACAAAGGGAAGCTTCATTTTTCTAGGACTTCTAGTAAATGAGGTGTTCCACACAATTACATATTTCAGATAAGAGAATCTTATCTTTAACTGATTAAAATAATTAAAAACTTTTTTTTTGTTGTTGTTGTTTTTGCGGTACGCGGGCCTCACTGCTGTGGCCTCTCCCGTTGCGGAGCACAGGCTCCAGACGCGCAGGCTCAGCGGCCATGGCTCACCAGCCCAGCCGCTCTGTGGCATGTGGGATCCTCCCGGACCGGGGCACGAACCCGTGTCCCCTGCATCGGCAGGCAGACTCTCAACCACTGCACCACCAGGGAAGCCCTAAAAACTTTTTTTTACTAATTAGGTTAGAACAATTGCCTATTCTCTGCCTTATTAAATAGTAATAAATAACATCTAGACTTTTCTTAATGAATCAGGATCAGTATAATGAGTATAAATTATTTGAATACTGACCTGCTTTCAGAATATAATGAAGGATCATCTACAGCAAATATATCTATAATATTCCACTACTATGTTCTTGTGTTTCCTTACCTAATGTCAAGTGGTCATGTATCACCTCTTATTGCTACCTGAATGGATGTCCCTAGCCATGGCTTTCTCTCTCGCTTTAAAAAATTTTATATTATTTTTAGTCTTATAAAATAGTAGGCTAGAAAGATCCACAGGGCAGTCCCTGCCCTAGGTTTTCCTTTGCTTGTTTATTTATTTATTTTCTAATCCTTGAGGTACACTTTACATACCATCAAGTTTACCCTTTTAAAGAGTACTGTCCCATACTTTTATTATTCTTTAATCTGTTTTTAACTTAGAACCAGATAATCAGTTTATTAGCACCATGCCCAAAGTAAGAATAAATAGAGTATTATTGATGGCTGGACTGAGAGGCTTTCTATGAGTCAAGGGCAAATATACTTTCACTTTTCCATGTAAATAACATTAAAAGTTAGCAATATATTAAGAGTAGACTATGGGAAAAATAGGTCTGATACTTCCAGCCTCCAGGAAAAAAATGATGACTTAAGGCTCCCTGAAGAGAGCTAACTGCTTTGGAAAACAGGACCAGTTTGCTCAGAGAGGAATTAATTCTACATGGTATCAGGCACAACATAGAGCTAACATTCCAGAAGGGTTTCTGTTTCTTATAAAAACTAAGATTAAGCTAGTTTAACATTATATGTTAGATAGATGAAAAGTAGTCAAAAACTATATACTTTAACAACCTATAAAGTCTGAGAGGCCCTAGTCTGACTTAATCCAGCATTAAAAAGATAGTTTGAAGAGACCTGAAATGGCACAGTGCAATTTGAGAGGTACTAAGCACCTCAGGGATGTGTTTCATGAAGAGGCTTTAAAATTGTTTCTTGATTTACAAGCTCAGATTGCTCTTCCTCCTCTAATTTCTGGCGCTAGTCATAGAGCAGGTATTGTGTGCTTGGAACTTTGAAAAGAGGATCTGACACTTTATCTCCCTAGAGCTGATTAGAGAATAAGTCCAAACCTGTATCTCTCTCTATGTGACTATGTTCAGTTTGGTGCTGGTTTTGATATGATGAAACTTAAAGAAATCTGGAAAGGACTTAGAGACATAATTTAACAAAAAGGATTATATAGTTTATTAAAGAACTTGACAGAGCCAACACAGGAAACCAACTATCTCCAATTAACTATCAATCTTATTCAAAATTTATTACCCCCTACAAAAATCCTATGCACAGGCCTGGATGATTTACAGTGGGACTAAAGAGACTCCCAGGCTGTAAACAGGATTGTCCTGCAGTACATCTCTTTTGACATTGCTGGTATCTAAAGTAAAACACCACATTCCTTGTTTATTTAAATTGGGATGTTAGAGCCTACTGCATATTTTGTATTCAACTAAGAAATGTAATTTTTTTTAATTTTAGAGACAAATTTCATGCTGCTATAAAAATTCTCATTATATGACTATAATAATGTCTGTATTCCTTCACATTCTATTTCTTTCATTTTACTGAAGCCTTCTTTATACATTATCTGAGGCCTTTAAAAAGTAAATAGGTGGCAAAGCAACAGCAAAAATTATGAGGTTATATTTTTGTAGTGCTTTTCTCCATACACAGAGGCATAATTATATTTATTATCTAACAATATCTTTGTGATATAAGAAATAGCAGGGCTTCCCTGGTGGCGCAGTGGTTGAGGGTCCGCCTGACGATGCAGGGGACGCGGGTTCGTGCCCCGGTCTGGGAGGATCCCACATGCCGCGGAGCGGCTGGGTTCGTGAGCCATGGCTGCTGAGCCTGCGCGTCCGGAGCCTGTGCTCCGCAACGGGAGAGACCACAACAGTGAGAGGCCCGCGTACCGCAAAAAAAAAAAAAAAAATAGAAATAGCAGATCCTGAGCTTTACTGGGAAGACTGAAGAGAAAAATGGATGGTCCCATATACATGAGAAGCTTTTTACTACATTGGTGTTAAAAAGATGAATACATTGACTCAATTATAAGTATATGCTTTCATACTAGAGCAGAGATGGTAATAGGTTTCTGGGTTGTAGATCAATATTCTTTCTTAGGGGGCAGCTTTGTTGAGGCATAATTGGCATACAAATGAGCTGTACATGTTTGAACGTGTACAGTTTGATGGGTTTGGACATGTGCATATACTCATGGCACTATCACTACAATCAGGTAATATCAAATGGCAATGTATTTTGGACTGTTTAATTGTATGGGGCCCAAAGTATTTATTGATGTAAAAGTTACAATCTTTCTTTCAAATTACTTTTAATTATTTTATTTTTTGTCATAATGGAACTGAGGAATTAATAAAGAGTAAATACAGCAAAACATTAAAAAAATTAAAATAGCACACCTTATTTATCTTAGAATTTCTATATGGAGAAACAGATGGATCCTGATTTCAAAGTAACTTGTCTCAGATAATAGAATAGATTTAGAAGCAGAACTATGGTCAGAATATAAATTCCTAATTATCTATACAAATCTGGCTATGGATAAAGTTTTTTTTTTTTTTTTTTTTTTTTGCTGTACGCGGGCCTCTCACTGTTGTGGCCTCTCCCGTTGCGGAGCACAGGCACCGGATGCACAGGCTCTGCGGCCACGGCTCACGAGCCTAGCCTCTCCGTGGCATGTGGGATCTTCCCAGACTGGGGCACGAACCCGTGTCCCCTGCATCGGCAGGCGGACTCTCAACCACTGCGCCACCAGAGAAGCCCCTGGATAAAGATTATAAAACCAAAGGAATATTACTCCCTGATCAAAGGTGATTTCCTAAGATGACAGAAGCCCTGAAAAAGTATCACATCTATTAGAGCACCTGGCTAAATGGGAGACCTCCATTCATGCAAGGACAAAACTAGGTAAATTAATGCATGGACATTAGAACACAAAGCTTTCTTGTACTTATGGGTTTCTTTCCAAGTGCTTTTAATGTAAGAATAATACATTAAATTCTAAAATAAAGTCGCAGTAGTCAGCAAGTGTTAGACTTGCCAGATTAATTCATAGAATCAGGAAATAATACTACTGGAAGCTTTACTTAAGAATGTACCTAAGTGCAAGCACACATACCTTTTAAGAAAGAATATGATTATAAAAATGCAACTGTGAAAACACAGTTAAGGAAAGCTTATTTTGAGATTTTAATTTATGTCATATTTATATGTAACCATATTGCTTATAGGCTTTAACTCTAACACAGTATTAAAATTCATATTTTCAGGACTTCCCTGGTAGCACAGTGGTTAAGAATCCACTTACCAGTGCAGAGGACACGGGTTCAATCCCTGGTCTGGGAAGATCCCACATGCCGTGGAGCAACTAAGCCCGTGCGCCACAAATACTGAATCTGCACTCTAGAGCCGGCGAGCCACAACTACTGAGCCCACGCGCCACAACTACTGAAGCCCGCGGGCCTAGAGCCCGTGCTCCGCAACAAGAGGAGCCACCGCGATGAGAAGCCCGCACACCACAACGAAGAGTAGCCCCAGCTCGCCACAACTAGAGAAAGCCCACGTGCAGCAACGAAGACCCAATGCAGCCAAAAATAAATAAATTAATTTAAAAAATAGGCTTAAAAAATTCATATTTCCAATCTGTAGATTTGGATAGGAAACAAAATGAAACCATGAATAGTTATATTTTTCTCTTACAAATGTAAAATTATTATTTTTATTTGGCACTGTAAATTTATTAAAGGTCTTCTCATTGCCTAATTTACTTCTTACAAGCAACTTGAAGGATGCACAAGGCATTTTATCCCTGGATTTATGATAAGAAAATGGAGTCACTAAGGCTTAAATAACCTCACTGCTAGTAACTGACATTGAGTCTTAATACTTTCCTGTTTACTTTGAAATATAATATTCCAAAGCATTTGTACAACCATTAGTGTTTCATACAATGAGCACCTAGTATTACTGTCAGAATTTGTATTAAAAATAGTAAATTCTTCTTAGTGAAGAATTTCAAGTAATAAAAGTAGTACTAATCAGGGAAATAGTCACCATTAGAACACCACAGTAAATAACTGTTGCCTATAGGCAATATCCATCAATGGATGCTAAAATTAGTGTGAGGAAGCTTGAAAAGAAACAGGATATTTGTATAGTTGTGAAGTATCTTCCCCTCCAGTACGTATATTCTCAAAGGGAAAAAGAGTAACTTAACAGTGTAGCAACTAAGCAGAAACCACCTTAATCAAGTGATCATGGTAATATCACCAATAAAAAGACAACAGACATCTTGTTACCTCCGGTACACTGCACTGGGAAGGACATGCCACTTATGTGGCAATCTTCCCCAAAAATGCGTAGCCTCAATCTAATCATGAGAAAACATGAGACAAACTCAATTGAGACATTCTACAAAATATCTAACCAGTGTCAAGTTCATGAAAGACAAGAAAGGATTGAGGAACTGTCACAAATCAGAGGAGACTAAGGAGACATGATGACTAAATGCAATATGGAATTCTGGAAGGAATCACAGAACAGACAAAGGGCACAGGTGGGAAAACTGGTGAAATTCTAATAAGGTCTGCAGTTAGTAATAGTGCTGTGTTAATATTAATTGCTTGGTTTTGATCATTGTACTATGGTTACACAAGACCTTAACATTAAAGGTATCTGGAAACTCTCAATTTTTGTAAGTTCTCTGTAAGTCAAAATAAAACAATAAAAAAATAAATAACATGGACCATTCTGAGACTAGAAGAAAAACAAGAGCAACCAAATGATCGTTTTTTTTGGGAAGTTAATTTTAACTGTCTCTCAGATTTAGGGAAAATCCAGGTATTTCTAGATGATATAAGAAAAATTAAATTCAGAAAAGTAATATATATATTACTATAAAAGTAGTATATAATTTTCTTTCTAATTATGAAATAAAAAGATTTTTAACCTGGCTAACTTTCATATAAATAGACTGAAATAAGCTCCAGAAGAATCTTCTTTCTGTGTGTGTGTTAAGAAATCATTCTTTTAAAATTCAAATCTTTCTTTACTTAATTGTATTAAGTATTTCAAAGGCAGACAAATAAATCAACACAGCACTGTTTTTGTCTAATACAGGCCTTAACCATGCAACTCTATTTCAGTAATTTCCTACTGCAATTCTCTCTCCTACTAGTAGATCATGAACTATGTACGAAGGCAAAACCATCCACTGCCAACTTCATAGCCCTAGTCCATCATGGCTCTTCAGATGGGGTGGGAGAATAATAATTACTAGCTCAAAAATGAATAAAAAATTAAACTAAAACATCTTTCCAGTTAAAAGGAATTACTTTCATATATTTAAAATGTTTTTTAATTATAAGAAACAGTCCCCTGGGAAAATTATATATAAACTTAAAATTAAATAATCCTCACTGTATTCTTTCAAATACAATATTTGATATCTTGTACTCTTTCAAATCTCAATATTGCCAATATAGCTTCTTTCTAATCTGGGTTACATTTTACCCATATGATCTAGTCACATATAAGTTTATCCTTTCCTTCAAATTCCGTTTATAATTTGTGTCATTCTGGTGAGTTAACTTTTTAATAATTTGTTTCACTCAAACATATTTTGGTGATTCTAAGTTCTACATCAAGTACCTGCCTTTACTATAATAGTCACTGGGGACATGGTACAAATAATCTAAGAACTATGAGCTTTAGTTATGTGGTATTACTTGTGCTACTTAAAATAAATAATAATGCCTATGGCCAAATGCTGTACCACCGTTCTGTATTGGAATACGTATTCTTTAAGGCTAGATATTACATCTTATGCTTTGATATATCTCCAGTGACTGCTATAGAACCTAGTAGATAAAAATATTCATGCTTTCCAAAAGCATGAGGCTACACAAGATGTATGCACAAAGCAAATTTGTTAAGCCAAATTTAGTGTACATTATTAAAGGTAACAATCAAATTTCTGATCATGTTCACTGAATCTACAATGTATGTTATTATTGTAAAAAGAAGACGGATTTGAGAGTTCCAATTGTTATTTTGGAAATTGAATATTACATGTTTTATAGCTGAAACAGTTTTAAACTAAAGATCTTCAGTAAAAAAACTTTTGTGAAGCTATTCTTGAGCTTTATTAAAAAAATCACAGTACAATAAAGAAATATTTAACCTGTATAAAAAGCAGGATATTATTTTGATCAGCTTTTGATCAGTTTTATCAATACTTTAGATTTTCTGTAGCTAAACATAAGAGCAAAACCAAAAACAAACAAAAAACAAGAATTTGCATTTAATACTATTCAAACCAATGTATGAAAAATGTCTATACAAGTCTCATATATAGGGCCTAAACACTTTTCTTAAATGTTTTAAAGGGTATGCAGTGTAAAAATGGACATTCTATCCTGTGTACTTCTAGATATGTGCTATGGCAACATTTAAGTTTTGCTTGATGTGAAGTACTCTGTTTATTAAGGAACACTAGTTACGATCATGTTTGATTGAATTTCATTCTCAGACAAAAGTCCTAAGTGAAACTTAATTTTATCGGCTAACTGGCCAGAGAAAGCATTAAGCAACAACAACAAAACTCAACTCAGGAGAGAGGGAATAAGTGCCAAGTGAAAATATAAGCTTGATAACTGCCCTTACCTTCACTTCTTTTTTCTGCTTGCTTTGCTGCATTTTCCACTTTCTTTTGTTTTGCTGCTAAGAGTTCCCGCTTTAATTGTCTTGCTTCTTTTCTGAGTTCTTCGCTATAAAGCAAAAACAATTTTATAAGTATATAATAGACCGAAAGAGAAAGTTGTTTAGCAGAAACAACTAAATCTAGTTGTCAGGTACACTAAATCTCTAAGAAAAACAAAGTGAATAATGTAATTCATTTTGTTTCTGTGTATATGTATTTATGGTATGGAAACATACTTAAAGGATATATTAAAAGTTGTGATTTTCATAATAGCAATATAATATGAGTTACTATGAAATATAGCCCCCTTCAAATATATCAAACAGTTGGTAAGTGATAAATGAATTATTGTTCTCCCTCTAATTTACTTGCAAATTTAACATTCTAGTTTCAGTTTAATAACTCATGGAGATTCCAAATCAAAACAAACTTTTTAATATAAATACTATTCACTAAACCTGGGCATACACAAAAACATTTGGCTTCGAAACTTGTTGAATTCCTGAACTGGCACCAATAACTACCACTTATTAAGCAATTATTATATGCTAGGAGCAGTGCTAATTTTTTTTAAACTCAATTAATTTTTAACCCATTTGATATCACAATTTGCCAAATAATTTCCTCTCCTGTGAAACCTATCAGGCTGAGGTATTTTGATAATTAATACAATCATATATTAAAGGCAAATGGAGATGTAAGTTGTTGGCTTCACTGCAAGTCACTTGTTAAGTGACTGGTTTCTACAGGCCACTTTTAGGGCAGGAGATTCAAATTCAAGCCTTAGAAAAAATTATTAACTGCCCATGTCATTAACCCTGAGGGTCACTTGTGAATAGTTAAAACTATGCATTTTATATTTGTGAATGTCAGGCACCCACTCTATTTTCCACAAGCTAGAGTGGGTCACGGAGACTAAGAACACGGTAGCCCAAGGAGGTACCCCATTCTGTAATGTTCTCTAAAGATAATCAAGGTTTAGCAAAATCCTAAGTCTAAAGAGTTTCCTACTGATTCAGCCTTTAGTGCTTCCTCCTAAACCCCAAATCTCATACTTTTTTACTTCTGTCCTGTATTAGAGTCACCAAACTGATAGGTCTTACAATGTGCATGACTCAGTTCTTTTCACCTTTTTTCCATATCAAACACACACACCTTGGCCTCCAAGGTCCTCAATTCTGAAACTTCCCTCTCTGATCAAAATCCACTATGTTTTTAGCTTTCTCAGTCTTTCATTCCTACTAAACCTATGCTCACTCTTTTAATAATGAAAGCCAACTCCTTAATCGTAGTTCACAGTCCACTAGTCTTATTCTAACCCAGTTGTCTCTCTATCCATTCTGGATGCTATGGTCAGTCATTTCACTGATGTCCTCACCAGAACCCTTAATTTTCTTGATTTGTTTGGCCTGATGGATACATCATAATCACCTAGAAGAACTTGTTAAAACATGTTTGGGGAGACACATCTCCAGAAAATATTATTTCTTTAGATGTGAGATATTGCCTAGGAATTTGCTCCTGTGACAAGTTACCCAGGTGACTCTAACATGAACTCAGGTTTGGGACCCAATGCATTAGGATCTTACTATAGAAATTATCTTCTCTTTCTTATAACTTCAAGCACTCCTACTTCACTAATCCTTTCATTCAGCCAACAGCATGCTCAAATTTCCCTGTACTCTGCTCCAATCAAGAGATTGCTATCTTTACAAGTGAACTCCTAGCTTGAAAGAATAGTTTATATACAAAGTCTAATTCATCAACCTCTAACTTCTTAATCTCTTGCAATCTATCCTTCTTATACTCTATTGAAACTGCTTCTATATCAATCAAATTCAATGTCCTTTTCTCAGTCCTCCTCTTCCTCTTTGGCCTTTCTATCATTCAGTGATAAGAACTACTTCTTTCTGAAATTCTATCAGACTATGTAGCACTTTAGAGTCTTGATTCTCTAATTCTCCTCTGAATTACTCTTTCTCTTCTCATCCTATAATTGTTGGCATCTTTCTCATTTCTATACCCTGTACGCCAGCATTTTTATCTAATCTTATAACATAAGCTATCATTTTTAAAATGGATTATTTCCAAATCTAAACATTTTGCCTGACATTTCTAACTATCTATTACAAATCTCTGTGTACTTTAGTGCTGTCCAACAGAAATATAAGGTAAGACACATAAAATTTTAAGTTTCCTAGCAGCCACATTAAAAAAAAATGGTGAAAAGAAATGGGTTAAATTAATTTTAAAAACATATTTTATTTAACTCAATAACTCAAAATATCCAAGATATTATTATTTCAACATACAACCATATGAGAATATTAATATTTTACATTCTTTTTTTTGTACTAACTCTTCCAAGTGCAGTGTATATTTAACACTTACAGGACATCTCAATTCAAACTAGTCACATGTCAAGGGCTTAGATCTAGATGGATGCTTGAGGCTAGATGTCACAAGAATTACAAACTCTCTATGTCAAAACTCCAAGCCATCTCCTTCCTGGCCAAATCTGTCCCTTCTCCTGAAGTCCCTATTTGATTGTGAAACCATTTTCCTCCTAATGACCAAACTCTGCACTTGCCCTGGGACTGTTCAGCCTCCCTTTCACTGAATTACCATAGAGGTATGTCATCTTCCAATCTCTCTCACATGTAACTGCTCCTCTTGACTCTCATCATCAATGCCTAGTTTAGGCTCTCATGATCTATTTCTCTGATAAATGTAATTACTTCCTATCTCTTGACATTATGTGAAAACAGAGAATAGCAACCACATCTTTGCTCCATCCACTAAATACCCTTATCTTTTTATTATACTAGTTTAAAAAATTTTTACTTTGGTAAGTAATTCAGGAAACTCAGATGATATTTTCTGAAGACTAAGACCTTGAGGGGAAGATTATTTTGAAAGTTGAAGAAGAAATGCTACATGATGGCTGAACAAACTAGTTATTAGAGAGATCTGAAGTATGCAAAGAATGAGAGGCAATGACAGTATAACTATTGTAGAGTCAGTAGAGCACAGTCATTAAAAAGATTAACTTAGGGTTCAGAAAGTCCTGACTTAAAAGCCAACTCCATCACTTATTGTCTGGGAGACCTAACAACAATTATTTAACTTCTCTGAGACTCAGCTTCCTCAACTATAAAATCAGAGTAAGGTATCTGAAATATTGGGCATTCAATACATGTTCAACAAATGATGGCTATTATTATTTAGATCTTATGTTTGAAACAGTACTACCGTTAAGGGCCGTTTGTCAAGTAGGAATATTTCCTTATTATATTACTTATTATAAACGAATGCTACCTCTACTCCATATGGAGATCAACCCTGTTTGTAATTTTTAAAAAGGGCAATGAATGTGTAATGCCAGCTTCTAAAAATCTATCCTTAAATAGTAAAAGATTTAGATACACTATTGAAGTAGCCATAATAATATACAAACTGAACAATGATGAATAAGAACTCAAAAAAGACAAAGTGAGACAGAGAAGGTTTAGGCCTTTACAGATTATTAAAGTATGTTTTCATTATACTGAATTTTTCAAGTAATTAAAAATTTACAACATTGTCAAAATCTTTCAGATTATTCAAACAACACCATTTGTTAGTACTTGTGGAATCCATAACTCTTGGAATGAAGTGCAAGTTTTTAACCTAGTCTTTAGATAACAGTCTAGTTTTAGGGTTCCCAATCTTACATTCTCTGGAATATAATTTTATCCACTGGTAATAGAATATATTTGAATCTGTTAAATGAGAATGAAAATTGTAAGCCTGGAGTATATGTCACCTTATACTGCTTACAAAGCAATTATACAAACTATGGGCTTGCTTGAGTCTAGGCAGCATCTTTTTGGCTCTCTCAAAGCCTAGTTTCTACTTGTATGGTAAAAGAAATAGCTTCTATAAGCTATTATTAACTCTAAGCTAATTAATTTTTTCCTAATAGGTAGGTCTCTAATTTGGATTCATTTGAATTTTAACATGGTTTGTATGATATCACCATTATCCATCAAATAATTCTGCATTGTATATATATATATATATATATATATTTTTTTTTTTTTTAAGAAGATGTTGGGGGTAGGAGTTTATTAATTAATTTATTTATTTTTGCTGTGTTGGGTCTTCGTTTCTGTGCGAGGGCTTTCTCTAGTTGGGGCAAGCGGGGGCCACTCTTCATCGCGGTGCGCGGGCCTCTCACTATTGCGGCCTCTCCTATTGCGGAGCATAGGCTCCAGACGCGCAGGCTCAGTAGTTGTGGCTCACGGGCCTAGTCGCTCCGCGGCATGTGGGATCCTCCCAGAGCAGGGCTCGAACCTGTGTCCCCTGCATTAGCAGGCAGACTCTCAACCACTGCGCCACCAGGGAAGCCCACATTGTATATATTTTTAATCTGGCAAATCTGTAGTATACTCTGTTCCAAGGAAAAGAAGAATTCCTTAAAAACATCATCCTAATAAAATATCAGGAGCCTAGAAACTATAGTAGCCTTTATATACTTAGTAATAGCAAAGAAATTACTAATTCATTCAGCAGTTTCTGGAGCATCTAATATCCGTACTGTACCATTCTGAGTGATGACACAGAAATCAAGATGAATAAGGAGGGAAAGGAATCTAACTTTGCTAGGTTCTTTAAATCAGTTACCTCCCTTACCACTTAATCTTCTCAATAACCTGTGATATAGGCATTTTATAGGGAAGAAGGCTGAGGCTTACAGAGCTTAAATACTAAGCTTGAAGTCACACAATGTATCAGAAAGTGAAAGAGCTAGAAACTGAAAATGAGATTGTCTGAATTCTAAGTCTATGCTCTTTTCATTATGGTATAATTGAAACCTTGAGAAAGTCTCCAAGGAGCCTAAATTCCAAGGAGAGAGATAAATCATGTACATAAATAATAACAACAGTACATAATAACTGGCAATAACTGCCATGACAAAGAAATGACTGAAGCATTTTGAAATTCTGAGGAAAGAATACTATACACTAAATAAGGGATGGCTTCATAGAGGAGGCATTTGAAGTGGACCCCAAAAGATGAGTAGAAGTTGGCCAAGAGGAGATACAATGAAAGGCATCCAAGCAGTGTGTCTTAAATACGGGAGATGGTAAAACATAGGGTGCACGTTAAAACATTATGCTATAGCATAGATGATTTAAAGGGGGACAGGGGACTAGAAACAAAAGATAGAGCTAGGAAGAGAGCCTGGGGCAAAGTCTAAATGCTAGGTATTTGTGAGGAGCCCAGGTGAGAATGTTGTCCTTCCATTTTTTCCATATCTTTGAGAGTCCATTTCTTTTTTTTTTTTACAACCAATTTCTCAATGGCTCTTGTCTTCATTGTATCCACTATCCACCTATTTTAATACTTTACCTGTAACCCACACATTCCTTAAACTGCTGTCCTAGAAGAAGTACCTTCTTCACAAACTTCAGTGGCTTCCCTTTAGATCATAACTTAGACCTTCAGAAGAATCCAACTTTGTTGACCCCTGACCTCTAACCTTTTGCGACCTCAGACCTAGTGCCATGCCTGATCTCATTCTACCTTTTGGATATTCTTTCTCTGTTTCCACTGGCTTTTACTCTTCCACCTCCTGCTTCTCAAATTTAGGTGCTTCTTAGTAGCCTAGTCTCAACCCTCTCTTTTTTTCTTCTCTTCTTTAGAAATTTCATCCATGTTCAGGATTTCAATTCTATTTTCTTAATGTAGTCAAAGTGTAAAAGCAAGGTCATTAGCCTATGCTCTTTACACATTTCCACTTTCAAGCTTAAATTCACATTTCCAACTGCCAGATGGATACTTCAATTAGTATCCCACAAATCCACAAATTTACCATTTTAAAAGTCAGATTGATCATTTTGGCTACTCAAAAAACACCATCTCATTTTCTCTCTCCTTTCTTTGATAAGCCACCAGAACGCTGGTTGTCAGGCCCATTTTCTAATATTGCACTCTTACTCTCTACAGCTGTTTAGTAGCCACATTCTTCCTCCTTTACAAAGTCTCTTTCTTCTTGTGGTTAGTGACAGCTGTTTAGGCTTTCGTGACTTCACTATGACCACAGTCTCCTACTTGGTCTACGTGCTTCTGGTCTGACCTTTCTTCCATTCATTTTGCACACTTAGGCCAAATCCTACAATTCTACTCCCTAATCTTTTTAGCTCCCTAAGTCCTACTGAATTGTGCACTAATTTCTTTCCCAAGCATTCAAGTCCCTCTTATGAGCTACCTTCAAACTGCTTTTTCAACTTTATCTATCACAGATCCTCTAAGGTTACTCTAAATTTCAGCCAAACACACTAGTCATAATTACCTTGGCAAACTTTGAGCTTCAGCATATATACGCCTTGTTCATGCCATTTCCATTACCTAAAATTCTTTTCCCCCTATTACTGCCAACTAAAGTCTTCCTCATTTTTCAAGGCTTCATGGAGAAAATGGCACTAGAGCACAGCTTTGGGGCAAAGTTGTCAAGCTCACTGTACCTCAGTTTTCTCATCTGTAAATCCTGACTATATTCAGCCTATTATAACAAAGCTGATGCAAAGATTAAGGATTAAAATGAGTTAAGAGCACTATTAGGTGCTTAGAAGGCAGTTTTTTGTTTTTTGTTTTTTTTGCTGTATGCGGGCCTCTCACTGTCGTGGCCTCTCCCGCTGCGGAGCACAGGCTCCGGACGCGCAGGCTCAGGGGCCCAGCCGCTCCGCGGCATGTGGGATCTTCCCAGGCCAGGGCATGAACCTGTGTCCCCTGCATCGGCAGGGGGACTCTCAACCACTGCGCCACCAGGGAAGCCCAGTTTTGTTTTTTTTTAAATAAAATATACTACAACCAACTCATGACTATTAAATTACATAAGCAATTTAAAGAATTAAAACTTTAAATAAAAATCAATCATTTTAAGGAAAATGATACTAGTTACTATACTATTAAAGATGCATACTCTAATCTCATTGATGGGTTGTTTTATCTTCTTATGGCCAATGTCCATTCCAAAAGAGTAAATACAACTTTTGTATAAAAAAAGGAGACATGTTTATCAGAACACCTAGACCCAACATTGTTATATGGCCACAGGAAAGCAATTAATCCTCCTTTGCCTCAGTTTTATCATCACCTACGAATAGTCTGAGGTAGGTGTAAATTAATATTTCTGAAATGCATAATCACAATTATAAATGTAAAAAGTGATTATACTCTGCAGATCATTCTATTTCAAGTCCTCTGGATTTAGGATCTTAAAGTCCATAATCTAAGGAAATGGTGAGATGCTGAATATAGTCTTCACCTTAGACACAAAGAAGTTGAAGTATAGAGATGGTAACAGCTTTTTTTTCAATATTGCCTAAGTCAGTAACAATACTGTAAATATGATAAAGACATCCTAATTCTTTATGCAGTTTTTCACTTAATGTGCTTACTACCCACTGAATGAAAAGTACATTTAGACTTGAGTACCTTATTTTTTAAGCTGAACAACAGAAGACACTATGAATAAGTAACTAAGCAGGAAAGTTTTTGTACCTACAGTATATTTATATAGGACTGTTTATAGTATTTTATAAAAGTTAAAAATCTTGCAATTGTTTTTTTAATTGTACAGCTTTTCAACTTGAGATTGAGGATTTAAAATGTCAGTGACAAGTATCCTGCAGGATTTTCCGTCAGTTTTAATTTTTTCCCAGATGCTTTTCTCCAGGAATGTGCCTTAGGAAAATTTTGAGTTATATCTGTTCTTTTTTCTTATGGCATGAGAAATATTCTCTTAATATAAGGGTGGTGAACTCAAACACTGACCTCCTCTAACATTCACCTTCAAAAAAAAAAAAAGGTAAAGTTATCAAGATCTGAGTATTTGACATGCTTTTGAAGAGAACTTTAATCTACAAAAATGAAATGGACTATGTATACATATCTCCTTAATACATACGATGGTAAATGAATTTCCTTAGAGACTTTGTTAAGCAAGCTGACGGCTAAACACATGTCCATTACAGATCACTGCTTCTTGGACCATGGATGTAGTACTTGCAGTTAGCTTAAGCCTGCTATTTCCCAACATCTGATAAGAATTCATAACACATGGAAATGATTGCAAGCCAAACAGTACAGCCTTCATGGTTTTTAGTCTGTCGCTTTAATCACAAAGATACCAAATCTGTTTGTAATGAAACAACAGCTTGGCTGTTGATGAAATCATAAAATAGCTGTAATAAAAGCCCATCATAAGTATTAAAACTAAAAATGTATGGCACGATTTTTAGTATGGTATCATCAGCAGGAGCAGAGATGCAAGTTAAACATGTATCAGGAAAGTATTTCAATATGCTATAGTTTATACATTAATTTTGAAAATATATACAGGAAATTAAAAAAAAATTAAATCATGGAACCCCTGATTTGTGTGTTCAAACTCTGTTCTACCTATTATTAGAAGTATGGTCTTAGACAACTAAGTTAACCAATCTAAGTCTGTTTTCTCATCTTGAAATGAGAATAAAAGTAAGGTTGTAAGGAGGAAACATGATTCCATGGAAATTACTTAGTGTACTTACATGGTGCTTGGCCCAAATATGTGCTCAACATGAGCCTGCTTCTTCTATTATTATCATTATCATTTTCCTCTCCAGCACCAACACTACTTCTATTCTTACTATTTACAGAATCAATTACTGACAAAATGAGACCTCAGGCTAACTAAAGAGATCAAAAAGGCAAACCCTTCCATTTTTCTCATGGATGAATAGATTTCAAAAGCTTACTGATAAGTTTTTCTGTTTGATGTACTGCTTGGATTAAATATCATATACTATGAAAATAAGAAACATAACTAGAAAAAAACCCTAAAAATTACAAAATTCTTATACCTTAATTCTGGTCACTAAACACTTGGAATGGAATTGCTTATTTTCATTAATTATAGTCTAGTTGAGAAGTTAAGGAGTAAATAAGTCAACAAGGAAATGTATATATATATATATATATACACACATTTATAATTTCTAAGAGGAAGATTAACAGAGAACCTATATTATTTTAACTAAGTGATCCTGGAAGCATCTATCAGGAGATAAAATTTAATATGAGAGATAATGTTCCACATATCCTTTATATTGTTACTTCAATATGTAGGAAAAGAAAGACTATAATCTCTACCCATAAGTACACAATCCCTATCCATAAGTACACTGAAATTTGAAAAGAAGGAAGAATTTAAATGAACCTGCATCTGGCCTTTAGACTTACAATCTTACTCCTTTCATATGGAAGATCACATTTATTTTTAAATAAAAAGTTGAGACGTTTGATATAGATTGTCATTAATCTTTGCAAGACCTCCTTCAAATCTTAGAAAATCTTATTGTCTTTTCCAAAACAGACTAAAGAGTAAATCCTGCACCAAATCATAAAATATCCATGATAACCATAGGTGATATTGTTATTCTCTCTAAACACCAAGTAATAAGTTCTGAATCAAACATGTTATTTCACAGCAAGAACTTGGCTTAGCTGATATTTGACAGAAGTGGAGTAAATCTGTTGTGGCAGAAATTCGGTCTTTAGCCATATGTCTATTCCATAATCCAACTTTACAAAATGATATTAACTCAATATGAAAAACAAATGAGATTTCCAATTCCAGTAAGGCAGCATACCAGGTAAAACCCGAAAACTCTCTTACAAATACCTAGCAGTGCTGAATAAAGTACATTAAAAAAAACAAAAAAACAAAAAACCTTTAAATGCATAGCTTAGCTCACTAAAAACACGCATATCTGAAAAAATGCATAGCTTAGCTCACTAAAAACACACATATCTGAAAACACTCATAACACAGGATGCAAAACACAGAGAGAAAAACATCAACAACTATGGGAGATTAGAAGAAATGGAAGACAGAGTGAGAAGGTCCACCACATGTATAAGTGGAACTGCAGAAAGAGAAAATAGAGAGAATGAAATGGAGACAATAATGTCTGAGAATTTTCTAAAACTGATAAAAAACATTAGTCTTCAGATTCAGGAAGCTCAGTAAATTCAAGCAGGATAAATAAAAGGAAAATCCAAATGTAGACATATCATAGTCAAAATGCAGAGCACCATAAAACAACCAGCAGAAATTAATAAGGATAAATCACTTCAAATTAAGTTCACCTTTTTCTTTGACAGAGAAAGTAGACTGCCATATTGTGAGAATAAAGTAGTCATGGACTTATGCAACATAAGACATAAATGATGTCTTTCATTACAGCCATTAAAGCAGAGAACAAATAATGCCTGGCTGCTTAAGCAAAAATGATTATGAATTAGTCTTTACTAGTGCAACTATTCCGAGAATGCTAAGTAACGGGTCAAAGTTAGTTTTGAGATATGTTTCTACTAAGATACTGTACACTAGGTCCTTACCATATTTTGGCATATGATGCTGCATTGAATACAAAGTAGAAGACAAACCAATTACAGGTAGAGGGTATATGAATGGGTCCAGAAGGTAGGAGGAGTAACAGCAGCAGCAAGAATGAAAAAGACTGTGAGGCATTTAGTTGACAGCACAATCTGAGTCAACACTGTGATATGACTGTCAAAAAATGTGTATGGTCATTAGGTCTCATTAAGAGAAGTACAGTATTCCCAACATGTGTATGTTACACCTTTTGTAATTGTTCTGCAGTCCTTGGATGTTCTGTTCTGTTTGTTCAGTCTTTGTCCTCTTCACTTTTCAGTTTTTAAGGATTCTATTGAAATATCCTCTAGCTCAGAGATTCTTTCCTCTGAGTCCAGTCTGCTAATAAGCCCATCAAAGGCATTCTTCATTTCTCTTACAGTGTTTTTGATCTGTAGCATTTCTTTTGGTTCTTAAGATTTTCATCTCTCTGCTAACATTGCCTATCTGTTCTTTCATGCTGTCTACTTTATCCATTAGAGCCCTTAGCATATTAATCATAGTTGTTTTAAATTCCCAGTCTGATAATTCCAACATCCCTGCCATGTCTGGTTCTGATGTTTGCTTTATCTCTTCAAATTGTGTTTTGCCTTTTGGTATGCCTTATAATTTTTTCTTGATAGCCAGATATTATGGACTGGTAAAAGGTACTTCTGTAAATAGGACTTTAGTAATATGGTAGTGAGGTATGGGGAAAGGGGATGTGTCCTATGGTCCTATGATTAGGCCTCAAGTTTTTTAGTGATACTATGCCTCTGGACTGTGAACTTCACAAATGTTTCTCAGGTTTTTTCTCCTCCCTTAGGTGGGGGCAGGATGGTTAGAATGGGCTGCAGTTGGGTGTTTCAATTCTCCAACATGGAGGGTTAGAGCCAGCTGAAGTTGGTTATTTCCCTTCTCCCAGGTCCATTAAGCTCTGATAACCCACAGCAGGTTGAGCTCTGGGTAACTGGTTTTCCCTGAAGGAAAACAAAAAGAACAGAGTGCTCTGGCATAAGTCAAAATGGTTCCTTTTCCTCTCCCCCTGAAGGAAGTAGTAGGGGATTTATTTCTGTGAGATTTACTGTGAGAAGCTAGTTAAGTTCTCAGAGGTAAATCTCACAATATTGTGGGGTCCCCCCTATGACCGGGTGTCCCTGGAGTTTTTAACTCTCAAACTTAGCCACACTGAGCCTCCAGCAACTTGTCAATTATAGTTCAGGTTTCCTATCCCAGCACTGGTTCCCATGCAATTTCTGCTTGTTCTCAGATAAACTAAATTCCCTGTATTCACCTGTCTGTCCCTCCAATCTTGGGGGGCAGCGGTTTGCCCTGTGTCCTCACATCTCTTAGTGATCCAAGAAGAAAGAAAAGCAAGGTTAAATAGATAATTTTATTAAAAGACAATATTATATTTTATTTTACTTGAATTTAACACAAAAATACTAAATGGAAGTAGACCAAGAAATTTCTAATTTTTATATAAATGCTTCTTTGTCTCAAGAGGTTTCCTAAGAAATTTCTCCATTTTATGAAAAAATGTTATGAAAATATTAAGAGAATGGAGTCACTTTTTTAAACTACATGATTTAATTTTAGTTTATACTGATTAAACTGTCCTAAAGGTTGAGGAAATTAGTATACTTAACATTTTTTCCAACTTTTCCTTCCTTCATTTGGGTTATATTAGTGTTTTTAAATTGTCAATGTCCACAGCATCTATGCACAAAATTTTCAGTTGTACAGTCTTAGTTTTCTATTTAAATGAATTCATTGTTCACCACTATCTCTCTTACCCCAGTACTTCTCTCTGGTCCTGAGTTCAAGAGATGGTTGGAATAATGTTTACTTACTGTTAATGATAGTTATTTCCGGATGTTTTTAGTTGAGTTGTCATTTTGGGTTTCCTATTTTCTTCTCTCTCTGGTATACTGCCTTAATTTTTTATGAGCAGGCATCATTTTTACAAAAAACTAAAGTCACTAAAGAAAATTTAGTGAGCTACATTTATCACAGTATCTGACACTGTGAGTATGCTCTGTAGTATATGCTAAATAAAAATAGGCATAAATTAAGGGAGAAGTGGTATCAGAATACTAATCCTGGAAACCACCACAGAGAGGTGTGGGAGCTAGGAAAGAGGAGAAATTTTGTGAGAAGAAGGACATCTCAAATGTAGCACATAGGATAAAAATAACTAAGAAAACGCCATCAGATAAAATAATGTCTACCTAAAAAGGATGAGGTCGTTTTTGTGAAGGTCGTAGTTACTCAGTGACAGAAAAGCATTATGTAAATTATTTATTAAAGATTTACTATTTCCCACAGTATTCTTGCCTTGTTAAGTTTGCTTTCCTGACATCAAAATGATTTCAACATTATGTAAAAGAATGAAAACATAAACAAATGATTTTAAGAACAGTACATGGTATGGATTATATAAGGAAAAGAAATTGAGGCAAAAGTTTTTCTGGCATTCATATAGACTTTTATCAGTATGGATTATAATTATATAAATTGGCTTCTAGAGAACCATTAAGTTTTATACAGTGTTTTACAAACGGAGTTGCCTGTAGATGATCCTCTTAAATCACTGAAACTTTTCACATTTTAAGTTTAGGGACTACTGTCCCTGCCTTTCTTATCCAATGCATGCAGAGATGTTGAGGTCCCTCCTTCATCTACAAGCCCACTTCACATGCCTCCTGAACCATTTATGATGAAGACAAAAAGTATATTATGAGCTTCTATTACACTCAAGAATGAGTCACTCTGTTTTAGGTCTATAATCAAGTATACCTAAGTGTAGCCTTTCTGATAATAACTACAAGAGATGGTGGTGGTGATGATACTGACCACGATGATGATGATATTACTAATGTACCCTGTTTTTCTAAATCTAATTTCAGACTCTCCTCACTGCATGGGTGGGAGTTCCCAAGTCCTCCGGGAAGTACTTTGTGTGTTTTTTCAGGAGAGAAGAACCATTAGATAAATGATGCTTTTGCTTACCTGACTTTGAAAATTGCCCTTCCTTACTGCCTGGTATAATTGGCAAGCTTGCACTCTTCTGGTACAGATGCATTCCTAAATCAAGCTCACCATATCCTTTTGACCTTGGGGCTGTGGTTTGCTTGACTTCAAATCACTCTCCGAACTAGAGCCAGGATAATTTTTTAAAGTTCAAATTTGATCTCATTGCTTCCTTGCTACACAGCACCCCTTAATTTTCAAAGTCCATATTCATTAACTCTATTACAAGGTTTTTCATGATTTCAGACCTGTTTTATTATTAAGCTCTAGCTCTGGTGCCTCGCTCCCGTTGTGCATTCCACATATTCTAAAATCCTATTAGTTCATAGAACGTGTAATAATCTTTGACACCTACTCCTCATGGCCTAAAATACTCGTCCCTCTTACATCCTTCCTCCACATACATTTATGCTCAGATCTCAGCTTTCATGTCACTTTCCCCACAAAGACTTCTGAACTCCTGATACTGGTACACAAGCTCCCTATATTTATCCTTACTGTCACACTTACCATATCATATTTTAACTGCCTGTTACTTCTTTGTAATCTCCATTAGTCCAATAAAACTAAGTCACTTCACTTTTTAAAAAAAATAAATTTATTTATCTATTTTTGGCTGCATTGGGTCTTCGTTGCTGCATGTGGGCTTTAGTTGTAGTGAGCAGGGGCTACGCTTTGTTGCAGTGCACGGGTTTCTCATTGCGGTGGCTTCTCTTGTTGCAGAGCACGGGCTCTAGGCATGTGGGCTTCAGTAGTTGTGGCTTGCAGGCTCTAGAGCGCAGGCTCGGTAGTCGTGGTGCACAGGTTTAGTTGCTCTGGGGCATGTGAGATCTTCCCAGACCAGGCCTCAAACCCACGTCCCCTGCATTGGCAGGAGGATTCTTAATCACTGCACCACCAGGGAAGTCCAAGTCACTTCACTTTTACAACCTTAATAACTAGCACAGAATCTGACACATAAGCAGTATTCAGCATTCAGTAAATATGTCAAATTGAACTAAATTGCTGGTGGCGCTAATTTTTCTTCTAAATTGCCTAGTGCGACAATTTTTCTTCATTCTGGTAGGTGAAAAAAGTACATTTAACACTAAAAAATAATTCCTTTCTCTTAATCACTGACAACATGTATCAATGCTAAATGTATGTAACCTGAGCTCAGCAATTCCAGGCATTCATCCTAAGGACTGCAAAGTGTTCAAGCACCTGGACAAGTGCAAAAAAAAAAAAAAGAATGTGCTGGCTGTTTATTATAACACCATTAAAAATGGGAAATGTCTATTTAAAATAATTACACTATATAATATAGATTACATAATGAAGACAAAGTATCATTCAATTTTTATAAAACCATGTGTTTGTGTGTGCATACCAACACACAAAAACAAAAACAGAGAAAGATTTGAAAGTAAAGTTACCAAATGAAAACAATGATTAGCTCTGTAGAGTATAATACCATGTGACTTAATGATCTTATAAACTATCAATGCTGATTCTAAAGATAAACCTATTTCTGTTTAGAAAAAGAAAAGTTTCTTTTTCAGGGGGAATATTTCTAGTAATTTTCCCTGAATATCTTTGGTAAGTATTATGATTTAATGTTCCTTCCCTGAACTTCTTTAAAATAAAAAAAATTTTTAAATTACAACTAAGAAGTTAAATTTAATCAACTGAAACTTCTCTGATGTCCAGCACACTTAATGCATCATTTTTACCAATTGAAGAATCCATTTGTTAAAACTTTTTGATTTCCACAACAGTCTCACTGCATAATCTCAAATGTCTTAGAGCTTATTAATAGAGTATGTTAGTCAAGAAGAGAAGAGAGAGTGTGGCATATTTGAATGCTTACACAATGTTCAGATTTTCCTATCTGCAAGACAAATTCTATCATAGGGCATATTACAGTTTGTACTAAGTATTAAGTTTACTATCACAATGGCAGTATTGAGACTTTAAGAAAAGGTTTCTTAAAATTTCCACTGCATTTTTATTTTCCGTCACTATGGATAAATAAACTTAATGTATGAATTTGATAAAATTACAAACCCAAATTAGTCAAAAACTTTTTGCTCAAATTTGATCTCACCTCTCAAAACTGAAAACTTTGGGACCTACACTGAGATATGCTTTTGTTCCACAGCCACTATGCCACTAAGAAGGTGTTTTGGAGAATGAACATAGACCTTTACATTTTTTTTAAAGCTTCTTTCCTATCCTAAGAGCCATGGGGGCAGGGAATGGGGGGAAAAGCAAGGAGACAAGACAATAAGGGGAGAAGAGGAAAGATTTTATAATGTTTTTAACAGGAAACAGTAAAGCTCTAAATTTAGAGAAAAAACCCTCACTAGTTTTCTTTCCTCTCTAGCTACATAACATACACAGTACAGCATGCAAGTATTATGGATACAATAGGCACTGAGCCACAGCAGGGGCTATCAATTTGGGCTTCCTGACTTTTGTAAAAACTCTCACTTACGTTGTGTGCTCTAAATTAATCTGCAGATTCTCTACTTCCAAAATCCTAGCTGGTATTTAGCTGAAAACAAGTGGCATCCTCAGAGCATTAGTGGCTGGATGCAAGGGCCGACTCATTCCCAGGCTACTGCTGCAGAAAAGGCCAGTTTTTCTTTTCTGCAAGTCTATATAGACTTAACCCCTCTGTAGGTTTCCTACTCTGTTACCACCTGGCGGACAAACAGGACCAAAAAATTTGCTTGAACTGCTCTAGAGCAACCCTTCAAGAAAATAAGGACAAGATGTGAGCCAGGAAAAGCACTTTGGAAACTACTTGCACCTAATAAAAACATATTTTTAATTTAGCTAATGTGAAATCCAAACTAGCTCAGTCTAAATGGAAAAGATGCTTTATTTCTATTTACATGAGTTCTTAATTTAGGCTTGATTCATGATTCATGAATAAAAGCCACCATTTTATAGAATAAGGTGTACATTTGGCCTTCATGTACCCCTACTGCTTTTCGTTAAACTAATATGAGATGTGTGGCAAGATTCAGTATTTGTCCTTAATTTTGTCAATAAACCAAAATTTTCTCTTATGGAGTAAATTGATTAAAAAATTATAATCAATAAAGTAATATGATCAGAATGTACACAGTTACTTTTATCTTTTTGTCTATTCCAAATATGTTCCAAGTGCTATGCTAATAAGTACATCCATATATACTATCTCATTTAGACCTCACATCAAACTCTAAAGGGGTTTTATTTTTACAAGTGAAGACTGGACAGAAGGAATGCTGTGGGGAATTGGATAGAGGGAATGATATATGCAGAGATAATGAGGCAAGAAACAGCAAAGCAAATGAGGTAACATTTCAGCTTACCTGGAAGATAGTGTACTATAACTAAAACTACAACTATAAACCTGGGAGAATAAAAATGACATATTTCATACATTTTGCACCCTCAACACCAAAAGAGTCTGACTGGACATAGGAGCTTAAACACCACTTAAGATAACACTGGGGGCAGGTGGAAAGTATTTTCAATGGAATATAGTGGTTCTAAAATGTTAGCATACATCAGAATCACATGAGGGCTTTGTTAAAAGAGATGCTGGTCTCTACTCCCCGGCTTCCTGCTTCCATAAGTTTGAGGTGGGGTCAGAGATTTCCGTTTACAACAAGTCCCCGGGGAAGCTGATGCTGCTGGTCTGAAGACCACACTTTGAGAACAAATGGCTCAAAGAAATGTCACATATGCAAATCAAATTTTGTTTAATATTAGCTTAGCTTTGAAAATAAACCTAGGCCAGCTGATGAACAGAATGAGTTACTTTACATTTGATCAAACTTCAGTATCTACAGTTGGGATCACTAAAAATTTCAGAGGCAACTGGGAAATGGTGGATAAGTATGTACACATAATTTTGCTCTCAAGCAAGGTCCTCAATAAACAATTTTCTAGGGGCCAGAGGAACACAGGTGTCCCTCTACATGCTTAATGCTCCTTCACTGTTGCAGTTAACATGGAGAGTTTTCAGAATGGCTTTTCTAATATGTGGATTAAAAGAGGGTAATAAATTTGGGGTGGGGAGAGTAGTCTTCTAGAGTCTTGGTAATTTCTTGATGAATTTTCAACATTACCATTAGCTTTATGGATGTTACTGCCCTCTGGTTTTATGATGTGCATTCAGAACTGGCACTATAATACTACTACTGGTTCAAAAGGACACAAATCTGGCATGTGACATAGCAGTGAATGTCTAAAACTAATGTCAAAAACAGAACAAACAACCATAACAAATAGGCTCTGGAGGCATCTCCTAAAGTACTTTCCTCCTCCTCTCCCTTTGAGGAGCTTCCCTAGCTCTGGGTGAGAGGAGGTTAGGGTTAGAGGTAAGTCCTAATGTTCTGCATTAAAAATAACCTCCTACTCTCACTATGCTATAGGAATCTTTGCGTGGGATCGCTGTCATTCAGTGGAGTATGGTTCACACTTCACACATCAAGTCTACTTAAAAAGTGCTAGAATATTATGGTGGAGATTACTTTCTCATGTCCCACTGATTTGATAATCAGGGTAATTCCTTATAATTCACACTGGAGGTCTGTCCTAATGCCTAACAATGCTTTCTTGATAAAAAAAACCCCAGGACCCCTGATTTAGTCTATAAACTTGGACTCTGTGATCTTACCACATGGTTCAGATTCTGATTAGCTCTGCTCTCCCAGCTGTTAGGAATAAGTTAATGATAAATCACTGACTGCTTTATTAGGAGATTTCATCTCCTGTCAGCATCCACATGAAAAGTGTGCTAATAAAATAGAAACTTATTCTTGTTAAAGTGCAAATTCACACTGACTATCTCTTGAAACTTTATATCTATTTACAATAACAACAGCAATAATACCAAAAGCAAGTTTCACATGTATTCCCATCTGTAAGTTCTATATGATAAGTTCAGAAGCTTTGCAGTCAGAAATATGTGGGTTCAAACTCTGACTCAAAAACTCATGAGCTCTGTGACATTAGAAAAGTTTATACAAAATCCCCAAGGCTGCTTCCTCATATGTAAAAAGGAGTAATGCCCATAGTATTGCTGGTAATTTTCAACAAATGTTGATTCTCTTTTTCTTCCATTCTTCAGACTAACCCAAAGTGTTTCCCTTCTTTGCTAGAAGCTACTAAATTCTATTTATCCATAATCCTTAGGTTTGTGAAATGTTTATAAAGTACTTCAGTAGAAATGTCAAAGCAAAAGTGTCATAGATTTTTCCTACAATCCTTCTCATGTCTTGTAGTGAGTGATCAAAAGTATGGGCTCTAATCTATAGAACACTTCACCCAACAAGAGCAGAATACACATTTTTCTCAAGTGTATATAAAACATTCTCAGGATAGACCATATGCTAGGCCATGAAACAAGCCTCAGTGTAGTTAAGTTAAAGAAGTGAAGTCATACAAAGTATGTTCTCCAAACACATGGAATGAAATTAGAAATCAATAACAGAAATTTGGGAAATTCACAAATATATGGAAATTAAACAACACACTCCTAAGCAACCAATGAATCAAATAAGTCCCAGGGAAATTAAAGTACTTTGAGATTAATGGAAATGAAAATACAACATACCTAAACTGGTGGGATGCAGCTAAACAACATTTGGAGGGAAATTTACAGTTGTAAATGACCATATTAAAAAAGATGTCAAATCAATAATATAGAACTGGAAAAAGAAAAGCAAACTAAAACTAAATCAAGCAGAAGGAAGGAAATGATAAAGACCAGAGCAGAACTTAATGAAATAGAGGATAAAAAAATAGAGGAAATCATCTAACCGAAAAGTTGGTTCCTGAAAAGATCAACAAAATTGACAATTAGCTAGATTGACCAAGGGAAAAAAGAGAAAAACCTCAAATTATTGAAATCAGAAATGAAAAAGGGGATATCACTACTGACTTTACAGAATTAAAAAGGATTATAAGGGAATGCTATGAACAATTGTACATCAACAAATTAGATAACCTAGATGAGATGGACAAATTCCTAGAAAGACAAAAAAATACTGAAACCAAAACAAGAATAAATAGAAAATCTGAAACAACCTATAACAAGTAAAGAGACTGAATTAGTAATTGAAAAATTTCCCACAAAGTAAAACCCAGGATGTTTTCATTGGTGAATTCTTATAAATATTTAAAGAAGAATTAATACCAGCTCTTTATAAACATTTCCTGAAAATAGAAGAGGTAGGAACACTTCCTAACTCATTCTGAGACCAGTATTACCTCGATACCAACACTAGACAAAGCTATCACAAGAAAATTTCAGATCAAAACTTTTTGTGGATACAGATTCTAAAATCTGTATCTAAAATCCTCAACAAGGGGCTTCCCTGGTGGTGCAGTGGTTGAGAGTCTGCCTGCCGATGCAGGGGATACGAGTTCGTGCCCCGGTCCGGGAAGATCCCACATGCCGCGGAGCGGCTGGGCCCGTGAGCCATGGCCGCTGAGCCTGCGTGTCTGGAGCCTGTGCTCCGCAGCGGGAGAGGCCACAACAGTGAGAGGCCCGCGTACCGAAAAAAAAAAAAAAAAAAAAAAATCCTCAACAAAATACTAGCAAACTGAACCCAGTAACAGATAAAAAGAATTATAACCATCATTAAGTAAGATTTATCCCAGGAACGCAAGGTTGGTTTAACATCTAAAAGCCAATTAATTTAATATGCCGTAACAATGGAATAAAGGACAAAACCCATATTTTAATCTTAATAAAAGCAGAAAAGGCATTTGAAAAATCCAAAATGCTTTCATGATAAAAACACTTAACTAGAAATATAAGGGAACATCTTCAACCTGATAGTGTCTACATAAAACTCACAGCTAACATCATACCTAAAGTTTAAAGGCTGAATGCCTTCCCCTAAGATCAGGAACAAGACTATATTATTTGCTCTTGCCACTTCTATTCAATATTGTATTGGAGATTTAGCCATTACAATTAAGAAAGAAAAAGAAATAAAAGCCAAATTGGAGGTGACATGATTTCATGTAGAAAATCATAAGGAATCCATAAAAATAATATTAGAACTAATAAACTCTGCAGGATTGCAGGATACAATCAATATACAAAAATCTATTATATTTCTATATATTAGCAATGAACTATTGAAAAATGAAAATAAGGAAAAAATTCCATTTATAGTAGCATCAAAAATAGATTACTAAGGAATAAATTTAACAAAAGAAGTACAAGGCCTGTATAGTGAAAACTAGAGAACATTGTTCAAAGAAATTAAAGAAGACATAAATAATTGGGAAAACTTCCCATATTCATGTATCCGAAGACTTAATATTAAGATAGCAATACTCTTCATATTGATCTATAGATTGAACTCCATTCCTATCAAAAGTGTAGGCTCTAGAGACAGGCTGCTGGGATTTAAATTCTAGGTCAGTCACACTCTAGCTGTATGACCTGGGGTAGGTAACTTAAGTTTTCTAAGCCTCAATTTCCTCATCTGGAAATGAGAATAATAATAGTACTTACTTTATAAGGATGTTGTGAAGAACAAATGAGATAATTGTAAAGTGCTTTTTACTGCTTCAGTACATTGTAAGCCTTAAGTAAACAGAAGCTATCAATATGATACTCATAGCCTAGTAATTTTTCTCTGGTATTTTTTTCCTACCTTGGACCATATAATAAGAATCAACCAGTGAATAATTTCCTCTTGTCATTTGCTAATTGGGAATTATACTTCTGGGGGGTTCTAAAAGTTAACGTGATAACTTGGAGATAAAAATCACTGGCCTTGGGTTTCCCTGGTGGCGCAGTGGTTGAGAATCTGCCTGCTAATGCAGGGGACACGGGTTCGAGCCCTGGTCTGGGAAGATCCCACATGCCGTGGAGCAACTAGGCTCGTGAGCCACAACTATTGAGCCTGTGTGTCTGGAGCCTGTGCTCCGCAACAAGAGAGGCCGCGATAGTGAGAGGCCGGCACACCGCGATGAAGAGTGGCCCCCGCTTGCCACAAATAGAGAAAGCCCTCGCACAGAAACGAAGACCCAATACAGCCAAAATAAATAAATAAATTAATTAATTAAAAGAAGGCTCAACATTAAAAAAAAAAATCACTGGCCTTGGTCTCTGAATCACATATTCAAATTATACCAGCAAAGTTTGTGTACACACATAATCTTACTGAAGTCTCAGAGAGTGGGCAGGGCATGGGCTTATCATCTGTTCCATGGATGAATAAACTGAGGCTCTAACTAAGAAAGCTTCCTGACAGACAGTGGTCTCAAGTTCCAGGAAATTTTGAAGTCTTTGTTATGTATGTTTGTGATTATTTTAACTAAGCCTTTCTAACATGCTTTGGTCATAATGACTTGTTTTTAGTTCCAAGTATTTTAAATCCAGATTGATTTTCTTATAGTCACAATACATGACAGATGTACTGTATCTGGAAGACTTCGAAGTAAGTGGAGCTTTTTAGAAAATGATTCTAGATATATTATTATTTTAAGATTAATATTCCAAGAAGATAATAACTGGACAGATTCATCAATTTATAAAAATCCATGAGTCATAAATAACACTCATAAAAAGAAAGCCAAGACAAACAAACAAAAAACTCATTTGCCGTCTTTAGAAGTGACTATTATACTTGTTGCTAGAAAATTTGGTAATGAAAAGAAAGAAATAAGGATTTAGTCTGCCTTTTCAATAGTAACAATATCACAAAGTAAACAAAAGCCTCAGCTAATGAGCGAAAGCTCTTCTTTATAAAAGAATGCAAGCTAATAAATATAGAAGGAATGATAGAAAAAGAAAATCATTATTTTGCAACTTCTATTGAAGTAACTGATTCAGGACAAGAATCACCAATGGATGTGAAAATCTTTACATAAATGTTTTATGGAATACTAGATCCTCATGTGATACCAAAGTATCACCTCATAGAATATATACTAGGAAAAACATAACTTTACAACAGAGTAGACTGGCTATAAATACCTGAAATTATTTCATCAGTCTTGAGTAAGCAAGAGATAACCAGATATCATATGCCCCCCTGATGTGACAGTTTAGGAAATTCACAATATCACCCATCCCAAGAGTATTTAATTTGAACCATACTTTTAGATCTAACTTTCAGTTAGCAGAAAATAGAAAGGATAGAGGAACAAGTTACATGATACCACATAATAAAAAAAATCTGGCAAATCTAGAAGGTGAATCTATAAGACCTGCCCCAGGTCTCTTCAACAGTGAATAGTATGAGAAAAAAAAAGAGTGTGGGGGACACTAAAGACACTAACTGTAAAATTCAACATATGAACCTTGACTGATTCCTGATGTGTATAGAAGAGCTGTGAGAGATATCTGGGGGACGACTGGGAAAATCTGAATATGGACCAGGGATTAGATGATTATTAGAAAATTATTATTAATTTTATTAGATACAAGAGTGGTATTACGGTTACCTAAGTTCTTTTTTTTAAGGTAAAACATCATGACTTCTGTAATTTATTTCTTTGCTAAAGATTTTTAAAGCAAATAAGGCAAACTACTAATAACTGTTAAATCCAGGTGACAGATACATGGGTTATTTTTTTCTGTACTGTTATCTCTTACTTCCTGGTGTGCCTATATTTTTTATAATAAAAAGTTTCAAAAAGATTATTTGAGCTGGCCATAGTGGCATAGAGCCCAGTAACATAGTGGTGAATATCGTATGGGACTGCACTGTACCTGTGGTGGCAAATACATAGTAGTAATGCTGCCAGAAGGAACAGCCTGCTGGGGGAACCTAGACTGTGCCTTGCATCCTGCCTCAGCCTGGCTCTGCAGCCTTCACATCAGTTTCATCAGTGTGCTGATGCCTTTCTGATATGTTCATTTGTGGCTTAAATTAACTGAAAGGGTTTCTGTTATATGCCTCCAAGAATTTGAAATTATACACCAAACCTATTTGATGTCTTGTACTCTGTGCTCTGCACATAAAACATTTCCCTAAGATGGACTTTTAAACCTTCATACCAAGATGCATAGGCTATTACAAGGTATTATATAATAATATTGGAAGACACTATATTAAATCATTATGATATTTAGCCTTCAAATAGCATGACATTGAACATCCTCCTGGAAAATAATGAGAACGATACTTTAGTTACCTAAATTCTTACAGAGATGCAAATATTGTATGGAGGTGTAATATAAGGCAGCATAATGGCAGCTGGGATCTGGTATTATCTCTGCTGCTAAATTATGCAAATAGAAGGACCTCTATTCACGGATATTCATTTAAAATAGTCACCTATTCAAGTCCCTGTATTTTTCTAACCTTATTCATATATTAATGGTTAATGTAGCAAAATAAAACAATTCGTATAAACAATAACAGAAAAAGCATATGCAAAAAATGTCCTTGATTTTACAATCAATAAGTACCAAGTACCTGATATGAACTCAGAAGTGTGCTAAGCTCTTCTAGTAAACTGCTATATTGATGACTCCCAGTAAACCACAACTCCCAGTATTCATATCCTTGTGTAGTCCCTTCCCACACTGACTCTGGCCTTGACTGTGAAACTTACTTAGGCCAATAAGACACCAGAAAATGTGATAAAAGAGGCTTGATAATTACTTGAACATTAGGGTTTGTATTCTGGAATATGCCCTCTTGGAACCTGAGACCCTCATGTTGTAAGAAAAACCAAGCTAGCATGTGTGGAGAGGTCATACATGGAGAAAAGAACTGAGGAACTGGTCTGACAGGCAGAATCAAGGCCCCAGACATACGACTCCAGTTGAGCCATGCCATGGGCTGTCCCAGGCAGTCGTTAGCCAATTATGCAATGCCAGCTAAGGCTCCAGATAGAGTAGAACAGAATGAATCATCACCTTTGTACCCTATCCAAATTCCTGACTGGAAGAATTACAATTTCTTGTTTTAGTCACTAAGTTTTGGGGTAGTTCCACACAGCAATAGATATTGATAACATACCAACAGTACTCATAAGTTAGCAATGATATCTTTTGAAGAAATTCACCATTATTAATCATTCCAAATGGTGCCCACAAAGAGTTGGATCAAAGTATTTGAAGTTAAGAGGAAATACAAATGTTTATATTACGACAGTTTAAAACATACTGTTATATATGTAAAATAGTCACTCAAAAATCTGATGTGAAATTTTAAGCTAGAAAGATTGATGCTGTTACTATTAACAACATTAAAAACCAAAACAAAAGACTCCTCATTGAGAGCCTTGCATTGAACATATTTAAAATAAAACAGTCAAAACAACCAAAGATAAAAATTGAAACTCTAGCCTAAAAACCTGGAGTCTAGACTAGCACTTCAGCTTTATCTGATGACATCCATCACACCATGGTGGTGTGCTTTAAAATCACATGCAGGTAGCACAGGGAGATCAGCTCGGTGCTTTGTGTCCACCTAGAGGGGTAGGATAGGGAGGGTGGGTGGGAGATGCAAGAGGGTGGAGATATGGGGATATATGTACATGTATAGCTGATTCACTTTGTTATAAAGCAGAAACTAATACACCATTGAAAAGCAATTATACTCCAGTAAAGATGTTAAAAAAAAAAGATGTGCCCAATAAATACTTGTTATTGTTACATTTTAACTTTACCAACAATAAAATGTTGACACTACAGTTTCAGAAGTCAAAATTAAATGAACAATAACATTTTTAAACTTTCACACTCTCTGGAAAAGGTCTCACGAAGATTAAGAAAATCAACATAAAGGACTCAGTATAGTCCCTGAGACAGAATAAATACCTACAACAATAATAGGATCCTAATAGGAAAGGATCTTAAGAAATCATCTGATTCTGCTTCTAGAATATGTTGCCTTCTTATTGCTTGAACACATAGTAGTATCTTTCTTAGACAAACTTTCCTTAGACGAAGTCACTCTAGTAACTTTATCATTCCTGGTAGGTCTACTTCCCATCACTTTAGTGACGTTGCTATGCTACTCTGAATTCTAATCAGGTCTTGCTATCTTATTAAATTTCTTCTTTTCTTTGAGGTATAATTTAGACACAGTGTGATGAACTGTATCTTAAGTGTACACAATTCAATAAGTTTTGACAGATGTTTACACCTGTGTAGCCCAAGCTCCTAGAATGTTTTCATCATCTTAGAAAGTTCCCTTGTACCCTTTTGCACATAATCTCTGCCATCCCTGATACCTCCCCATGCCCTGCCCACAACCACTGTTCTGTTTTCTATCACCATAGATTAGATGTGCATGTTCTAACAATTCACACAAATGGAATCACACAGTATGTTCTCTTTGGTGTCAGGCTTCTTTCACAGAGAACAAAGTGTTTTCTGAGATTCATAGAAACTACTATAGTACCTATCAGTAGTTTGTTTCTTTTTATTGCTGAGTAGTATTACATCATGAATACACACAGTTTGTTTACCTCTATCCTGTTAATGTAAATTTGGGTTGCTTCTAGTTTTGGTTATTATGAATATAGCTGCTATGAATGCACATGTACAAGTCTTTTTGTGGATAAATGCTTTCATATCTCTTTGATAAACACCTGGGCATGATGGGACACAGGGTACATGTATGCCGAACCTTATTAAAAACTCTCAAATTGCTTATCATATTTTATACTCCCACCAGCGATTGGTGTTTAACAGTTCTGGTTTGCTGCAGCCTTGCTAAAATTATGTTTTCTCCGTCTTTTTTTTTCTTTTTAATTTTAGTCAATCAAGTGGGTGTTATCTCATAGTGGTTTAATTTTGTTTCCTTGAAAATGATGTTGAACACTTTTTTATGTACTTATTGGCTGCTCATTTGTCTTCCTGTAAAACGTCTGTTCAAGTCCTTTCCTCATTTGAAAAACTGACTTCTTATTTTTGAATGGTAAGATTCTAGAGACAAGTCTTTATCAAATATACATGTTGTAAATATTTCTCCAAATCTGTGATCACCTATTCATTTTTTTTAATGATGTCTTTTGATATGTAGAAAATTTTAATTTTGTAGAAGTCCTTGCTATCCCTTTAAAGTGCAATTGATGCTGAAATTATGTAAAGTGCAATCATAATTCTAATAACCATTTATTAAATCCAGAAGAAAACATAATGAGGCCCAAGATGAATTTCCAATAGGAGATGTAGATCTGTCACTGATTTCTGGTCCATGATTTCCTCCACTACTTTAAAACATCAGACCTAAGTGGGCTTTCCTTTTTTAAGTCTTTTTTTTTTTTCTGACTTATTAAGGTTATTTTTTTAACATCTTTATTGGAGTATAATTGCTTTACAATGTTGTGTTAGTTTCTGCTTTATAACAAAGTGACTCAGCTATACATGTACGTATATCCCCATATCTCCTCCCTCTTGTGTCTCCCTCCCACCCTCCGTATCCCACCCCTCTAGGTGGTCACAAAGGTTATTTTGAATCTGACTTCTAGTATTTTAGCAATGTTACCTTATTTGTACAAATATATTGAATATTATCTAGACTCCTTTTTTCAAAGTCAACAAATTGGGTATTCACATGGATCAGGCACTCAATATACCCTCCAGGATGCCAAAAGCTGCTAACAGTTCCTCTGTGGGTGTGATCCTTAAGTTACCTAACAGTAGGTCCCTGTCAAGGGTTCCATTTTATAGGCTTTGTATTGCTCGATTTCTTAAACCTGGTAACCATAAGGTGAAATCCTGACTGAGCGCATTCTGCCCACACATAGGCATTTGTTTTTGTCTTTTTTGGGACAGTGGTAGAACACCAGTCAGTGAGTAAATGTAGTGAAAAATGAAGGACAGTCTTAATATATTAGGCAGTGTTGAATGAACTGGATACTGAAATTTAAACTGGTAATAAATGGTGCTGCCTAGACTTTATTCTTTAAAACAGTATATCACCCAGCTATTAACTTACTCAAAACTTACATCAAGTCAGAGCTTACAAAGTCTCTAATCTGATACCTTCTCAGAAAGAAAGGACTGGAAGATGCATTGTCAACTGACACTTTTCTCTTTGCCACTAAAATATTACTACTCTTTATAGGCTTTTACACATTTATAGGTCTTTATCAACATACTTATATTTTCAACCTGGACTAGTTACATTAGCTAGCAGCATCTGGTCCATCACAAAGTGTTACTATATGGAGATCATTTACAGGAATAATAAAACTTAATGTATATTTGATTTTTGGAATTATAAAAAATGGGGTTGATTATACAGAAAGGCTATGAAAAGACAACTAAGAATAAGTCAGTTTCTACTGCCTCCAAATATTCCTTCAAATGCTTATCTTTAACAATGTCTACCTCTTAAAACTACCACTGACTTAATATGATCTCCTTTTCTTCTAATGAACATGATATCCCTGAATGATCCAAGTCCCTAACTCTTCCTGGAAGTACTTTTTACAACTAGAGCAATAAGAGAACCTCACAAATTTCTTACCCCAAATATTCTGCTCTGTTTCAACAAAAACAAAAACTTGTTGAAACTATTGCCAAACTATTACAAATTCAGACTACAATCTAGGAAACATATATATACATTAAATTTCTTTAAGATAAGTATGAAAGTGGCATAACAGCTCTCAAAATATAAATACAGGAAATAGTTATGAGAAAAGGTTAAAGAGCTAACTCTACGTTTTACAGTAAATGCTTTATAATATTTCTTCTAATTAGGAAAACTTTTTATTTGCTTTTGAAAATATACTCTATAAAAGCTTTAATTAAAGCATAAATATATTAGTATGAAAAAAGTTAAGACAATTAGAACAAATCAATTGTGTCTATAAGTACTGATGTTAGGTGGTGTGTGCAAGTAATGTAATTGGCTCATTAAAGGGCACTTTTTGCTTTTTTAAGAGAATGTGAGATATCTGTTTAAAAAAATTGTTAATGTTGGAGATTGCAGTCATCTAAAAAACTACAGAATCTGCATCCAAAAAGAACAATTTGTAAGCTTTTGGCCTAAAGGGGATGGTGATGTTAATAATTCCCTGTAAGCCAAGCTTCTTCCTGATAGCCAAATTTATGTTTGACCTGCTCATATTATGGATTTCTTACAAATAGCCTTTTTCTTTCTTTGCTTATTCCTCGGAGACCTAAAACAAGACTGCATTAAATCAAGAAAGATGTTTCTTCTATAAAAGCAAGTGTGAGGGAAAATGTCTGAATAAAAAAGGTTACTCCCATGTGTTCAATCTGATAGTTAGTCATACTTGCATACCCTCATTTGTCTTGTCCTGTTAAAATAAAAAGAACCTGAAGAAGCTTTCTGAAGAATCTTTTTGTGTTCAACCAAATATTATTTGTGAAATGGTCATGATGGAACACTATTTAAGTAGGTACATTATTACCACATTATTCCCAACTGCTCACTGTGTAGGCCTTGCTTTGGTTATTATTCAATAAACATTTATCCCTGGGAGGTCAGAAGACGTTCCACTTGTTTGAGCCTCATAGTACTTGGTTTTGATTCATAAATAGAGTATAACTATACCTTACACATTTCTTATACTGCTCTCAAAGAAGCAATAAATAATTGAAAGCTCCTCATTTTAAACATAGAACAGAGCCCTGCTCTACGTCAACACTACCTATACAAGGTTAAATAGCTACCAAGTACCTATTTATTATGCCAACATGTTCAGAGAAAGATATATATTTTCTACTTGCAAACACAAAAGTCTCTGAGAATGTTGATTTCACCCATTGCTAACAAAATACTATGGAAAACATTGTTCTGCCATAATTATTTAGGAGTGAAAACTTTCAGCTCTCTTACTTATTTATTCCCAAATCATTTTTTTTTCAAATATGACAACAATAAACCTCTTTTTCAAAAGGCCAACAACTGCTAATTGTTAGACCATTAATACTAAGGTTACCAAGCATTTATTCAAGATAGCAAAAGTTTAAACATGACCACACTAACTATAAACTTGGCTCAAAGTACGAGTGATCTCATATCAGCCTGTAGGCACTGCAGGGGAAGAAAGGAGAAGAGAAAAACTAAACACCACAGCTCCAAATGTGGTAAACCAGATTCTTTTCTTGACAAGACTCTTTTATTAAAAAAACTCCAAAAACCTTAATTCCTAGATACAGTGAATAGTTTTCTTGTGGAGAAATCAGTATGTTTGTCTGTCACAAGTGTTATTTAAAAATTGCTAGAATAAAAGAGTGAAGCAGACTGCTAAAACCAGGGATGGTTTTTGACCTTAAGCTAGGACATTGATGGGTATTTATGAGAATAACACATATAAGTTAACACCAGTGCTGAAAACTGTAATATTAATAGAGCTACCGCTGTAAGAAGAACTAAGATGTGTCTTCCTTATTTTATCCTAAAGCACAGAATATTGACTCCATTAATAATCTTTATCCGAGATCAACTTTATAAAATGAACACTTTATGAAAATATAATATAAAGTTTTAGTACATCTCAAGCATGAATTTTTACAAAGTAAGTGCTATGTGTAGGAAATTGGACAAGGCACTGAAGTCAAAATGATCAGGACTCCTCACACCCATTAGAATGGCTACTATCAAAAATACCAGACAAACAGAAAATAACAAGTGTTGGCAAGGATGTAAAGAAATCAGAACCCTTGTGTACTGTTGGTGGGAATGTAAAATGGTTTAGCACTATGGAAAATAGTATGGCAGTAGAATTACTTTATGACCCAGCAATCCTACTTGTGGGTATATACCCAAAGAACTGAAAGCAGGATCTCAAAGAGATATTTACACACTCATGTTCCTAACAGCATTATTCGCAATAGCAACCGAAGTGTCCGCTGATGGATGAATGGGTAAACAAAATGTGAAGCATAAATACAATGGAATATTATTCAGTCTTAAAAAAGAAGGAAACTCTTGACACATAACATGGATAAACCTTGAGGACATTATGCTAAGTGAAATAAGCCAGTCACAAAAAGACAACTACTGTATGATACTACCTATATGAGGTATCTACAGTAGTCAAAATCATAGAGACAGAAAGTAGAATCATGGCTGCCAGGAACCTGGGAGGAAGGGAAAGTGGGGAGCTGTTTAATGGGTATAGACATTCAATTTTGCAAGATGAAAATGTTCTGGAGACTGGTTATACAACATGAATATACTTCACTGATTTGTACACTTAAAAGGGTTAGGATGGTAAATTTTATGTTCTCTGTGTTTTACCACATTTAAAAAATTAAAAAGTGAATTCTAAGGGAAGGGGGCCAAAATTATGTCAATACTTTGCATATGACAGTGCTCAGTAAATATTTAATAAGTCAATTAACTTCTTGATGATATGCTGAAATAAGGTCCAGAAGTTTTGCACTGCTCCCTCAGAGGAAAGCGGGGGTTCATTGTTTGCGTCAAAAGGAGCCTTAAAGTTCATTTCTTATACTCAAAAATAAAAAGACCACTCCCTCCCCACCCACACCCCACCCCAGCACAAATGGCAAAGGGCCATTAGTTGTCATTTGGAAAATTGTACCGCTCTGTGATATGGCAACCCCGACCCATTTTGGGCTTGGTCTACCTGTTACAAAGTTTTTATTTATTGTTGAACCCAAAGCTGCTTCCTAGTAACCTTCATTCATTAATTCTGGCTCTGCCTTTAGGAATTCTAGAGAGGACAGAAATAACCTAGTTCTTTCATATGAACACCTTTCAGTATAAAGGGGTTGGAGACAATGCCATAATACCACAGTCTCTAATTTCTTTGCTAGCAAGTTCATTAGTCTGTTGCCCTGAAGGACAGGTAATAGGACCCATATAATTCCAAGTCATTTTCTCTTAAAATAGAGTTCAAAAAGTTCTGATTAGAAGTTCAAAGGAATGCTAATTCATTTGAAATCATTTATAATTTTAGGTTTTCCTTCTATTTGAAAATGCAAGCCTTTAATCACCAACAGGGCTTTTCTTCTTGAATCACCAGCAGCCAGAACCTGAAACTCCATTTGGCTCTTCTGTCTTTCCTCCAAGTAGCTCCCAGACTTCTATAAATGCTGTTAGCAAAGTGCTTTAGCCCGAAGGTTGTGACAAAAGTATAGTATCTTATTAGTAGCCATTTATTTAATTTTCATTTGTGTTGGAGATTTTAGCTGTTCAGCACTTACACACAGTCTAAAGTGATTAAGACTTTTTTGTCACTGTGATGATTGGGCTCATTTGTGTAAACATAAACTAATACTATGTATTTGTTAGCAGCCCATCTAAATTACTGAAGCACTCTAACCAATTACTTATGTTTTCATCTCTGAGGAAATCTCCTGTATTTCAGTAGTTGTGAAAGTTTATTTCAGGAATTAAGGAAAGTAATTTAGGTAACATTATCATGTCTTCTAAATTATTTGGATAGACTATGCTCTCTAAACTATATTGATAGGCTATACCATGCACTGAAATAATTGCTTATAAACTTTTTTGAAAAGTCTAGCTTCACATACTTAATTGAAATTTTTATTAGCTTCTAAAAGGGTTGAAATTTACCTGAAAAGGGAAATGAAAATAAGTATGATAAATTAAATGCAATTAAATTTTCAACAAAGTATTGAGTAAACGAACATCTACCTACCTTGCACTTACTAAGTGTTCAATAAATCTTAAATCGAAATGAGCAAAGATTTTTATTGTACCTTGTTTAGCATTTAAATTAAGTTATATAATTAAGTTTGATATTTCTCAAAAATTTTCCAGTGAATTTTATTTAAAAGAAGAAAAACCTACATTAGGTACTTGAATGGCTACAACTACATTTCCATTTTGATTTTCCAGTACTATAAAAAGTTCTGTTAATGTTCAGAAAGAGACAAGAAACTAATTTCCTTTTTGAAGCATCTGTGACCTCTCCCAAATCAAAATCCATCAGCTCCTTTCATTTTCATTCTAGAAAACAAGGTTCTTCTCTTCTGTTAGAATTCTTTCAACTACATGCACATATACCAAAACATTTACATAGTATTAAGTTTTATTGGGATAGAGGGTAAAAAGAAGAATGATTTTTGGGTACTGCCAATCTCTTCTATAATATGTCATTAATGGAGTCTGAGACTAAACTTGCAAACAAAATGCCTTAGCACTTAAAAAAAAAAAAGCCTCAGTACGATTTATTTAGAATTTGAGATGCTAAAAAGAATGTTCTCTCATTTATGTAGCAAAACTTTGATTCTATTTTCTCTTGCGTAGAAAGCTATCTTTAACTCTCCCATTGTGGTGAATTTGGAAGTCCATAAAAGGCTCTCTGAGTTTCCTGATAATATGTAGTAGTGGTCTTTTCAGAATCACAAAATAAGTGAAAATAGAAGAGGTGTTAAAAATCTTAGCAAGCTTCAGAGTTTTTTTGTTGAACAAGTAAAGCTTATGTCTGGCAATAATATTTACTCTCTTCCTTTTCACTGACATATACAACTGACAACCAATGGATGGGGGTTTTCTAAGAAATATCATCTCACAAAAACATAGATTCATCGAAGAATCTCTATACGAGACTTTGAAAGATTAAACTTCATAACATTAACATTAATGGAGATTGTTCTCATGTAAATGATCCCTTTAAAGTGAACCATTACAAAGGATTTGACTGAGATAGGGTTTATTGGCAAAGGCATTTTGAGGAAGAATTGAGATTTGAAAAACTATACTAGAACTCATCACCTGCTATGCTAAGGAGTTGTAGATTGAATTCTGTTGGCTGTTGGGAGCCATTAAAGAAATATGAGCTAGGGGGGTTGACATGAATACAACTGTTTTAGGGAAGTCACTCCCTCAACATGGTAAAGGCCAGATGGAAGACTGAAAGCAGGGAAGCCAGCTATATTACCACATTATAAGCCAGGGGCCAGCAATATTTCTGTAGAGGACCAGATAGTAAATATTTTAGGCTTTATAGGCCACATGGTCTTGATCACAACTACTCAACTCTGCCCTTGTGGTGTAAAAGCAGCAACAGACAAAATGTAAACAAATGAGTGTGGCTGTGTTCTATTAAAACTTTTGCCAACTTAAAGAATGTCGCTAGCCACCCATTCTACAAGGATTGAGTCATTAGCCACTGCAGTCGCTGACCTTCAACACAGCCTGAAAGGAATTCAGGGTGGAGATCAGGAATGAGGTACTCTGTGCTCTGGGAAAACTGGCAAAACAGGCCTTCAAATAGTTAGATATTTTCAGGAGAAAATTTTATGAACCGAATTTCTTGCATCTTTCCATACTTAGAAAAGCACTAAAATCATTAACTAAGATATCTGTGCTTCGTAACTGGCAGCAACCTTCTACTGGGATGTGTGTTTGATTGCATGTACCGCTTTGCCAAAACCACATATGTGCCGACCTCTACCCTCACCTCTTCGGAGCAGTTCCTCAGAGCTATCTGAGAGGCTCCAGGGCTACAGTCCTCAGTAAATCCTCACATAAAATTGAAACTCATAGCTCTCACATTGTGTTTTTATTTCGGTCAACACTTTCAGAAATAGGTGATTCAGAAACAAGTGGCAGGATGGATTTAGTCTGCAGGCTGTAGTTTGCCAATCCCTGTTCTAAGTAAAAAAAAAAATAAAAACTAGAACTTGGCAAGTACAGTGACAATGAAGATGTAAAGAAATCGATCTTAAAGATTTAAGTGGAAGATCTGGTAGGTTTTGGGGACTGACTAGATGTAGAGGTAGATATTACAGAAATAAAGAGTCTAGGATGACTTCCAACTTTGTAGCTTGGGCATCTAGGTGGGTGAGGACATGGTTACTGAGAGAGGGAACCTAGGATGGGGAGTAAGTTTGGTAAGAATAGTGACAATTTCTGTCTTGGACATGTTGAATTTCAAGGTCCTGTGGGACATCTAATTGAGACAATTTAAAAGTGAGGGGATATGATAAAGCAGAAAGGGTAAAGTATAGCATGCTTTTCCACCTCCACACCTCATCAGTCACCATGTCCTGTCAGTTGCTCCTGATAGAACTCTCAAGTTCCTTTGCTACTCCCCACTCCCAATGCCTTGGTTAGCCTTTTATGACCGGGGCTACTGCAATAGTCTCAGAATTGGCTCCCAGGCATCAAGCCTTGGGCCCTCTATTACACTGTCTACACTACGGCCAAAGGAACCATTCTCCAACATAAATCTGATCATGGCACTCCCCTGCTTAAAACTCCTCAACAGCTCCCCAACAACGCATGAGCCTTTTTAGGATCTGACTCCTGTCTACTTGTTGACAAATAGTAAGCAGTTAAAGTAGCTCTCTGTTGCTTTATATAGCACACACCATTACCTGCAGCTGAAAAAACCTGCTCCACAGAAAGACTTACAGAAATTATGCCAAAAACATGAACAACTCTATATAGATGATGAAAACTTTTTCTTTTTCAACCTGTTTTTGTTTTCTAAAATGTCTTAAATTAGTACATATTACTTTTTTTTTTTTTAATGAAAAGGGAAAGTTAAAACACACACAAGAGCAACAACAAATGCCCTTTGCTGCCAACTCCTTCTGCTCAGTGCTTGCGAATGCTCCATCTTTGCATCTATTATCCCGTGAGGACGGTGCTCTGGGGCAGTGGAGTCATTCCTCCCCTGCCCGGCTGCTGCTGCTGGTCCCCCTGAACACCCTGCAGAGTTTAGTTCTCCGCCTGGCACACTCAGTTACTTGTTCCTACTACACTGACTCCCAGACCCAGACTCGGAGATTTGGCTCAGGAGAGGGCAGGCCTGAAGGGCTACGTCCCTGGCAGGAAGCTCATCTGCAGTAGTTTTCTCCCCAAAGAGTCCTTTGAGATTAGGTCTGAGAAAATCTATAATTTGCAGTCTTCTGGCCACAGATGGCCCTGCTCAGGCAGTTACCAGGCCCCTTACAAGCAGTGTCAGGATTCTTCTTTGTTCTATCTCCTTTGGGCACTCAATCAGTTGCCATGTCTAGTTGCCATTTCTTCTTTCACAATCAACTCCCCACCCCCCACCCCCATCTTTTCCTTTCTATGTTCTTTTCAAGTGCTTTAATCTTTCCCTGTATAACTGCCCCAGATTCCTAACTGATCTTTTCACCTCCAGTCTTCCACTGCTGTAATCCATCTTATGAATGTAGCACTCAGAAACCTTAAATAACCCTCCAAAGAAAGCTGAAACAGTCTGCCTCAGACTCCACTCCAGCCCAACACTTCTTTCCCCAGTATTTGCCTGTGGAGATAGTTGGCCTCTCCCAGTTCCCTCACCAGACCTTGTGTTGTCCTGCTGTCAGGTACTTTCTCAAATCCCCTCCAAAAAGGAATGACCTCCTTCTACCTGTCTTTATCCTACTCAGTTTTTAAGGCCCAGCTAAATGCTACCTACTCTGTTAAGCTCTCCTTGTTCACAAAAGCCAACTTGAATTCTTTCAACACTGCCTATACGATAATACTTAACTCCCCAACTTCTGCCCCCTACCCCAGTATACTGCCTTTTACTAAAGCTATTTTACCCTCATTTTCTTCATTCTTGGAATCTTCACAGAGGCCAACATAGTTCAATGTACAGTAGATGAATACTGAATGAATGTTTCTTCTCAACAAATGTTTCAAGGACCAAGACTTTGTCTTCACATCTCTAACCTCTGTACATCTAATTAAGGACCTAATGAAATTACTTAATAGATATAAGTACTTCACTTATTCACTCATTCAATAAATGCTTCCTGAGCACCTAGTATATGTCAGGCACAGACGTTAGGAGTTCACAAAGAAGACTGAGTTGAAATTATGAAAATGGTCTTTGACATAAGATCTGCCCCTGACACAGATCTCCTAAAACCTTTGTAATTTCCTGAATGATGGGGGGTGAGAGAAGTGTCTTATACAGAGCTCCTAAATTCCTTGGAATTTCCTGGGTGATAGGAGTATCTTTTGTTCTAATGAGGCAACTGTTGGTGGGCTAACTGGATAGTTTCAGGATGGAGACTGGCACCAGAAAGGTCAAACTGTGATTAGAAGCTTGGTACTTTCAGCCTCGCCCTCCATCCTTTGGGGAGGGAGGAGGAGCTGGAGATTGAGTTAATAATCAATCATGCCTATGTAATGAAGCCTCCATGAAAATCCCTAAACTACGGGTTTTGGAGAGATTCCAGGTAGGTGAAAGCATCTATGTGCTGGGAAGGTGGTGCACTCTAAACGCCATGGGCACAGAGGCTCCTGTGCTTGGGACCCTTCCAGATCTCATGCTATGTACCTCTTCATCTGGTAGTTCACCTGTATCCCTTAAAGAATCCTTTATAATAAACTGGTAAACAAAAGTGTTACCCTGAGTCCTGTGAGCTGTTATGGCAAACTATTGAACATGAGAAAGGGGATGTGGGAGCCCCAGATTTGTAGCCAAGTTGGATGGACAGAAGTGTGGGTAAGCTGGGAACCCACAACTTGTAATTATAGCCTGAAGTGGGGGGACAGTCTTGTGGAACTTTAGCATAAAAAGGCTATAGTATAAGAAAATATGTGATTGGGCAGGGAATGGAAGCTGAGGAGTAAGCATGTATGAAACCTGTAGGGTGTGTGCTAACTCTGTGTGGTAAGTATCAGAGCTCAATTAAATTGTAGGACACCCAGTTAGTGTTGGTGAAGAACTGCTTACTGTGGAAAACCCACACATTTGGTGTCAGACGTGTTGTGAGAAATAGTTTTTTATTTTAAGGTGTCACCTCACATTGTTTTGAAAGATTCTTTTCCTATCAAAGAAGAGAGAGACCAGGCAGCTTCTCAGTTCCTCTTGAGTCAAGTTTTCATAATACGAATCATTATTTTTCATAAGTACCCTAGGCACGTGTGACCACATCAAATCTGAGTATGAAACTCATTCTAAATCCAAACAAATTATTGTATAAATTTGGCTAATTTAGATTAGCATACTTCTGTTCCTTCTCTCTGATGCAAAAAATCAAGAGCTTACTAAGTTATTCTAAGATTCAAAGTTATAAATTTCAGCTTTAATACTTAGGGGGAAATGGTCTTTCCAGAACACTTGTAAGTTAAGAGGCAGAGGACACCTGTGTATTAACTCTGCTTTCTCCCTCTGGATGAGAAAATGTCCTTGCTGACGCCGAGTTTGGTTCAAGAACCAGGAGTCTGGTAATTATAAACATTCCCTTAAAAGCAAGTCCACAGATTGTTAGTTCAAGTTCTTCTGGAATAGTGATGAAAATGGAATAGTTCCCAGATTGTTAGTTCTTTTAGAATAGTGAATCTAAAAGGGTAGTGACATAGCAATAAATGAACTTTTCCTGATTCAGGGACCCTGTCTCACATGTATATTGTTATTAGCAACTGCAGATCCCTACTGTGGGCTAAGAGAAACCATGCTGAGATATGCTGCATCTGCTTCTTCCCTAACCTTACTTCTGATAAAATACTGGATCTTTGGTTAATTTAATTGGGAACTTAAGCTAAAAAGCACACATGTATGTATATATGTTATCCTCCTGTCAATCTACAACCCACCCAAAACACTGTACTTAACTTAAAGAAAAGCTAAAACAGCAAAGGCAGTCTAATTGCTTCCATTAAATAAGTAATGTTACTTATATTACTCAGGAATATATCAATTACATGATCTATACTTGTGGAGAATGCTCATTTGATTAACTGAAGAGAGTCACTCTTAAGTAGGGAGTACTCCTGCCCAGGAAACAAAATGTAGATAATTCGCGAATCTTTAGGAAAAACATAGTGTTGGTAAGGTGCTTTTTAAGAGATACTTCAACTTTTTAGAAATGATGCCTCAAAAGATAGAAAATGTTAAAAATGTCTTCCAAAGGAAATACTATTAAAAGTTTTCAACTTCAAAAATACTTTGAAAGGAAAAGAGTTTCTAGAAGCAGCAACAACTACTTCAGATTTTATATTTTGGAATAAGTTCAGCAAAATTACACACTAAATAAGTTGTAAAGTTGTAAAACTAAATAAGAAAGATCCCTGGGAGTGGTGTTTGGTTTTTTTTGTTTGTGTTTTTTTTAATGTCCAACATGGAAAAAAGCCTGGATTTCTTTCTTGTTGGCCTAAGGACAAGCCGTTTTGCTATAGAGTAAAAGATAAGACTAACACTAGGTGTTAAACATGACTTCACTGAAATTTTTTCTGGTTTCCTTATGAAAAAAAAGACTGATTAAAATCTTCTCCTGAGTTTTGAAACCACATTTGGCAGTTTAGTAGCCAAAGTAAGCAATGGAGTCACATTAAAAACTTATCAGTGTACAGTTCTTTTTAAAAGTTAACTAAAATAAAGTAAGCTATTGAAGATTTTAACATCTTTAAATCCCAGTTCAACAACCAAAAATGTAGTTACATATGATAAAGATGATAATAGTGCCATTTCACCTCAAAGGCATTAGAATTCCTTCCAGAAATAAAGTGAGACTCTGATATGTCTTTTTTTATGCCAAAAAAATTAAAAAATTAAATTACAAAAATTGTAAATCTTAAAAGCGAAACCTCATTCCAGAAGTGCAGAGGGAGACAAATTTTCCAAGGGTTTCTCATTTGTACCTGGAAAAGTCTTGAGCTTGAATGACTTGAGAACCACAATTACGTACACCCACAAATGGCCCACTGCAGACATGAGTATTAGTTTGTAATATTTGGTGGGTATGAAGTGGCAAGCACAAAAGCCATCCTTTTGCAACTTTTCCTGGGGTATGGAAAAACTTATTTTCTCATTTATGTAAACCAGTCCTGTAACTCAGATAAATACAACATTTTTAGAATACGAATATTACAGCAGCCTTGCTTTTCCTCAGCTAAACTTAGAGCATTCAATGATGGGCACATTTCTGGGCTCCACCTTCTGCAAACAAATTTAAAAGTACTGAAAAGCAACCAAAGCTTTACATCACAGAATAACAGATTTAGGAACGAAGACTGGAGAAACATTACAAACAGTACTGCTACCCTTTTGGGTGATTTAAACAGTAAGATTTATTGTCTCTTTCTAGTCTAAATTTTAAACCATGGATTTTGTCAAAGGTTAGTACTAACTCACATCAAATTAGGCTTGATGTGAATGGGCCAACTCACTCCTAACCACACACTAAAAGTAAGAAAATGATTTGTCTTTATTTTTTTTTAAAGGTCACATGTCTGGGACCACAGCAAACAGTATTATTATTAAAGGGAAAACTCCGTGTGGTTCCAAGAATAGCAAAAACATCTTCACAGAGGAAACTCTTGATTAGCAATTGAATGAAAGTAAAAACATAGAACATATCACACAATGCACTGCAAAGCCACAGCAAACAATCTGTGCTATTTGTGCCTCACTGTTTCAGATTCACCTCTTTTCTCTTTCCTGTCCATTGTCTTCTAGAACCACCAAGGAACATTAGATTACTTCAAAAGTGCAGGACTTAAAAACACTTTGAAACAAAGTGGTACCTCAGCAATATTCCAACTTCATTGTAAGCCATTAGCTGAAGGTTCACCAGATTCAATTATTGTAAATTGATAAGCAGAATATACTCTCAGTCAAATACCTTAAATGTGATAATTAAATAATTAATTTGAATATAGTACTCAAATATCTGTTAAACGGGACGTAGGATATAATTTATAAACTAGATTGCTTAATTCAAGAAGAAAATAATGAAGTAATTTCTGTCTGTCTATTTTATCTATCATCAAAATTAAGCTGGCAAGTTTTAAATTTTTGCTTGGGTTTGATTGTCCACATTTCAACAGTACCAAGAATTAAGACAGGCTCACAAAGAAACAAGAGATATAGAAGCAACATATATCAGGACAAAAAAACTCTTTTCTCCTTAGGCAAGAATACAGTGGTCTCTAAAAAAAAGCAACAGGATATACTGCATAGCACAGGGAATTATAGTCATTATCTTGTAATAACCTATAATAGAATATAACCTGCAAAAATACTGAATCACTATGCTGTATACTTGAAACTAATATAATATTATAAATCAACTATACTTCAATAAATAAATAAATAAATAAATAAATAATATGAAGATATCCTATAAAACAAATCAGCAGAGAAGTCTGATTAATTTTGCTAGAGGCTATAATTCCATAGACGTTTAGAAGAAAAGATAAATTATTGAAAGACACTGGGTCTTCCAAACAATGAAAAATATTAATATAAAATGTAAGTTATACCAAAAATTGAACCATCAATTCGTGGCAAACTATTCCTTCTAATAGAAATGAATCCGCATTACCTATATTTAGCAAGATAACATCATAGAGAAATATACAGCTATTTCCACTGCTAATTTACATAATGGAAAGTGGAAAAGTTTGCTGTTTCCAAATCCCAAGCCAAAACATATAATTATCTTTGCCAAACATTCAGCAATCTACAGAGTCTGAATGCATAAGATATCCATAGCCAGGATTACAACTGTTTTATAAACAGGCATGTAATGGGAAGGAGGAACACAGATTTAGCCTATAATCCTCTAAAAATGTGATTTAGACTTTTACTTTACATAGAAAATTATCATTCATTTATTTAGTAACTTTTTGAAAAGTAAATTTTCCAACTATAATATTGGAAGATGATTACTATTTAAAGACACAATGTTAATACGTACTGAAGAAGTTGAGTGGAAATACCCTATTGTTAGAAAAGTTTCTTCATTCTACTATCTATGTGCCTGAAAGAGTAGCTTTTTATTTATCAAAATAAATAAAATTACTTGTAAATCTAAAAACCATGTACATTTATTATAATGTTCTCCATTTCTGTTTTGTTAGTTCAGATTTTAAAAGAGTGTCTCTGTACTGTTTAGAGGGGGACATATGCAGGCTCCAGAAACCTTCAGTTGTTTTGGCTGGGGGAGCTAGGGGAACTCCCAGAATTGCAAATTCTTTTCCTGTTCTACAACTGAATCCAAGGACAATCTTTAGAAACAATTCTTGCTTCACCAAATATGAAGCCTGCTTTTGGAGATGGCTCAGGGGAAAGGATTAAGAGCTTAGGTGTACACAAGTCTTGAAGAAACAGCATAGTATAAGCATATGAATGGGAAACTTTTAGACCCTAGGTATACATATGTGTCCTTGGAGTTTAAAAAGAAACTTTAATTTCAATCAAAGCAAACAGCAGAAAATACAAGAAAGGACATACATCAGTAAAAATAAAGTTAAGATATAAATGCCTGGAAATCTCTCCACTTTCCTTTTGAATGTGTCTCTGTACTGAGCATTACCTTTTGGCCAGACTGAGAAGAGTGATTATCATCTAGTCTAACTTAGAGTGAAAGGCGTTTCATAGAACTCCATAAACCAAATTATAAACATGAGGTTAAAACAAAATATAAAATTATTCCAGACCTTTTGTAGGGTCCTAGCAAATTACATCAAAGTCCCCTCGGTTAAAAAAAAAAAAAGTTCCTTTTGTGTTATGATGTGTAGAAGAATAGTGAGATAGAACGAGGAAACATAATAGAGCTTTATAGAAGAGTTCACTTAAAGTTCGAATAAGAAAAGAACGGAGGTTTGTTTCTGGTTACAAACGTGACAGAAAAAAACTGTACTTATTACCCTTTTATGCAAACAGATGTAATTCAATAAATGTATAAATTTTTCAAAGAAATAATTTGGTTTTACTTTCTTTAGAATTTGAATATTAATGATACAGCATGACTTCCTTTAAAAAAAGGCAAGCAGCAAATTTTGAGGTTGCTTCCAAAAAAAAAAAAATTCAGTTGATTATCCCCCATCTCATGTTTAGTGATAACTAAACAAATTCACATAATTGTTATTTATTATTCTAACAGAATAATTTCATTTGATGTGATTGATCAATAGCATAAAGACTCCTGTTGGCCTCAAAAATATGGTTAAGCTAATTTTATATTCAATCAGAAGTTATGGCAAATATATTCAAAAAAGATAAGCAAACAATATCTTGTGTATTCTGGATAAATGATGAATTTAAATTAAGCAAAGACTAATTTTGACTATATTCAGAGACTCAACATTTTCCTCACACTGTGGCAAAGATGATAATTAGCCTCAGTACAAAGCTCTGGGTGAAGGCCATAGGAAAGAAAGAATCAAAACTTTGATGTTGTCACAGAGCTAACAACTTTCAAATATATCCAAGTTGTGAAGAACGTATGAACTGAAAGCAAAAGCCTACAGAAAGCAATACAAATGGTTGTTTAACTTCAGGACTAGACAAGTTGTGCTATCATTTAACACTGAAGGCCTAAACAATTCACCAACCCCTTTAACGCCACTGAAAATACCTCTTAAGGCCACTTAAATTGCAGAAGGAATCATCTCAAAAGCACACATTGATCAACTGATAAATAAGAAAATCCACTTATAGCACATAGATGGAAGCATTTACTCCTCCATTACTGCCTTTGAAGGAATTCAAAGTATACTCTTCAAACTGAAGTAGTGTAAACAAAATATACAAAGAACTGTCTCTGAGCATCTTCAGAACTAAAATGTGTCATCTATTTGGTTTGGTTTAAGTATGAGCTGATTTGAAAGCAGCGAGGTGAACCTGGAGTTTCCAAATATCCAGAATTAAAGGAATACATACATAAATCTGTATAGTACAAAATACTAATTTGCAAACACATAGGCTTACTCTATGCCAAGTAGTATTCTAAGAGCTTTATATATATTAACTTATACCCTCCAACAAATCTTATGATGCAGTACTATTATAAGCTCACTTCACAAATAAAGCTGAAGTAATTACTTGCTCTAGATCTCTAGATCTCATAGCTAGGTAGAACTACATATGCAATTGTCAAAGTATGGTTCGTAAGCTCTGGAAAACCCATTTCAAAAGAGTCCACAACCTCAAAACTATTTTAGTAATAATATTAAGATGTGATTTTTCTCTTTTCAATGTTTTGACATTTGCACTCATGGTGCAAAAGCAACTATAGGTAAAACTGCTGGAACCGTAACATGAATCAAGGCAGTGGCAGCACACTGTGCTAGAAGTCATTGTACTTGTCACTGCCGGGCACTCACAGTAAAGAAAAAAAATTTTTAAACAGTTCCACTTATGAATATCCTTGATGAAACAGTAAAAATTATTAATTTTATGAAACTCCAACCCTTGAGCACAATATTTTATGTGATGAAACTGAAGTATGTATAAAGCACTTTCACTACATTAAGAAGTAGAGTTGTTTTGAGGAAAAACAACAAATGACGTGCAATCATTTGAATTGTGAGCTAAAACACTCAGGTGTTTTTTTGTTTGTTTGGTTTTTATAATACACCACTTTTATTTGAACAAACAACTGACAAACTGGTTATTCTGATCTGGGAAAAAAGTGATCTTCTCACTTCAAGGATAATGATTGAAAATGACAAATTTGTTGACAATGATAAAATATGAGTTTTCAAGGAAAAGAAACTGAATTTTAGAAAACTCAGAACCACACTACGACTACTCTGGGAGACTCTGGTGATCAGTGATGATATTAATGAATGTATTCCTTTTTTAATTGTATGCCAAACTGTATCAACATTTTGTAGATCTGCGTAACGCAGTGGATCAATACTTTCCAAATGGCCAATGCATAATATTACAAAATCATGCATGGGTAAAAGATCCATATAAAGTGCAAGAAAAACCAATGGATTTTAATGTATAACAGATTATGAAGGGCTTATTGGTTTCATATTGCATTTAACCTGTAAGAAATTAGTACTTGTTGAGTCTTGGTGTATTATCAAAGAAGAATAACCATAATTAACTGAAAAGGCTATTAAATACTCGTCTCTCCTCAAAGTACATATCTGTGTAAGAACATATTTTCCTCCTATAATTTAAACAAAACAACACAGTACAGGCAACAGACTGAATGAAGAAGCAGATATGGGAATCCAAATGACTTCTATTGAGCCAGTCATTAAACAGATTTGCAAAAATGTAAAACAATTCCACTTTTCTAACTAAATGGTTTTTATTTAGGGAAAAGGGTTATTTTTTTCTAACATATGTGTTATTTATGTTAAAATATAATGAAGTTTATTATTGCTATTTTAAATTTATATTAATAAATATTTTTTTAAATTTCTCTGTATTAATTTCTAGTAAGGTAAATACTGATAGATACAACCTCCCAAAAAGAAAGCTCTTTGGGGTCCTCAATACTTTTTTAAGCATATAAAGGATTCTGAGACCAAAAAGTTGAGAACTGCTGCACAAAGCTATACTATCACTCTTCTATACAAGTGAGTGTGTGTGTATCCATGCACACATTGGGGGATGGAGGGAAAACAATAGCCCTTGGCTGCTTCTATATTCACTACTAAACTTCTGGAGCTTTGTTTTGCTTGTGAAGTAGGATTCTCTACTTGCCTACTGGGAAGAGAATGTACTGACCACAAACATGAAGATAATCTTGGCAACTATAATTCTATAACTCAAGAAACTATTGTTAAGCATTAAAAAAAAGTAGTATTCTGACTAAGCAGAATGTAGTAATAGTAGCTTAGAAAGCTACGAGGGTCAAATGACCAGCAAACCTATGTGAGCACTCCTGAATATCTGAAGAACACAAAATTAAATGTGTGATTCACAAACAGGCCATATTCATAATGTAAGGCAAACACTTATACAAGCAAAACATAATGTAATATACCACATGTTCAAATCCTATCTGTCTTTGAAGATCCAGCTGAGATATAAGCTTCTTAAAATATGCCCTAAACACACAGCAGAGGCTCAACAGATGTAAACAAAAAATAGATGAATAAACTGATTAAAATGATTCTCCTTCCTCAGACCTGCCATTGAAATTATTGTCAGGATATCTTCAGCAATGATGTATGTTGGCCTTATGTGTAGTTCTAATGGCATTTCATAGATTTTTACACATACACACTCTTTTGTATATGTATACAAATAAAGTTACATATTTATCTCTTGATCCTTGTGGCATTTCAATACATCCCAAATTTCGCAAATTGAGGAAAACCAATTATAAGTTACAACTTCTTTCTATAGGAAAATTTTCTTCAATTCTAAATAAAACAAATAAAATTGCAAATATGATCCATTTATGAGTCAGTAAGCACCCTGATGTTGAGCCAATAATTCTAAAGTTGGAAACTGACTGAATTTCCTGGACCCAACAAATAACCTAACAGAAAAAGAATGAAACATATGAGTCATAAAAGGTTAAAAAGGTGAGGCAACTCTTTAGAAAACCCAAATCAAGAAAAATCATTTTATAAGTCACATTAACAGCTTAATTATTCTTTTCTAATCAAATTTATCTTAAATAAACATAAAAATACTGAAAATCACACTTTCATTTTGCACAATCACTGGGATTATCATTTGCATAATCATAGATTCAATATTCACTCATTCTTTAACGATGGGTGAATATTTATCATATACCAGATGGCCATTGGTAGAAGCTGTGACTAGTTCTTTAGGTGGCTTCCTGGCCTTTTGCTTGCTTGTATCCTTTTAATAACTATTTAGTGAGTGGAGGAAAAATAATGTGAACTTAATAGCTGCTTCCAGAAATTAACATGTTGCTGTAGACTGGTGAGTTGTTTAGAAGCTTTCGGAGGGAAGTACATGAAAAAGTATGTCAGATTCACATTCAAACTCAGTGGGACTACCTAGTTTTATCTGTTAAATGAGGAAACAGAATGACAGTTGGTGTGGATCTTCCAGCTTTAAACTTACATAATTCTATTTAGGTGCTGTGAACATCTGGCATAGAAAGATTAAGTGAGACAGGAGATTATATGCTACTTAGTAGGAAAACAAAAGTAGTATAAATGACTCATCCTAGCTATTTAAAAAAAACATATGATACATTATTCATGTTTTCTTAAATTAAGAAACTAAATAGTAAAATCAATAGTATTCAGAAAGAATCACCTGAAAGATTCTGAAAATATATTAGAGAATATCATTATAAGTACAAAGTTTCTTGAAAACAAAAAGAAAATATTATGACTGATGTAATTTTAATAACTGATTTACTAAATGCCTACCAGCTGATTTACCAACCAATGCCTTACGAACTCATCTCATCATATAACCATCTGGTAAAATAGGTATTTTTATTCCTATTTTAAAATAAAGAAACTGAGGCTGAGACAGATTAAATAATTCATCCAAAGACACTAAGCTAAATAATGGCACTACTGGTATTCCAACCTGGGTCTGGACTACAAAGCAATACTCTTTTTCTGACTACAAAGCAATACTCTTTCTACTATAACAACATAATGCATTTTGATTCCTACAAATGAGTCTCTTTTTTTATAGTCAAGTTTTAATTGTTAGTGGTAATGGGAAAAGGAACAACATGGAAAAACAAATCCCACACAAGCATGGTATAACAGTTTATGACATGGAATAAATTCCAGTAAAATGAGTTCTGGGGCAAGGTGAGATTCTAGATCAGATGGCTTCTTAGGCCCTTTCCAAGTCTCAAATTTAAGCAGTATTCTCAATTCACTGAAGCTTAAACAGGTTATCTAATCCATTTTCCCACTCATTACATAAATTTATAATTTATATACATGAATTGGAGATTAATCACAAATAATAAGTATATAATTGAAAGGAATAATACTGGGAATCTGTTAAGAAAAGGATCCAAAGACTTGCTTTCTTTTGACTTTCTATTTTCTTTCATTGAGTTTGTTTAAAAGAAAAATACTGAAAACTCAAAAGGTCATTTTAACCCTGGCTAATAATGCTTTCTTAAAGATGGGAAAAACCTGCTCCAAAGAAGAATATACTGATTTGAGTTTTGATTTCCACGTACTTTTTCTGTTCTTAGGGTGAGAGAACAAAATTGCCACACACACACACACACACACACACACACATACACACACACATACACATACACACACACACACACACAAAATGATCTGAAGAAAATTAAGTAGGACAAGTCCAAGAAAATTTACGAATTAAAAATTTATTCTTGGATAATCAAGAGGAAACAGAAAGATTTCAAAGTATTATACAAGATAAAACTGAAAGGAAAGACATGAAGCTAACAGTTGTCTTACATTTTGACCTACTGCAAATAATCTAGTAGTAAGAAACAAAGTTAAAATAACTATTAACTTATTAATTGAAATAACTAATGAAGTAGAAAGTCAGAACTTACTACTCAGTCTTTTAGTTTTTGAGAAATAGGATAATTTCCAAAAATCTGATCAGTCAAAGAAATTTATAAGCTAACAGGTATAATTTAAACATTAAAATGCAAGTCTAAGGTGCCATCAAAAATATTGGGGTCATTTATAGAAAAGTCCAAAAAACCACAGCAGGATACATATTTGTTTCAAGTTCACATGGAACATGCAGCAAGATAAGCCATATCCTGGGCTAAAAAACAAGTCTTAATACATGTAAAATAACTGTAATCTTACAGAATATGTCCTCTGACCACAAGGAAATCAATTTAGACATCAGTAACAGAAAAATATCTGGAAAATTCCCACATATTTGGAAAATAAACAGCACACTTCTAAATGACCCACAGGTCAAAAAAGAAGCCACAAGGGAAATTAGGAAGCATTAGAACTGAATGAAATTGAAAACACAATTGTATCAGTCCAGGTTTAACCAGAGAAACAGAACTCAAAGAATTTCTTCTTCAGGAAGGCCTCAGCTCTGCTCCTCAGCCTTTCAACTGATTGAATTAGACCCCTAGATTATCTTGGATAACCTCCTTTACTTTAAGTCACTGATTATGGACTTTAATCATATCTATAGAATACCTTCAAGACAGCAGAAGCAAGAGGAATTACAATCCTGCATCCTGTGGAATGAAAACCACATTAACAGAAAGATAGACAAAGTAAAAAGGCAGAGGACTAGGTACCAGATGAAGGAACAAGATAAAATCCAGAAAAACAACTAAATGAAGTGGAGATAGGCAACCTTCCAGAAAAAGAATTCAGAATAATGATAGGGAAGATGATCCAGGACCTTGGAAAAAGAATAGAGGCAAAGATGGTAGAAGATGCAAGAAATGTTTTAAAAAGACCTAAAAGGGGCTTCCCTGGTGGCACAGTGGTTGAGAGTCCGCCTGCCGATGCAGGGGACATGGGTTCATGCCCCGGTCTGGGAAGATCCCACATGCCGCAGAGCGGCTAGGCCTGTGAACCATGGCTGCTAAGCCTGCGCATCCGGAGCCTGTGCTCTGCAACGGGAGAGGCCACAACAGTGAGAGGCCCGCGTACTGGAAAAAAAAAAAAAAAAAAAAAAAAGACCTAGAAGAACTAAAGAACAAACACCTAGAAGAATTAAAGAACAAACAGAGAGAGATGAACAATACAATAACTGAATTGAAAAATACTCTAGAAGGAATCAATAGCAGAATAACGAAGGCAGAAGAACAGATAAGTGACCTGGAAGACAAAATGGTGGAATTCACTGCCACAGAACAGAATAAAGAAAAAAGAAGGAAAAGAAATGAAGACAGCCTAAGAGACATCTGGGACAACATTAAACACACCAACATTCCCATTATAGGGGTCACAGAAGGAGAAGAGAGAGAGAAAGGACCTGAGAAAACATTTGAAGAGATTATAGTCGAAAAGGTCCTAAACAATGGAAAGGAAATATCCACCCAAGTCCAGGAAGTGCATAGAGTTCCAGGCAGGATAAACCCAAGGAGAAACATACCGAGACACACAGTAATCAAACTGACAAAAATTAAAAACAAAGAAAAATTATTAAAAGCAACAAGGGAAAAATGACAAATAACATACAACGGAACCCCCATAAGGTTAACAGCTGATTTCTCAGCAGAAATTCTACAAGACAGAAGGGAGTGGCATGATATATTTTAAGTGATGAAAGGGAAGAAACGACAACCAAGATTACTCTACCTGGCAAGGATCTCGTTCAGATTCGACAGAGAAATCAAAAGCTTTACAGACAAGCAAAAGCTAAGAGAATTCAGCACCACAAAACTAGCTCTACAACAAATGCTAAAGGAACTTCTCTAAGTGGGAAACACAAGAGAAGAAAACGACCTACAAAACCAACCCAAAACAATTAAGAAAATGGTAATAGGAACATACATATTGATAATTACCTTAAATGTGAATAGATTAAATGTTCCAACCAAAAGACACAGGCTCCCTGAATGGATACAAAAACAAGGCCCATATATATGCTGTCAACAAGAGACCCACTTCAGACCTAGGGACACATACAGACTGAAAGTAAGGGGATAGAAAAAAATATTCCATGAAAATGGAAATCAAAAGAAAGCAGGAGTAGCAATAGTCATATCAGTTAAAATAGACTTTAAAATAAAGAATGTTACAAGAGACAAGGAAGGACACTACATAATGATCAAGGGATCAATCCAAGAAGAAGATATAACAATTATAAATATATATGCACCCAACATAGGAGCACCTCAATACATAAGGCAAATGCTAACAGCTATAAAGAGGAAATCGACAGTTACACAATAATAGTGTGGGACTTTAATACCTCACTTACACCAATGGACAGATCATCCAGACAGAAAATAAATAAGGAAACAGAAGCTTTAAATGACACAATAGACCAGATAGATTTAATTGATACTTATAGGACATTCCATTCAAAAAAAGCAGATTACACTTTCTTCTCAAGTGCACACAGAACATTCTCCAGGATAGATCACATCTTGGGTCACAAATCAAACCTCAGTAAATTTAATAAAATTGAAATCATACCAAGCATCTTCTCTGACCACAACACTATGAGATTAGAAATAAATAACAGGGAAAAAAACCACAAACACATGGAAGCTAAACAATATGTTACTAAATAACTAGGAGATCACTGAAGAAATCAAAGAGGAAATCAAAAAATACCTAGAGACAAATGACAATGAAAACAGATTGATGCAAAACTTATGGGATGCAGCAAAAGCAGTTCTAAGAGGGACGTTTATAGCAATACAATCCTACCTCAAGAAACAAGAAAAATCTCAAATAAACAATCTAACCTTACACCTAAAGGAACTAGAGAAAGAAGAACAAACAAAACCCAAAGTTAGTAGAAGTAAAGAAATCATAAAGATCAGATGGAAATAAATGAAAGAGAAACAAAGAAAACAATAGCAAAGATCAATACAACTAAAGACTGGTTCATTGAGAAGATAAACAAAATTGATAAGGCATTAGCCAGACTCATCAAGAAAATGAGGGAGAGGACTCAAATCAAAAAAATTAGAAATGAAAAAGGAGAAGTTACAACGGACACCACAGAAACACAAAGCATTCTAAGAGACTACCACAAGCAACTGTATGCCAATAAAATGGACAATCTGGAAGAAATGGACAAATTCTTAGAAAGGTATAACCTTCCAAGACTGAACCAGGAAGAAATAGAAAATATGAACAGACCAATAACAAGTAATGAAATTGAAACTGTGATTAAAAATCTTCCAACAGGGCTTCCCTGGTGGTGCAGTGGTTGAGAGTATGCCTGCCGGTGCAGAGGACACGGGTTCGTGCCCCGGTCTGGGAAGATCCCACATGCCGTGGAGTGGCTGGGCCCATGAACCATGGCCGCTGAGCCTGCGCATCCGGAGCCTGTGCTCCGCAACGGGAGAATACACAACAGTGAGAGGTCCATGTACCACAAAAAAAAAAAAAAAAAAATCTTCCAACAAACAGAAGTCCAGGGCCAGATGGCTTCACAAGTGAATGCTATCAAACATTTAGATAAGAGCTAACACCCATCCTTCTCAAACTCTTCCAAAAAATTGCAGAGGAAGGAACACTACCCAACTCATTCTACAAGGCCACTATCACCCTGACAGCAAAACAAGACAAAGATACTATAGAGAAAATTACAGACCAATATCACTGATGAATATAGAGGCAAAAATCCTCAACAAAACAGCAAACAGCATCCAACAACACATTAAAAAGATCATACACCATGATTAATTGGGATTTATCCCAGGGATGCAAGGATTCTTCAATATACGCAAATCAATCAATGTGATACACCATATTAACAAACTGAAGAATAAAAACCATATGATCATCTCAATAGATGCAGCAAAAGCTCTTCACAAAATTCAATATCCATTTATGATAAAAACTCTCCAGAAAGTGGGCATAGAGGGAACCTACCTCAACATAATAAAGGCCATATATGACAAACCCACAGTAAACATCCTTCTTAATGGTGGAAAACTGAAAGCATTTCCTCTCAGATCAGGAACGAGACAAGGATGTCCACTCTCACCACTATTATTCAACATAGTTTTGGAAGTCCTGCCACGGCAATCAGAGAAGAAAAAGAAATAAAAGGAATACAAATTGGAAAAGAAGAAGTAAAACTGTTACTGTTCGCAGATGACATGATACCATACATAGATAATCCTAAAGATGCTACCAGCAACCTACTAGAGCTAATCAATGAATATAGTAAGGTTGCAGGATACAAAATTAATGCACAGAAATCTCTTGCATTCATATACACTAACAACTAAAGATCAGAAAGAGAAATTAAGGGAACAATCCCATTCACCACTGCAACAAAAAGAATAAAATACCTAGGAATAACCCTACCTAAGGAGGTAAAAGACCTGTACTCAGAAAACTGTAAGACACTGATGAAAGAAATCAAAGATGACACAGACAGATGGAGAGATATACCATGTTCTTGGACTGGAAGTATCAGTATTGTGAAAATGACTATACTACCCAAAACAATCTACAGATTCAATGCAATCCCTATCAAATTACCAATGGCATTTTTTACAGAACTAGAACAAAAAAATCTTAAAATTTGTATGGAGACACAAAAGATCCAGAATAGCCAAAGCAATCTTGAGAAAAAAAAAAAAAAAAGCAGCTGGAGGAAGCAGACTCCCTGACTTCAGACTATACTACAAACGTACAGTAATCAAGACAATACGGTACTGGCACAAAAACAGAAACAGAGATCAATGGAACAGGATAGAAAGCCCAGAGATAAACCCACACACCTATGGTCAACTAATCTATGACAAAGGAGGCAAGGATATACAATGGATAAAAGACAGTCTTTTCAATAAGTTGTTCTGGGAAAATTGGACAGCTACATGTAAAAGAATGAAATTAGAACACTCCCTAACACCATACACAAAAATAAACTCAAAATGGATTAGAGACCTATATGTAAGACCGGACACTATAAAACTCTTAGAGGAAAACATAGGAAGAACACTCTTTGACATAAATCACAGCAAGATCTTTTTTGACCCACCTACTAGTGATATGGAAATAAAAACAAAAATAAACAAATGGGACCTAATGAAAGTTAAAAGCTTTTGCACAGCAAAGGAAGCTATAAACAAGATGAAAAGACAACCCTCAGAATGGGAGAAAATATTTGCAAATGAATCAACGGAGAAAGGATTATCTCCAAAATATAAAAACAGATCATGTAGCTCAGTATCAAAAAAACAAACAATCAAAAAATGGGCAGAAGACCTAAATAGACATTTCTCCAAAGAAGACATACAGAGGGCCAAGAGGCACATGAAAAGCTGCTCAACATCACTAATTATTAGAGAAATGCTAACCAAAACTACAGTGAGGTATTACCTCACACTGGTTAGAATGGGCATCACCACAAAATCTACAAACAACAAATGCTGGAGAGGGTGTGGAGAAAAGGGAACCCTCTTGCTCTGTTGGTGGGAATGTAAATTGATACAGCCACTATGGAGAACAGATGGAGGTTCTTTTAAAAACTAAAAATAGATTACCATATGACCCAGCAATCCCACTACTGGGTGTATACCCAGAGAAAACCATAATTCAAAAAGACACATGCACCCCAATGTTCATTGTGGCAGTATTTACAGTTCATGGAAACAACCTAAATGTCCATTGACAGATGAATGGGTAAAGAAGATATGGTACATATATACCATGGAATATTACTCAGCCATAAAAAGGAATGAAATTGGGTCATTTGTAGAGATGTGAATGGACCTACAGACTGTCATACCAAATGAAGTAAGTCAGAAAGAGAAAAACAGATACTGTATATTATCGCATCTGTGTGGAATCTAGAAAAATGGTACAGATGAACCAGTTTGCAAGGCAGAAATAGAGACACAGATGTAGATAACAAACGTATGGACACCAAGGGGGGAAAGCGGGGGGTGGTGGTGGTGGTGTGATGAGTTGGGAGATTGGGATTGACATATATACACTAATATGTATAAAATAGATAACTAATGAGAACCTGCTGTATAAAAAATAAAACAAAATTCAAAAGAATACCTTCATAGCAACACCAATATTACTGTTTGAATAAACATCTAGGGTCTATAGCCTAGCCAAGTTGATAGCTGATGAAACTGGCTGCCATAACATGTTAAAATTGGTAAGATGAAGATAAAGCAGTGGTTAGAGGGAAATTTAGAGCTTTAAGCGCTTATATTAGAAAAGAAATTCCAAAATCAACTATCTAAGCTTCCAGAATAAGAAGTGAAAAAAACAACAACAAAGAACAGAAAAGAAGAGGAAAAAGAAGAAGAGAAGAATGAGGAGATTAAATGGAAAGTAAGTAGAAAGAAGGAAGCTGGAGGACTACTTGATTTTAAGACTATTATATATTATAGATCATGTAAATAGATATCTCAAAGACTTTTAATGACATATGTTGTGCCAATTTGGAAAATTCTCAGCTCCAACTTCTCCTTGCTTACCATACTCCAGATACAACGTTCATAGAAGTTGAAAGCTGGATGTACCCTTAAAGGTAGAAGGCAGTTCAATCCCTTCGTTTTCAAGAAAAGAAAACCCAAGGTGAAACAGCTGGGAAAAAGTTGTGCAAGGACTAGCATGCTGGTTTCCAAGACCCTTTCCCAGAGCTCTTCCCACTGCAATATACTGTCTCCTAGTTGCCTTACATGTCACTGGGAAAACATATCACCATACCTATCTGCTTATTTTCTTTCACTTCTTAAATTTATCCACAGGCCAGCACATAAAGCACCTCTATGTGAATTCCCTCTGGGAAACCCACTAGGAAATAAACACCTTTTCTCAGCTGAAAGATTAGAAAAAGGCACCCAATTTCTTGGGGCTGATGTGGCCCCTCACCAGTACACAAGGCTTTGAGTGGAGCTCTAGCTAGATTTCAGCCCATGCTCACACTCCATGGCTGAGCCCCCTTTTTCAGGTTACAATGGGCACAACTGTCTTCAGCAGCCCTGCTTGTCAATTATTTGCTATGTTGTCAAATGCACAAAACCAAGTAATGTCACTCCATAAAAATACTCTCTTCATAAATGAGTCTAATGTATATAAAAACAAACTTTAAAAGCAACATCTTAAAACTCTTAAGCTGTATATTAAAACTCTTGGCATACTAAAGTACTAATATTATAAATATTCAAGGAGAACCTCAATGTTAAGAGTAGACAGAAAAAGTTTATTACCAATACTTCATTTTAAAAAGTGACATTTTATGTTTGTGTTGTTTAGTAAGATTTGAAGTGTTTCTGTAAGTGCTGTATTAAAAAATCACATAGAAGGAAAAAATAAAGCAACATGTTTTCCTAAGCAATAAATGTCATCGCTGAATTTTCAGCAAGGACGTTTATCATCCTAAAATAAAACAGCTGCATACACTAGCTAAAGTTAGAATTTTATCTTTTAAATTTGTTTCCTTAAGTGAACATGCCCATAATCACATTTGTAGACACATGCTATTTTTGTTTTATGAAGTTGTCATTAAGTTTTTATTATAAACAGGATGTTCTCAAAAATAATACTTCCATTTTTTTATAAACATTCAAAATGAAACAAATGAAAGAAAAAATAGTAATTAACAATTTCAGTAAAATGCATTACCTTAGAAGAAGATTTCTTTTACTAGCAAAGTTACTCCTACAATCTACTTACTCCAGTTTAGGTTCTGGCTATTGGCAATATAAACCTGCCTTAAAACACACCTTCAGGAAAACTAAATAACCTCATCTGACTTAATATTTTACTTGAGATTTCCTATGTATTTAGAGTACTCAGTCTGTCTACGCCATTTGGTACTTTTTAATGTATTACTTTCTTAAGTAATTTCATGTGCTCGTGGTTTACAGAGCATGATTTAGGCATTAATCACATCTGATGCAGACAGAGTACATTCTCTGTAGCTAACAGAGGGATGTGGGAGGTCAGATAACCAGGATGTTTATGAAGAACAGCAGTGATTCATTTTCTTTCTAGGTAGGCTTGGCTTGTCTCTCTACCTTGTTCCCATGGATTGGGTTCATCTCTTCTACTTTGTTGGTGTCATACCCCTTAGATATATACATCCCCTTAAATACTACTATGGCTGCCATATATGCTTAATAATTATTGTCAATTACCTGACAAATTAATTTTTCATTTTATTTTAAAATATGCCGTGGTTGGAAGGAGTAACAGAATGTGAGCTGCCCTACGGTTGTTAAAGAGAGGGTTGGATTGTGAGGTAGCAAAGGCACTTTAAACTCTATAATCATGGGCCATCAATGGCATCATGTTTTAAAGGTTGTCTCACATGCATTATTTCATTTGATCTGACCACAATCCTATTGATAGGGAGGACAGGTATTAATCACATTTTACAGATGAGGAAACAGATTCAGAAATGGTGACTTGTTCATACCTTATTTAGAGTAAACAATGCTGGGATCATACTCAGTCTTTATAGATCACAGTTGTCATTAAATTTGAGTAACTTGCATTATACAAATAAAATTTTTAGCATAGTACTACAGATAAATTTGTTTTTATCTTGCCATTAGGTAGATTCATTTCTCTCCTTAAACTACCACCTCATTTACTATAGGCATTCATTTTCAAATGATAAAAAGGAAAATAAACATAACTACCTGCTATAGTAATCTCACCAAACCCTCCTACCCGTACTGGTCCTTTCCAAAAATGTAGAAATCCAATATTCACCCAACCTTGAATCTTTCAAACTGACTTAACTCTAGTTGAAGAAAAGAAGTTGATCTATGTTTATTTGTACACTTGAATTAACACAAAAATCAAGCAAAATGAGTTATATTTCCACTTTACTATCCTGGAAGGTACCTCAGGATCTGGTCCCAAACTATCTTTCCAGCTTTATTTCCAACTATATCCTCTCCTCTGGTCACAACAGATTGTTCCTCAAATACACTCTGTACTTTTCTCAGTTTCCTCTACTGGAAATACCCTTTCCCACCCATTTCCTCTTATTCAAACTCTAGCCCTTCTTCAGGGACTGGTATTAATGCTATCTACTTTGCATACATGCAGACTTCCTGATCCCTAAAGTCAAAATTAATCCCTCCCTCCTCCATGAAGTTACTGTACTTTCTCTGAACCTCTGTTTCATATTGAGTTCATCCTGTTCTGTAGTTCATGGCTATATATCTCCCTCAGCTGAAAGCTTTTTTGTGGCAAGGGAGTATCGTTCTTTATCTTTATATCTGCCACATGCATACTGTAGATGTTTGAAAAAATGTTTACTGAATGCAAATTACCTAGCAAACAGAACACAGTCTTAGTTCAGGCTTTCGTACCTTATCTGGACTTGGACTAGTAAAGCAGTCTCCTGGTCAGTTTCCTCAACCTCTAGTTTTGGCTCCCTCTCCAGTTTATTTTCCACATTGCTAACACAGTGATCCTTCTAAGTCAAAAACCTGATCGTGTCCCTTTCCAATTTTGCTTTATATTGTTCTCCACCATCTAAAGGAGAGTCCAGTTTCTAAATATGCCATACCTAGCCCATCTTGATCTGGCCCTAGTCTACTTCTCTAATACTTTGTACCATTAATTCATGCAGATGGGCATCCATGTTTACTCAAGTTCCCACAGTTATCAGGATATCAAACTCTCACCTATCCGCTTGCATGAACATCTGCATCCTTGGTCCACCATTCTACTAATAGCTCATTCTTTGTGCCTCATCTCAGGGGAGGTATAATATGGCAGTTGAGTCAAACATACCTGTATTTAAATCCTAGATTGTCCATTACTTGGAGAGTAGTTCTGAGTAAGTTAAATTTTGCAAATACAATTGAGGGAAGATTGGAAAGCTCTCTAGCTTCACCATTCTTCCCCTGCTCTCTTCGCAATACCACTCTGATCTAGTGGTTGGGTGGACAACTTCAACATTTTGTGTAAACTACAAAAATAAGAGCCAGCATTAGAATCTAAGCTCTAGGTTCCCTGTCAGTAGAAGTAATTAATTAAAGTTCCAGATTTAAAAACAAATTAGCTGTAATCTTTGTTTTCTTCTAGCTCCTTATTCAATATATACTAAAATGTGAAGTAACAATGCAGAGAAATTTTTTGTTGTTGTTGTTGTTTTTTGTGGTACGCGGGCCTCTCACTGTTGTGGCTTTTCCCATTGCGGAGCACAGGCTCTGGGCGTGCAGGCTCAGCGGCCATGGCTCATGGGACCAGCCACTCTGCGGCATGTGGGATCTTCTGGGACCGGGGCACGAACCCGCATGCCCTGCATTGGCAGGTGGGCTCTCAACCACTGCGCCACCAGGGAAGCCCCAGATAAATTTTTAAATACTTTTTTGCTTATAATAGTTGTCTATCTCACCAAGGATATATGTATAGCATATTTTCATATATTGGTGCCTCATACATCTTTGGTGAAATCTGTTCAGATCTTTTGTCCGTTTCTTAAATTGCTTTGTTTGTTTTCTTATTGTTGAGTTTGAAGACTTCTTTATATATTCTGGATACAAGTCTTTTATCAGATATGTGATTTGCAAATATTGCTTCCCAGTCTGTGGCTTGTCTTTTCATCCCCTTAATAGTATTTTCTGCAGAGCCAAAGTTTTTTTGATTTTTGGGTTTTTTTGCAGTACGCGGGCCTCTCACTGTTGTGGCCTCTCCCGTTGCGGAGCACAGGCTCCGGATGCGCAGGCTCAGTGGCCATGGCTCATGGGCCCAGCCACTCCGCAGCATGTGGGACCTTCCCGGACCGGGGCACAAACCCGCGTCCCCTGCATCGGCAGGCGGACTCTCCAACCACTGCGCCACCAGGGAAGCCCAGTGCCAAAGTTTTTAAATCTGTCAGTGTACTTCATGTTTTTTGTGTCTAAAAACTCATTATCAAACCCAAGTTCATATGGATTTTTCTCCTATGGTTTCTTTTAGAAGCTTAGAAGTTTTACATTTAGATCTTTGATTCATTTTGAGTTAATTTTTATTTAAATGTGAGGTATGTGTCAAGGTTCATTTCTGGGGCACATAGAACTCTATTCTAGTACCATTTGTTGAAAAGACTAGCATTTCTCAATCAAATTGTCTTTGCACTTTTGTCAAAAATCAGTTGACTATATTTGTGTGAATCTATTTCAGGGCTCTGTATTCTGTTCCATCAATCTGTCTCTCTAGCCATCTATTATGTTTTCCTCTTTAAGATTTAATAGGTATGTAATGCTCTAGATTTGGCAAACAGCATATACTTAAGTACCCCTTCTAGTTCAAGGTATCATAGCTCTATATATGAATTTCTTTCTGTCAAAAGAATCGAAAATGGAACTCTAACAACAATGAAAAAAAGTTACCTTAAGCAGAAGTTGACTAATGTGAAGCAGAAAAAGAATGCTGTAGCATGCAATAATATACTAAGGCTGGGCAATTGCTCTGCCTAGAAACTGGGAGTTTTTCAACCTTAAAGAGCCCAGATGAGGTAAATCCCTTTGGCATAATCTATTTCCATATCAGATTTATAGCTTTATTGCTTTTTAATTGTTTGCATTTTGTTTTAAACTGGTTTAGGTGCCAGGTGTTCATCTATACTAAACTTCAACAGTTACAGTGTTTTAAAAGAGAACAATTCAAAAATACATACAGTATGAACTTACAAACATTCTTAAAATGTTACTTTAAAAACTTTTTAAAAGAACAAACTGAAATTAATTTTCTCATATGCAAATATGCCTTATATGCTTTTTTGGTGGAATAAACAGTGATTTATCAGTATTTTATGAAAAGTACCTTGAGTTAGTAGGAGCTTTTATACATGTAAAAGTCTATTTACCTTAAACTCCATGAATTAATTTAATTAATTCAAACATTTCTCCATTTTATGGCCCTAGCACCAAAGACCCTAAGCAGTGATGCTGCAATTGAACCATCCTTAGGTTGTAGCCCACCTCTGGAGGCCAGGGCCCTAGGTGTTTAATTTTTGTTGAAGGCTGTGTGTAAGTACTATAACAGGTGTTACGTTCCTTTCTTCCTAGTGAAAGCTGTTGCTATTCAGTGGCACAGCTTAGAAACAAGGCTAGCTTGGCTAGGAGAAGGGACCTTCTCACTTTGTCTCCCTAGAGTAGAGTAACCATTGTCTTCTGCAAACATCTGAGCCTAACATTGAAAAAGACAGATCATCTAGATTCAAACTTGCTTTTTAACCTTTTTACCTTTATTCATCTATACTTTCAACATATAGGAAAACATTAAGTAACGTATTTTTATCACTAATTAATTTACTACAAAACTAGTAGCAAAGACTGTTAAATATCTACTAAAATGTAAACACATTTTGTTCCAAAATTCATTGCATACCACACAGCATAGGCTAAAACAATAAAAGGTACAAACCATAATTTTTAAAACTTCACTAGGATACTGATAAATCCTACCTAAGAGTATAATGACGAGCATAAAGTCAAATAATTAAGACTGGTGATAACTTTGCAATGTTATCCTGGCCTTCAATTTCTGGGCTACTCTCCAGCAGCATCAGGATTAGACATTCTCACCTTTTATCACAGGTCAGCTATATATCTTTTTTTCTACCTGACTAGGCAAGTGCATACAAACTGCACCTAAAACTGAATCTTACCAAAGAGCAGCAAGGACATAAAATACGATGACTGTAACACTCAAGTCTTTGTCTGAGGCCTACATGATATCTTTCTAAACTCTCTGAAGTCAAGCCAAGGGTTTTTCTTTTTAACTCCCTTACATAAAGCCCGTCTTTAAGACATTTCAAGTTACTGTCAATATTGCAAACAAATAAGTATATCCAGAAATTTTCTATTAATTTGTAATGATTAATAAAATTAAAAAAGTAAATGCTTATCTAAAAGGAAAAAGAAATTGGCAAGAAGTCATTATATAACTTTTGAAGTTAAGAAGACATTTTCTTAGAATCAAGGAAATCAAATATACAGCAAAGAACAAATCTAACTTCCTATCTGCTGAGTACATATATCCCTTTGATCTAATGAATTTCTAGAACAAATTTAAAACACAAAAAGAAATAATTCAGTACTTAAGCTCACATGCCAATTAATAACTGCCTTTGACTATAAGAAAAGTACTTTTCAGTAGGAACAGAATCCTATCCATTATCATATAATAAATTTGAGGCTGTTTAAACAAGATAATTCTTAAAGAAGCAGCTAAATCAACAATATAAATTTTAAAATGGAAAGCAAACTACGTTGACATCACAAAATTTGCAATTAGCAATACTAGAAAAATGTATTAAGGACCTTTAACAAAAAGAATTGAGTAGAAGATAATAAATATAAGTAAGGCTTATATTCATTCCCTCTCTGCCCACATTCCCACCTGAAAGAACTTACCCTACTCATAGCCCTGGAAGAAAAAGTCTTATTGTTTTTATTGGCTTACTGAAAAATAAATCAAATATAAAATTACATTAAAAATCTAGTAAGCCACTGAAGCTATACTTCAAAGCAATAATGGAAAACCTATTTAAGGTTTAACACTCACATATGTGCACTTAAATAGTATGCACATTGAAATCAATATAAATGTACACTTATATTGAATGAACTGATACACATGGTATAGCAATATCTAAATAATAAAAACTAAGGAGGAAGGAGACATCAAATATTACTACATATCAAAATTGGAAAAAAGGTAGGAAAGAAATGTAGTGAATTCTATGAGATTCTTCTTCAAAGTAGGTCATTACCGAATAGTTTATATTGTGTCTACTTTTAAAAAGACAAGCTTAAATAAAGACAAAGATGCAGTGAGGTTAAAAAAATAGAACAAAATCCACGTGTTTAGAAGATTAATGTTGATGAAACAATATATCAGTCATTCTTAAAAAGTTGTAGAACTTGTAGGAAAAGTGATTTTGGCTAGGAAAAGAGACCCTCTAACTTTGCCTCCCTATAGTAGAGTGACCGTTGTCTTCTACAAACATCTGAGCCCGAAAAGGACAGATAATCTAGTTCCAAACGTGCTTTTTAAACTTATTTACCTTTATTCACCTATGTTCCCAACAGTAGGAAAAGGTTAAGTAACATGTATTTTCATCACTAATTAACTGGCTTCAAAAAATGAGCAAATCACGTTAGACCTACTGAATGAGATTCCCCCCCACCGACCCCCGAGGGGAGTAGTCCTAGCATATGCATTTTGTAAAAGTCAAACAAATTTTTAAAATTTGTCCCCAGGCCATTTGGATATGTACCCTTGGTAGAGATGGAGGCAGTTATTTTAAGTAGTGTGGTAGCCTCTCTGATAAGATGATACCTGAATAAGGAATTGAATGAAGAGAAGGAATGGTTACTAAGAATATCTCAGAGAAGAACGTTTCAAGCTGAGGTAACCCCAAGTGCAGAGGCCTGAAAGATGAATGACCTTCATGTGTCTGTGGAACAGCAAGAAGAACAATATGCCTGGTGTGAAGTGAGCAACAGGAGTAAGGCAGATAACAGCTTGGCCAAAATGTGTAAGAAAGTGAGGACCAGAGCAGAGAGTGGAGGGATTGCCTTTGTTAAAAGAATATGGATTCAGATGCAGATGAGTAGATTTGGTGGTGGGAAAATGAGGAAGTTCTCCTGCTACTTCTGTTTCTGTAATGAATTAAGGAGCAACATGATCAGCCAAAAGTGAAAAGAGGGGTGGACATGTTGGGTGCTATTAATTCAGATGATTCTCTTCCAGGAACAATGAGAAAACCAGCTAAGAAAGCTATTTGAAATAATGAAGAAGCTATTCATTTCCTCCCTGCCCACATTCCCACCTTAGAGAACCTACCCTACTCACAACCTTGGAAGAAACAACCTTATACTATCAGTTAGGTTTAGGATCTGCCACACTTAACAGAAACCCCAAATAGTGTGGCTTCAACAATGTTAAGATTATTTTATTTCACATAGAAAAAGTCCTAGATAGGCACTCCAAGCGGGAATTGTAATTCCATGAAGTCTTCAAGGACCCAGGCTCCTTCAACCGCTCCATTCTGCCATCCATAACTCCAACCTGTGTACCAGGCTGATAGCAGGAGGAAGGGATGAAGGAGGGCTAGCCTCTTCCTTCTTTCCTTTATAAAAAGACTGCCTGAAAGTCTGACACACCTCTGTTTTATCTCACTAGCCAAAATGTGGTCACAAGGCCATCCTTGGCTACAAAGGAGACTGGTGAATGTCTTTTAGCTAGGCAGCCACGAATCTAGCTAAAAATTTGGGTTCTCCTTACTAAATAAGAAGGGAAGGATAGATGATAGAGGAACTATTTATTTCTGTCACACCCACATATCTCATGGCTTTTAACTCCCCCTCTGCTACCATTATCCTCTCCAATAGTAAGACTGAATGGACACCTATCCCAAGCCAAGCCAATAAGATTCTCTCTCCCAAGAATTTGGGACACAGAAAGCAAGTCAATTTACTTCTGAAGAGCTGAAGTGCAAGAGGGAACAGACTAGAGCCTTACAGAGAAAACACAAGATTATAGAAGATAAGGGAACAAATGAACAAAGGCAAGCAGAGAGTTGAGGCTGTAGAAGGAGAGAGAAAATATAAGTTTCTGACAACTTCCTTTCCTGTGAGGACTGTGTGCAATTCTTTTATCTGGATTCTACACAACTCCTCTATTCCCTTACATAGAAATCCCTTTACTTGAGATAATCTGACTTAATTTATGATTTAATGTTATGTGCATAATGTTATGTTTCTGCATCTTCTATGAAACTTGTAGAAGACAATTGTTATGTTCTTCTCCACCCCTTGTGTAAAGACTGATAAGATAGAATTTCCTTTAGAATTTTATACTTTTTAAAAGACTGAAATAATTAGGAATTGATACCTTTCTTTTTAAAATTCAGATAATGGCAATTATGTAACCCTTATTAGGTCTCTTTTGTCTTGTCTGCCAGGAAGATGATGAATAAATTTATTACACAGTCACAGGTACTTATAGCAATTCCTGGCTAGAGCACAGAGACTGTAGTAGATTGCATTACTATTTCTAAGCTCTCAGTGAAAGGTTTATACTTCACCATATGGACATCAGGCTTGGCCATATCATTTGCTCTGGCCAGTGAAATGGAGTGATTATGCCACTTCTAAGTAGAAGCTTTAAGAACTAGCATATGATTCATCATCACTCTTTTCCGCCTGCCATGCCTCTCAGAAAGAGGCCGTCCCTTCATCCTCAGCCCTTGAATGAAGATGACATGGAGCAGATGCACAGATCCCAGCAGGATGTAGCCACAGCAAGAAAACAAACACTAGTTTTAAACCACTGAGATATGGGGATTGTTTGTTACCATAACCTAACCTAAGTTGACTTATAAAGGGAACATTAAGTAAGAAACAATTCAGGATGTATGTTTATGTGTCAGGACGTCGATGTAAAACAGAAAGGACTAACAGGACAAAAATGTATGATGTAAGCACTAGGACTTTCCAGGGTTCCCATCTCAATGGTTATAACCACTACTTGGCCAGTTATCTAAGCCACAAAACAGAGTCATCTGGAATATATTTTTTTCCTTCAGGTCTCCTACATCCAATCTATTACCTCCTTAATATCTCTCGAATCCATCCCCACAGATACTACCTTAGTTACTTAGATCCTTATTACCTCTCCCTTGGACTAATCTAATAATCCACTAATTTGTCTTTCTGCTTCAGTCTCCTTCCTCTAATCCACCCCCTACATTTATATAGAGTAATACATATTCCTAAAATGATGTTATACCTTGGCCAGAAACATTCCACATGAGACTTTACACTTTAGCTGGACACATATGAGTTGGCCCTGGCCAACCCCTCTCTAGGCTCCATAGAGGTGTCAGACCATTGCAGGTTCAGGTACAGGCCTTGCCACTTTGGGGCCATAAGCCACTTATCCTCTTCAAATCCAGTTTGTTTGTTTGTTTTCATTTGTAAAATGAGAATCATAATATAAACAGTAACTTGTAGCCTTGTTCTAGGGGTTAAATTAGAGAAATAAACTGCCTTGGCAAAATGTATTGCCTGGTCACACTGCAGAAGAACAATAAATACTTGTGGAATAAGAGAACAACTCTCTGGCTAGATCACCTATGAACACTTCACAGCCCTTATTTGCTTATACGACTGTCCCCCTTTACTAGAAACTAAGCAGCTTGAGAAGAGGCTGAGCCTTTCTAATCTGAGCATCCTGGGACCTAGCACGGTGCCTGGTACAAAGGAGGAATTCAATTAATGTGCAAAAGCTAAGTGATCCCTGAAATAAAATCCCTGAACAGTTAGAGAAGGGAACAGAAAGAAAGGCTAGAGTCAGACAGAGTACAATCACTAATAACTATAAACCGTCCTCAGGCCCTTGTGTAACTTCATATGCTTTTAACTTTGTGCTAAACAAGAACTTGGTATCTTGGGTGGCTATTCTCTTCTGTATTTTACCCAAAGTATACTTGCCAATTTAATTTACAGGTGAATTCACAATATACAGATAAGGAAGGTAGGAAAGCAACGAATGTTTCAAAACTCTTCAGTGTGACTACGTTTGTTCCAGGGTAGAGAACATTTCCTCAAATGCTGAATAACTTAAAGAATGTTTTTCTGCACATAATCTCAATATTACATTTCAAATGTATAATTCCGTTGCCTATAAACAACTGATACTGCAAGGTCAGTAGAATGTAACTCTCAAGGGTAACACAAATCAATACACTCTAAAGAGATGCAAACAGCTCTTCTCCCTTTTGACAGGAGAACCTCCCCCACGTATGTATTTCACTGCTTCCTGACTGCCAAACAAAATCTAATTGTGAAAACAGTAGGGTTGTTGTATTTCCTAAGTATATAACTGAAGTTCAAGGATTTTTTTGTTTGTTTTATTTTGAAAGTGATTCCTTGGATATGGATTAAGGTTCTCAATGAACTAACTGGACATTTTTAAAGTGGTATTTTATTTCAAACAGCCCAAGAAACAGTTTTACCCAGAACATCCAAAAATTCTTTCTATAAATACCTAAAAAGAAGAAAAATGGAAGCTCTCCAGAAATGCCAGATGATGGTGTGGTTTATATTATAATTGTTACTATTCCAAAATTTTAAACATAACAGGTAAAGACAACGGGATAAACCATCTAGTCTACACTGGGAGGTTATGCAACATTAAAGGACTTGACAATGCTAAAATGTTATTTCTTTTAAATAGTGGTTCCAAAAAATGGCTTATCGTACTAGCATTAGGATGAAACTTATGAGATTGCTGTATTTGACTATTCTTGATCTGCAAAAATGGCAATTTTATTTTTTATTTTATTTATTTATTTATTTATTGTTTTGCAGTACGCGGGCCTCTCACTGTTGTGGCCTCTCCCGTTGCGGAGCACAGGTTCCGGACGCGCAGGCTCAGCGGCCATGGCTCACGGGCCTAGCCGCTCTGCGGCATGTGGGATCTTCCCGGACCGGGGCACGAACCCGTGTCCCCTGCATCGGCAGGCAGACTCTCAACCACTGCGCCACCAGGGAAGCCCAAAAATGGCAATTTTATATTCATCCCTTTTTAAACCTGGTATTTTAATCTTGTCCTGAAATATACATTGCCTACTTATCATCTATAATATTTTGCATGCACTTCTATTAGAGCACATGCCATACTGAATTGTAATTGTTTATAATTCTTATGCTATATTGTGAACACTTGTGGGCAGAAACCATTTCTCCTTTTTTTCATGTTCCTGGAGCCTGGCACTGTCTGGCATATAGCAGTTCTTGCACAGTAACTGACAGTAAGTGTAACACATATTTGAGAATAGAATGATAGGTTAAGAAAGAACATATAAAAAAGAAAAATCAAGTTCTAGTAAAAGTTAGTATGCAAACTAACTGCTACCAGACTGCTCCAAAGCTTAATACCTGCTGTTAAACCCAAATATTTTCTGAAAATACAGTATTTAGACCACTACTACTCTATATGAAAGAAATAATACCTGCAAATTTTCAGAGACCACTTACGCAATGTATAGATCTCGCATTTCTTTCTCTTCCTCTTTTTTTTACTGTCTGCTTCAGTTCAATACCTTGGGGCAACAAGGTGAAAGGAAGCAAAAATGCTCTAACTGGTTAATTTCATTCCTTGCTTGTAAAAATTCTGAGGAAAGAGGGAGACTTCTTAGAGATGGTGATTCTAATGATTTAAATAGGGTTTTAGAATGCCTGTGGACTTCAACCTTTGTTATTGTACTATCTTTTAAATTTTGTACTATCATTTTTATATGTGTACTATCTTTTAAACTTTTGAAACTTAAATATGACACAATCTTTTTGAATTTGCTAAAGCTAACCAAGTTTATGTATTAAGACAGCTTTGTACTTCCTAAAGTCTGATCATAAAGTAAGAGAAACCAGAATACAAAGTATATTAAGACTCAAAAAATTCCCTAAGGCTGAGAGAAAGCTTAATTAATATTTTTGAGAAGGCTAGAAATATTGGGGGGGAAAAGTATTCAAAGTTCCATAAGAAAACGTGGTCACATATTTCAAATTCAACAAAAGGAGACTTGAAAGATTAAAATTAGCAGCAGCTCATTTGGGTGTTCACCCAGGCCAAAGGAGGTATTTCTGATTGTATTATCCCTTGCTTCATAATTTAAAGTTCAATCCAACTCATTAGATTTCAAACTCAACTTCAATATTTATATTTAAATTTCTGATACTATCATATAAGATATTTCATATTCAGTCAACGTAACACAGCTCATGAGTAAAACACAAATTCTACTTGACTTTACCAAATAAGAGAATTGTTTTATGATATAGGAATAATGCCACAGTCAATAAATATGACAGGTAAACAACACAGCTGATCAAACCAGAACCTGTTCAAATACCAAAACTAACGTACTCTAGTTAACCTTGAAGGACTACTACCAAAACTAGTAATGGCGATTTCAGGGTATATGTCAAGATTTCTTTGATTTATATTTCATTTTGATGAAAATACTTTAGAAAGAGTAATCACAATAAAATTAGAGATGACAGAAATTACACAATAAAAGACAGAATTTCCATAATGACTGTAATCAGCACAACAAGCCACTGATTTTTTACTCTCCAGTCTGCTTGCTACATCTGATTTTTACTGTTTAGCCATTTATTATAAATCTGTAAACAGATGCTAAAAACAAGTAGGGCAGATGACTCAATTTGGTTTATATGATTAACTTGCAGCAGGTGAGCTCCACCTGCAGGCAAAGAAAAGATTCTTTAGAGTAAGTTTTAAAACAAGACCTTCCAAAGAGGCTGTAACTACCGCCTTTCAGTTAACCTTGAGTGCACATTAGAATAACCCGTGCTTTTTAAAACTTCTCATGGTCGAAAAATTCTGATCGACTTGATCAGGGGTGGGGCTTGTAAGGTGACTCAAATATATGGAAAACATTGAGAGACACTGATTTGAATCTTTACCAGCACACATCTTGAAAAACATTAGGAAAACTCAAATATCATTTTGTTTCTTCTAAAATGACTTTTCATTATACTGACCCTTTCACCTTTTTCAGAGATTAAACTGAGTTCAACTGATATAAATGTCTTATCTCTGTTAGACTACAAAAAAGACCAGAGGTGACCCTACAATTTTTAAAATCTACCTTTACATTATTCTGTGCCTCAGAAGTAATCAAGAGAGCGAGTGTTTGGTGGGGGTTGGGTTTGGTGGTTCTTAACCCTTAGCTGCACATTAGAATATCTGGAGAGATTTTACAAAGTATTATTGCCCTAAATTAATGTTATGTTCTTGGAAGTTAGAAAACTGGTTACTATCAGGGGAGGAGGGGAGAAATAACCAGAATAGGGCAAGAGGGAGACTTGTGGGTAATGGCAATTTTCTGTTTCTTGATCTGGGTGATGGGTATAGGGATGTATTTGGCTTGTAAAAATTCAGCAACCTGTGTATTTATTATATGTGCATTATGAAATATAGTTCATACAGATATAGTCTGTAAGTATACAGACTATATCTATACAGATATAGATAACTATACAGAAAGTTAAAAAGTAAAAATGCATGTGCCCAGGCTTCACTGCAGACCAAATGATTCAGAATCTTTAGGATTGGGAGCTGGGCATCAGTATTTTTTCTTTTCAACATTTCTCCAGTGAATCTAATGTGGAGTCAGGAGTGAAAACCATTCTTCTAATGAATCAGAAATGTATTCATTCATTTATTCGCCCACTCATTACACAAACTTTAATGACCAATTACCACATGCTTATTATACAAGACTCGGAGGACGTAAGACAGTCTCTGAAGGAGCTCATTATAGGCAACGGATAGTAGGCGAAGCAATAAATCTCATGTGATACATACAAGCAAGTTACTTATAAGACCTGGAGGAGAAAGTGATTTGTCAAAGAAGGATTCACTCTTTTTTTTTTGTTCATTCATTTATATAAACATCTGAGTACCTATGATGTTTGACCACAGGTAAATGGACACAATCTCTGCCTTTAAGAAAATTACAGTATAAGAGTACACAAGGAAGAAAAAAATGTATAACCAGATGTCATAATATCACTGAAGTATGAAAAAGGTGCTATGGGAATACCCTGGGGAGTCAGAAGTTGCTGACCTTGGAGCTAAGATGATACAAACTTGAACTAGTCCAGTGGCACTGGTGGTAAAAATTAGTATTCTAGAGAAGTGCTTCTCAAACTTTAATGTACAAATCACCTGAGGATCCTATTAAAACACAGATTCTGATTCAGAAAGTGTGAGGTGGGGTCTGAGACTTGGCATTTCTAAAAAGATTCCAAGAGATACTAATGCTATTGGTCCACAGGTCACAATTTAAGTAGCAGGTTCTTGAGGAAGATGGTTTTCAAGAGGCAGAAGGCAAAAAATGCCAAATTCCACAGCAGAGACACCAGGAAAAACAAAAACTGGAAAGCAGCCATTAGCTTTGTCAAGTACATGGCCTTAGGGAGAGTAGTTTCAGGGCAGTGATGAGGGAAAAGCTAAATGATGTGTATTTAAAAATAAATGGGAACTAAGGTGGTGGGGACAGGAAGTAATGAAGTGGTGTTTTTGTTTTCACTCTCGAATGCTGGCAGAGGCTTAAGTCTATCCACAAGCTGAAGGAAAGGAATGAGTGAAGAGAGAAAACTAAAGACAAAGCAAAGAGGATGGAATCATTTTGAATGGGTAGAGGGATTCCTCCCTTTAAAGCAGAAGAGAGGGAGATAAGAATTGGTCTGAATAGGTACAGCGAAAAGTGAAAAGAATAAGAGTTGAAGAAGTTACTCTTGTTTCACAGAACAGGAAGCCAGGTGACCTAACGAGAGAGAGTGAACCTGAGGTTGAAGGGAAGCACTGGAGGCACAGCTGAGGCTGGACTTGTCCACGGCTGTGTGATTCTGCTCAGCAGCATTCAGTAGTCAAGGTATAGGCTTACAGAAAGTGGACTGGATAAGAAAGAGTGAGACTGATGCGTTTAGAAAAGGAGGGAGGCAAGGGACAGAAATCCTCAAGAAATCAGAATAAGTACAATGAGAGAAAAGAAAGGAGAGAAGGTAAGAAGAGCTTTGGATTTTTTCCTCTTGAACCCCTAAGTACTTTTCAATAGAACAATTAGGGAAATAATCTACTCTATGTAAATTTGTTGAAAATTATATTGTTAAATATCATTCCCCAATATAAATATTAAGTACTCAAGAAACCTGCTTGTAGGTTTACTATCCAAAGTGATAAGCAGCTTTAACAGATTCCAGATGTTTCTTTACAAATAGAAGCAATGCCACAAATTTTCAGTAAAATCCTACTGTGAATGGCTCCTTGCCGAAAAGGCTGGGAGGCTAGTCTAGTCCCTGATCCTACTGCTTGAATCAGAAAATGACTGAAGGATAATGGAGTACTTCAAGCACATACAGATGAACAGCTTATATATACCAAGAGCACTGATTTTTTTAATAGATAATGATTTCACACTGACATCCTATCTGGCTGGCAGGTATACCCATTATAATTCAACTTAGACTGAGCAGTGATTTTCCTTGAAATATAATTATCCTTTTTTACCACATTACAATTTTTTAAGACTCTTAGAAGTTTTTCTGTTTTCTTTAACAAAAAATTAACATGACACAAACTATAGTGAAGCTGGTATAACTGACTGAAAGCACTAATGATTTCAGACATTTGCTGAAATTTCTTTTATGATATCACTAAGATTAGGGGGGATAGACAGTATAAATCAGACTTGAAAAGACATTTAAGAGGGTTTTCAGGCCCATACATTTCTTAAACAGTTTAGACAAATTTTACTCAAACCTGAGGATGTCTCTTTTTGTTCCATACAGTTGCTTTACTGCTTTTGTTGGTTTTAAACAAACACAACCTTCCACATCTAGCTAATATATTGTTTGTCCCAAATATAAAAACAATTTAGAGGCTTTTAAAGAAGAGATCAGAGAGAAATGAACTGGAATTTGACTCACATGACCATTGCTGTAAATAAAATTGGTCTATTTTCTTTTAGGCCTCTGAATGGGCTAATTTAGCATGACTGGTATATATATCAAACATTATGAAAATAGTATTTTAGAAAGTAAGTTGAATAAAGGGCTCAATCTTAATTTAAAATTAAGTATAAAATGACAAAAACTCTGATACTTACCTAAATGGGAAGGAAATCCAAAAGAGGAGATATATGTATATGTATGGCTGATTCACTTTGGTGTACAGCAGAAACTAACACAACATTGTAAAGCAACTATACTCTAACAAAAATTAATTAAACAAAAACAAAAGCAAAAACAGAACTCTGATACTTAGAAGCACAACGCTTGACTCACCTGCGGCTAACTGATTTCTTCTCCACTTCACTCTCCCCAGCTGTCTTAACATTTGCACTTGTGCCCTTTTTTAACTTTTTTGCAATTCTTTCTCTTATCAGGTCCTTCTCATCACCATCAACATATTCGTCATGCTCTGCACTTCCATATTCTCCATCCTGTAAAAATTGAAATGGAGTATTTGCTGGGCATTCCATTTTCTTCTTTCATTTCCAGAGGTCCATCTCAAACTCTCCTTGTTGCATTTTAGACCAGGTTTATTTTTTGTTTCGTTTTGTTTTGAACTAGTGAGGGCTTGAAGAATCTGCTACAGGCAGGAATACCCCCTGGGATCTGCTCTAGGCTGGCTATGTAAGTACTGTATAGCCCAGTAAGTGTTGTTGCTCGATCCACACCCAGCTCCTCTGCACAGCAGACTATGCTCCCTCTGGATCACCCAGGATATTGTCTATCTACATTCCTATTCCTTCCCAGTAGGAAATGTGGCTTTTGGAGGCAGTTGGCCAGCATACTGACCTCACCCAGGGATTAATGCAAGTAAAAGAGGTGGAGGTAGAGAAACTGATATTTCTTCCTACAATCTAAGTCACAGCAATCACTCCTCGGCTCAAAACCCTCCAGTGGATTCCCAACTCACTCAAACCCTACACAATCTGGACCTCCCTGACATAATCTCCTACAACTCCAGGCCAGCAACACTAGCCAACTTTGGAGTTGCTCTTCTCTCCAGCCTGAAACTCTCCTATTCCATGTGTCTGCATTGCTGACTCTTTCATCTCCTTCAGGTCTCTGCTCAAATGCCACCCTTTTGGTGACACTTTTCTTGATCCCCTGAATAAAATGGCAGAGCTGCCCACCCACCTCCAGTACTCTCTATTCCCCTCCCCTATTTTATTTTGCCTCAAAACATTTATCACTCATACTATACATTTTAATTATTTATGTGATTATTGTGTCTCTCCCATAATCAGAGAAAGGAGTCCATTAGAACTAAAATTCTGGATTGTTTTGCTTATTGCTAAATCTTCAACTTCCAGAATAGCTCCCAGCATCAAGAGAGCGAGCAATGGAGGGAGAAAGGAGGAGAGAGAGGGAGGGAAGAGGGTAGAGAAGGAGAAGGAAGAAACTACCCAAGTGGATCTTTTTCTCTTGTGATTCCCTAACCAGGTGAGTCATGGTGAGGCAGGATGCTTAACTTGAGGCTTGTGGACCTTACAGCAGTGGTTCTCAAAGTCTAGTCCTCAGGCTATAAAACATGGATTGGCTCTAAAAATGTAAAATCCTAGCCCTCATCTCAGTATTACTGAACCAGATCTCTAGGGATGGAAATTGTGAGTGTTTTCAATGAGATGTTTAAGAAATTCTTTAGCCTTAAAACTTGATAACCACTGACCTAGGTCTTCCATGCTTGGTCCTCAGGAGATATATAAAAAAAAAATGCCCTGCAAATTCATAAAATTTTGTTTGTGGATGTAATATATTTCCTGGGAAGAAGGTCTGCAGTCTTAGTGATTGCAAAGGATCTTGGGACACAAAACAGATTAAAAACCATACAGTGTCCTTAGATGACCTCACTCCCTCAAGACCATAAGAACATAATTTTACATTAGGCCTTGAGCTTATCTTCCAGATCCATATTAATGTTACACAGATGTCTCCAAGTTATCTGAATCTCAAAATGCACATTATTAAGCACATTATTTTTCATTGTTCTCCCCACCTATCTTTATTATTATTTTTTTTTTTTGCGGTACGCGGGCCTCTCACTGTTGTGGCCTCTCCCGTTGCTGAGCACAGGCTCCGGACGCGCAGGCTCAGCGACCACGGCTCACGGGCCCAGCCGCTCCGCAGCATGTGGGATCTTCCCGGACTGGGGCACGAACCCGTGTCCCCTGCATCAGCAGGCGGACTCTCAACCACTGCGCCACCAGGGAAGCCCTCCCCACCTATCTTTTGTACCCATCTAACAAGGTGCCCAAATCAGAAACCCTGTGGTTGTCCTAGACTCCTCCTTCTTCCTCACCTCATAGTATGGAATCAGTCACCTCTTAGACCTCTTTCAAATCTCTCTCCCATCTCACACCTGTGGTCTTCTATCAAGCTTTCCTCCTGCCATAGCTTCCCAATAGATCTTCTTGACTCCAGCCTATTTCTTCTAATTTGTCCTCTCTAATATTGCCAACAGTGATCTTCCTAAAATGCAAAGTTGACCATATACTCTTCCTTTTAACTAATATCCTTCAGCTGTTTCTCATTACTTTGAGGATGAAATTCAAACTTCTCCCCATAGCCCAGGACGCTCTGTAATATTTGGCTTCTTCCTCCCACTCCAACCTCACCCACTCTCCCTCCTGTCATGACGCTCTGGTCACACTGGTTTGCTTTCAGCTCCTGGAACACATCAAACTCTCCTACTTCAGAGCCTTTTGTACATGGAGTTCCCTCTACCTTTAACACTCTTCTTCCCTACTCCTCACAAGGCAGGTTCCTTCTCAAACTTTAATCTTAGCTTGTACTTCCTAAATAAGGTATACTCTCTCCTTGTTACCATGCGTTAGCATATGCTGTTCTCTGAGGAATCCCACCCTTCACCAGTTCCTTTTCTGATCTAGTTAACTCCTAATTCTCCTATAAGACACAACACAGCATCATCTCTTCCCGGAAGGTTTTCTTGACCAGGTTAGATAGCCATCATTTCTCTATAATATATAGTCAGAGAGAATCCTCTCTTTTGACTATGGTAATAGATGAAGCTGTGTTCTTGCATGGACAGTTATGTATTTCCTACTGTACAACACACAGATCAACGGGTGTTTATATAAAGTGGTAAACGAATGACTTGAAAAACTTGATCTCTCATACATAAAGGAAACTCTGCCTTCTGTTTTATCAGCTTTAATAGCCAGTACAGGTAATGAAGAAAGGTCACTACAGTCTTGAGAGAGAGAATCTTCCAAAATGTGTGTATGAAGAAGGAAACTACCATAAATGACTGGTATCCAAGTATTTTCCATACATCATGTAGGATATCATGCATCAACATTTAAACTTTTAAACTTTTATCATAACAAAATAAAATCAATGACATCTAAATTTTGAGTATTCATGTTATGTTATGTGACAGGGAGAAACAGGCTAGAAATTCATATGTAAGATTCTGATTTTGTAAGGAAACACACACATACTATGAAGGAAAATTCCAATATCAAAATAAATATTTTTCAAATCTTTCAATTTTTTTTCAAAAATTTCCATATATAATTATAAAAGGTAATACATACTACCTTTTAGGAAAAATAATTTAATCATTTGTAAAGATTTTGAATTTTCTATAAATTGTTCAACTATATTTATACTAAAATTAATACTCACATCATCTGAATCTCCTGCTGCATCCCCTTTTTCACTACAAAAAAATAAGGAAAACAAATTTTAGCTTCAAAATGAAAATAACAAAATTATTCAATTATCCAAAAATTTAGAATATTTTGCTGGGATTAATAGTTCAAAAACACTTCAACACAGGAATTTCAGAATGGCATTGTAGAGCAAATAGAAACATTCTAAAGGGAAGTTGTTTTTATACATAGAATAAAAGGTATGCTCCATTAGCACAAATACAAATTCACTAGAATTTTTTTAAAAAAGCAAACAACCAATAGTGTTATTTTCATGAACAAAAGGCTGCAGACAACAATTTCTTCTATTGGCTTGACGTATTCAGGCTGAAGAAGCCAAATCCTTCAAATAAAAGGTATTAAGAAAAGATTGTTTTAATATGGAATTTTAAAAAATGAGCTACAATAGTGAGTACAATAGTATTTTAGTCCCCTTTTGAGACTCTGGCCCAGTGAATCATGTGCAATTATATTTAACAGTAAGACATCTTCCCTCATCAAAGAGAAGCAACAAAATTTTTCTGATAACTCCTGAAATATGTAAGGAATAATACTCAGTGAATTGGCCCAAAATGTGGTGACTTCTTCACAAAACCCTTCAAATCTGATTTGCTTACTCATGATTCTGAGACAAAAATTATGCAAGGAAAAAGTTAGCAAAGAAAATTTCAATTAAACGTTAAATTGTTAAAGCAGACAGTTTCCTAGTATTCAAACTATCCCAAGATTTAAAAGTTTAACAGCTAATTTTAAATTTAATTAGTTCAGCAGAGGTTGATAGATAGCAAGGAGAGTGAATATGACTAGAGTGATTCTCTCCATTATGCTAGTAGCTCTACTACCGCCATTATCAAAATGCTTTAGTTTTTCGGTTGGGTTGACAAAATTTGCCTTATGAGAACTGTTTACTACAAAGGAAGCAAGAAAATGATCTGAGCCAGACAATAAGAACTTAGGATCACACTAGCACCATGCTAACCTTTCAACAGCTGGAACAGAGCTGAGATGTGGATCATCCTTAAGCAAGTCATGACTACTTTTGCTTTTTCCCTTCATGCTCTAGAAAGGAATGTATGATATAATCATGAGTGGAGAAAAAATAGTCTTCCAAAAGGACAAGTTAACACATGTACGTAAAAATCTAGTACTGATATAATGTGGTTAGCAAAAGATATATGTTCCTGAAAATTTGAGTATACACAAAAGCTTTATAAATAGCAATCTTATTCTCCCATTGACTAAAAATATTTTAGAAACATCTTTCTTTCAAAAAGTGATATATCCTTAAAAATAAGTTTATTGATTACTATTTCCAAACACTAAACCCTCATTGTGATTTACCACTAATTAATTTTTGACCGATATATTAAAAGTTAGCAGATAGATCACAAAAGTAATTTGAAATAAACACACACTATTATTCTTCAAATATACTGTCTATACTGCACAGAATCACTTTAAAAATGTACCCAAGCAACCAGATGAGAGCACCTACAAGGTGCTATTTAACATATGTAAAAGAGCCTTGCATGTATGACAATATTCATCAATGACCTAATATTTATTAAATACTTTAATTTCAACGTTCATGTTCTCAATAAATTTATATTTTAGTAGGGAAACAAGACATAGTAAGATATAAGAAGTAGAACTATTAAAAAAACTACTACTACTATTATTCTAATTTATTAAATATATACTTTGTGCCAGGCACTGTGCTACAGTACAATATTCCCACCTTTCAATTCCTCCTGTCCCCAAATGAAAGTAAATAAGGTGGGCAGTATTAGCCCCATTTTACAGAGGGAAAATAAAGACTTATAGAGATTAGCGATTTACTAAAGGTCACAAAGCTAGTGGTATAGGATCTAGGATTTAAATCCTGGTCTGTCTCACAATGATATAATAAATCCATTTTTCTTTTCCTAGAGGCCCCTATGGACCCAGAACTGGCCTGGTTTCAGAGCTGCAGACTATCCTACAAACTTCTCCACCACAAGGTATGAAAACTTCAAATTTATACCTTGTATCTCGAGGTGGAAAGCTGCTCACCATCCCCACCCCTCAACTAATCATGTAAGAGTGAAGAGTATGAAGTTAGAGTTGACAGGAAGAAACGAAAATTTCTTTCTATTTTGAAGGAACATTTTGTTTTGAAAAATTCATCACAAAGTGTGTTAATTAAAAATTTTAAATGTCAGATACAGAGAGGTAAAAATACCTCTTTCCCTTTAGCCCCATTCTTGACTGTTTAACAGCTCTGGGAACAGACTTCTAAATTTGACAGGCTTTACTTTAAGGCAGATGTATACTTTCTGAAATTTATTTCCATGATGAAAATAATGGATTTTTAGGGACTTCCCTGGTGGCACAGTGGTTAAGAATCCACCTGCCAATGCAGGGGACATGGGTTCGAGCCCTGGTCCGGGAAGATCCCACATGCCGCGGAGCAACTAAGCCTGTGTGCCCCAACTACTGTAGGCCGTGTGCCCCAACTACTGTAGCCTGTGCGCCTAGAGCCCGTGCTCCACAAGAAGAGAAGCCACTGCAATGAGAAGCCCGCGCACCGCAGCGAAGAGTAGCCCCCGCTCGCCACAACTAGAGAAAGCCCATGTGCAGCCATGAAGACCTAACGCAGCCAAAAATAAATAAATAAAATAAATAAATTTATTAAAAAAATGGAATTTTAAATTTCTGTATTAACATGGAGTACCCCACATTTTCAAGACCTAATCAGTTTAAACATCCTTATAGTCTAGTTTCAAAAGGCAAAACAAAAACTCTTCTCAGTTAATCTAAAGATACTATTATCTGTAATTTTAAAAAGTTGTAGAATCTGAATTATGCAATTAAAATATATTTCTAATTCCATAACCTTACACAAACCAAGGAGTAATAAAAAGACAAAACATCAAAGAATTACTTGATGTTTGTCTAACAATGAAAACTGTTCAAAAACCAGAAGATGGTATAGTAGAAAAAACACAGGAAAAGAAGATAAGAGTTGGACCAAATGAGTTTCAAAATCTAGTATTCAGTAATTCTATGGGTTTTAGTCCAAAACGTATACCATTTGAGGAAAGAGAGTGACCTCATCTGACCTCAGAAATTCTGCTTACAAAATGGAAATAATAATAGCAGCCTTGCTTACTTCATACGAGAGAACTAAACGAGATATGTACAAAAGTGTACAAGTGAATATAAAATGACCTCAACTAGAATAAAACTTGAATATCTTTTTTTCATGCTTTCCTTCCTAATATTTCTTCCTCTTGTGTCTTCAGCCATCAATGTTTATTTTCATCTATTCTAAGAAATAGTCCCTTATTAATTCTCCCCATGTGCCTCCCTCATGGGAGTCACAGTCAAAGACATTACAGCCAGAGTTGGCCTCAGACCCTCTTGTCCAGCCTCTTAGTAACATATCAGAAAATGAGAGCTGCACTAATAAATAACAGGAGTAAGATTAGAATTCAGGTCTCCAGGCTCTCGGTCCATTAACAAGCTCTACTATTTCATTTACTTGTAAATGTTAGTTTACAATTGTTAGTTTAATTAACATTTAAAAAATGGGTTCTTGTTTATCTCCCAAAACTTAAACCAGCTTAAAGGGAAAAAAAGAAACTTGTCTTACATTAACTTTAAATAAGACTGTACAATAGAAGGAAACTAATTAATCTGAATAATCATTACCATTTCAAATTTTAATTGTTTTAAATTAACATAGAAATATATGATCAAAAGCCATTTTTTAGATGTCCCTTCCTACTACAGTAGACTTTGAATCCTGCAGGCAGAGAAAACAAATTGTGGAAGAGCTGTAGAAATTGGCGATAGTCTCAAAGAGGATAAAAATGAATTCAGATATTTCTCTTTCATGCCTACGCTTTCTGAATGACCTACTTTAAGGTTGTTATTTATACCATCAGGTAACAATAATTTTAGAGGAAGAAGAAACACCTAATATATTTTAAAACAATTTTTGAAAAAATTACATAAAAGCAGCTGGCTCATTAAAGAGTTTAGGGATGAACAAAATACTAAATATATTTAGTGAACACAATGTAAGAAGCGCCACAGTAAATTCAAAACTGTCTGTAAGCAAATCTGAAAATGAACATCAAAGGGGATGTGGGAAAATTATATTATCTGCCACTTCACACCCAAGAACATAGAGGCAGTGAAACAGTGGGAACTAAACAGAGTACAAATGGAAAGAAAGAAAGCAAGAGGCATAGTGGTACAGAGGAACAACACTGGTCAAGAAGTGGGAAGGCCTGAGTCTCAATCTCTAACTATCTCTGTGTGATGGTTAATTTTATGCTATGGTACCCAAGTTGTTTGGTCAAACACCAGCCTAGATGTTGCTATGAAACAGGTTTTTTTAGATGTGATTAGCACTTAAATCAGTAGACTCTGAGTAAAGCAGATTATCCACCAAAATGTAGGCAGGCCTCGTCTAATCAGTTGAAGGCCTTAAGAGCAAAGACTTTCCCAAGCAAGAAGCAATTTGGCCTCAACACTGTAACACAAAACTTATGCCTGACTTTCCAGCCTGAAAATTTTGAACTCAAGACTAACATTCACTCCACCCTGAGTCTCCGGCTTGCTGGCCTATTCTACAGATTTTAGACTTGCCAGCCCCCACAAACATATGAGCCAATTCCTAACGCTCAAGCAATCTATCAATCTTAATCTCTACTTCTCCCCCTCTCCTATATGTGTGTGTGTGTATGTGTATGTATATATATATATATATATATATACACACACTGTTTCTCTCATGAACCCTATTACATTCTGTGACCTTTAGCACAGAACCAGAAAACTTAGTAGTTTGGGGGGGAATAAAAAGATCTTACAGGCCACTTAATCTAGTCTCCACACAATGCAGGAATCTCCTTGACATTACTGCTGACTATCAACCAGTGTCTCCACACCTGAAAGGAGCTTAATAGTCACACACACACACACACACACACACACACACGAAAATCACTCCTTTTTAAATGGCTTCTATTATTGGACAACTCTCTAATTGGAGAAAAAAAGAATCTGTGTAATTTTCAACCATCCAACTAATCCTAGTTGTACCTTCTAGAACTAAAAATGAACTACAAACAATTGCTGTTATCAGGAATATTCCATACAGTTTAGTTTAGATACAAATAAATTGGTAGGCAGAGTAACAGCCCCTAAAGATGTCCACTTCCTGATCCTCAAAATCTGTATGTTCCTTGACTTGGCAAAAGGGATTTTGTAGATAAATTAAGAATTTTGAGATGAGGAGATTATCCTGGATTATCAGGGTGGGTCCAAGGTAATCACAAGAGTCTTTATAAGAAAGAGAGAGGCAGGAGAGTCAGGTGCAGAATGATGAAAGATAAGAAAGACTTGACCTGCTATTGCTGTCTTTGAAGTTGAAGGAGTCATAAGCCAAGGAATATAGGCAGTCTCTAGAAAATGGAAAAATAAGAGAATGGATTCTCCTCAGAGCCGCCAGAAGGAAGGCAGCCCTGCCAACACCTCGATATCTAGCCCAGTGAAACCTGTTTTGGACTTCTGGCCTCCAGAACTGTAAGATACTAAATTTGTTTTGCTTCAAGTCACTAAATTTACGGTACTTTGCTACAGCAGAAATATGAAACGATTACAAATATATTAACATTAAAAAAAATTAAATATAAGCAACTAGAAAGATAAGCAAATCAAAGTTTAATACAATTTAATGGGGCAAAAACATTTTATAAAATAGAATGGGGAATTCCCTGGCAGTCCAGTGGTTAGGGCTCTGTGCTTTCACTGTTGAGGGTGCGGGTTCAATCCCTGGTCAGGGAACTAAGATCCCGGAAGCCATGCACTACAGCCAAAAAATAAATTTTTTTTTTTTTTAAAAGGGACTATTTAACACTTCTGACAAGCTCTTTACAAATGGCTTAGCAGCACTCTCCAAGTCATGCCCAACCCACCTCCCAAATTTTGGGGAAACTTAAATTTCGCAGGATAAATGAGAATAAGACAAAGACCTTCTTTATTCTCAAAAGTGATGCATTTGTCTATTGGTACACCTTTTTCTGGGTAAGAAAATAGCTTTTTTATAACTTTGGATTTGAAGTTAAAATGCTAACATATACTGTAGTAAGAGAAATATTGTGTATCAATGTGAATGTGGCACAAATTAATCACTATTTTCAAATTTAGCTATTGAGATACTTTTATACTGGACCTACCATTTAACTTGCCTCAAGAAAACTACTTGTCTGATTGTAGCTTTTACTTGAAAAATATTTTCTGACATTTGTATTTAAGTCATACACAAAGATTCAGGGGTGAACTTTAAACCAATACAGACATTTGAATGAAACTGTTATTTAAGAAAGCACTATGAAGGGGAGGATCTTCAGATAAAAACCTTTCAAATATTTGAAGCCTAGGATCACATTTTCACTTAGTTTTTACTTCACCAAAGTATATCCAGTCCTTAAGCATTCCCCGAGTAAGATGTTTTTTGGCATCATCCCCATCCTCCTCATGACCCTCTGTTCCTCTGGATACATCTAGTTTGTCAGTATCCTTCTTAAATGTGTTCAGAACTGAACAAAATGCTGCAAATGTGATCCCCCAAAATGCAAAGAATGTTAAATTCCTTATTCCAGAGACTTCATTCTTAGTAATTCAACTAGGGCTTACAGGCTATTAAGTTTTACACCTATTCAGCTGACTTCATGAAACTAAAGTACAGAATATACACGTATTCTTATTACATTTTAACTTATTAGTTCAAATAATCAGGCACAGGTTGACAACAAAGCACTCTTTGGGCAGAAGTATTCAATCAGCTATAAATCCATCTGACTGTACTATCTCCCAGATCACATTTCCTCATGTTGTCCACAGAATATCATGAGAGACTCTGACAATGTGCTTTCCTGAACTCAAGATATGTTATTATGGCATCTTCCTATCAGGCAATCCTATCAAAGAGGAAATGAAGTCAGTCTGGCCAGTCACTTAATCAGGGTCTCAGTTTCCTCATCTATAAAGAAAGGAAGTTGGACTAGATCCCTTTGAGCTATAAAATTCTATTATTCTAAAAGAGATTTTATCAGGTAGTAGAAAGATACTGAAATAAATAACGAAAGAAAGCTAACCCATGGGAGAGAGGTACCTTGTCATGAATAATGAGTGGGGTGAAGCAGTGTCTGTAATCCCACGCTGATAATCCATAAACCAGAGGGGACTCTATCTCATTTCTACTTCCACATAAAGTAAAGCCTCAATTCAGACTTTACCAATTATTAACTTGTGATGTTAGGTTCTGGAATAAAGATTAACACTGTGGAGTCACTGGAAAAAGAAACTTGATAAGCAAATGAATAATGAAACAATTATTTGCAAGCCCTCTAGAAATATTTAATTTCATGCAACCACTGAAACTGCAAATTGTTCTCAGTCATTGTGAAAGACACTGACTTGACTTTGGCTCTAGTTATTTACACTTAAAAACAGTAAGGTTAAATTTTAAAAAATATATTATTCGGTCACACTTTTCCAATACTCAGGCTAGCCTTCCCTTTTCTGGCCAAAGTTTCATTTTACCCAAAAGGTAAAATGTATTTGAAGGATGCCTATAGTCTGAAGAAGAGTACAAAAGCAAAATAAACAAAATGCACTCCCATTTCTGTTCTCTCTAGAATTTATCTCATGCCCTCTAGAGAAATGTCCTTTGAAGCCAGTAAATTTCAACAATTTTTGCTTATTGTTGCTCTCTTTTCTCAAGCTAAACTTACTCATGACTCCATTTTATGAACACACAAAACAGCTAAATTAGGTAGGCCAAAGATTCTGCATGGTGCTTCAAGACCCACTCACATGTGGAGAGTGGACTGTTGGTGGGTCACGATGTACAGATATACACCCATGCTCTCCAAGGCTGCTCAAGCTACCATTCAGGACCCTGTGGGAGCGCTCAGGAAGGGCACCGCAGTGCTGTGCTTATGGCTTCCTCCCTCAGGAAGCTGAACTGGTGAAGTTTCTCACTAGCCCTCTAGACTACTTGAGTATGAGGGCAGCAGCTTCTGCGTGATAGTCATGATCATATTAGTGACTGATATTCTTTAGTTCTCTGAGAATAAAATACACAATTTATAACATAGAGTATACAGTTTAAGACATTTGACTTTTGAAACCATTTTTCGATTGCGTGACGTATCAAAATAAGGACTATCTATATCCTTATTTCACAACTGTAAATGGTACATATTATTGCCATGTTACAAAGGCAAATGGAGACTCAGAGAGACTAAGTTATTCAAGGTCGCAGACCATCTATAGAAAGTGAAGTGCCAATATGAGTCTGTATGATCCCAAATCCATGCTATTTCTACTGCAACACACTGCCACTCAAAGATGACACAAAGTTTACCATGAAGGAGCTCACAGCCTAGGACCCTACAAAATTAATAAGGCAGAAAGAAAAGGGTATAATGTTTGAATCCTATACAACAAGAACACAGTCATACATTTCTTGTGTAATAAAGCAAAAAGAATGTTCTTAAAAGCAAAATATAAGTATCACAAGAAAGGTAGACGTTAGATCAGAAAAAGAAAAGATTAAGAAAAACTGGAAAAGACAGTTAGAAAAGATAGTATTCTAGGTGTTGAAAATAAATATGACTTCAACATTCAGAAGTGGGATAGAACACTTCAGGCAGGGGAAAGAACATGAACAAAGACACACAAAAAGGAAAATACAAGACATATATGTAGAACAGCAAATATTTCAGATCTGTTAACACAGTGTTTCCTACATTTCCCAGATAAGATTTCCAGTGAATTCATTAAAAGTACAGATTCTCAGGTTTCTCCCTCGGAGATTTTGATTCAGATTTTTTTTTTAAAGTACTACAAGTTTAATTTAATTTTTTTTAAAGTACTACAAGTGATTTTTTTATTACTAAGGAAGTTTAAGAAGCATTAGACTAAAGGACAGAGTTGGCAAAGGGGAGTCATGAAAGAAGAAGCTTGAAATAATAGGCCAAGGAATTTGGCCTTATTTCTATAGTCAACAGAAAGCAACTATAACATCTTAATCAGGCTTCAGGAAGACTATTCTGATAGTAATGAGTGGAAGGGAAAAAAGAGAAGGGAGATGGGAGACCAGTCTGTAGACTAGGGCTGCAGCCCAGGCTAGAGATAATAAAGCCTGGAACAAGGGTAATAGTAAAATAAATTAAAAAGAAAAAACAGATTTGAGATACGCATGGATGAAAAATTGGTAGAACAGTTCAACTAACTGGTTGTGCAAGGAAAAAAAATAAGAAAAACGTCAACTAAATCTAAAATTCTTCTTTAGGGGGCACTGATACCAGGGAATTAGAAAGAGAAGTCACAGAGCAGGGAGAAGTTTGGGAAGAAAAGATAATGAATTAAGCCTTGGCTAGAGCTTGGGTAACAAGTGAGATATTTAAATATAGAGATGTCTAGTAGGCAGCTGGAGAAAAGAAAAGTAAGTCAGCCTAGAGATATAGATTTGAGAGTCTGAAACAAACATTTGATAATTTTATCACAGAGTGCCCTCAATTAAAAAGTCAGACAAGAGAAATGTAACTCCATACTAGAGTTATCCTACTTATTTGATAATGGACTGTGGGTTGCAATTTTCTTGGCAAAGAGGAAAGAATTTACTTGGTCTTTCTACTGTTTAAAGTGTTTTACAGGTTTAAGAGCAAACATAAAAAGCAAGCTAGAACTATCTACAGTGGTATCTTTCACATTTCAACCTTGTAGCAAACACAAATTGCTTTTGGAGTATCCAGTTCACTATAATTCAGTAGAAGTTAAACATTATTTTTTTTTCTTTTTTTACTTTGTGCAAAAGTAAGCAGCAGGAGGAAGATATGCTTTAAACATTTAAGACATGCTGTTGCTACCAATAGAAAAAATTCAAACTAATTTCCTAGTAGAGTCAATCTCAAAGTAATTGTCCACAAACGTTATTTTAGGCCAGAAATTTAATTCAACAAAAGATTGACAGAAAAATTCCTTTTGCCCACACTTGCTCTACAAGGCTGCTAAACTTAGTACTATCCAAGACCCTACGGAAGTTAGGGAAGGGCAGTGGGCCGACTGCATTGAGCTGCCCCCCACCCCAGAATGCTGTGCTACCAGTGAAACTTCTTGCCAGCCTTTTAGAAGGAGGCAGCTTTTGCAGCATTCAAAATCACATTAGACACTTTAATAGCTATAGAAACCTGAGGTCAAAATTCTGATTCCACAACCTCCTAATTACACAGTCTTAGGCAAGCAACTTAACATCTCAGTATTGATTTCATTTACAAAACAGGAATAATAACATCCATACCACATGGTTGTTATAGAGATTACATAAAATAAATACTTAGCACAGATAAGAAAAAAATCATTACAATGCAGTATAACAAGTGTTTGATGGCTCAGCCTGGGTGAAAGTTGTCTTGGGGAGGGAGGTAGAGGTAGTGAGGAGTTAATAATGGAGGTAAATTTTAAAAGGAAAAATAAAAATTAGCCTAATGAAGGAGAGCACACACTCCAAGCAGAAGAAAAAAAGGGGTGGGGGGGACACTGGGGAAGGCATGGATATGCAAGGAAACTTGACATCTTCACAAAACGTCAGTGAAAGGGAATCCTGGCAATTCCCAAATCTAACATTCATGATTTTTTCCATTTACAAATATACCTGCAGGATCATGACATATAGTGAATCTTTCATTTTGATTAGGGACAAATTTGAATCATGAATAATATAAGACTAGTGTACTGATGATGACTTCTGAGATACCAGGGTGACAGAGTGATTGGTGATGTTGATAAGGAATAGGAAAAGGAGGTTTTCATGTAAAGATGGACTTAATTTTGGTATCTAAAATAGAGATGTTTCCTAAAGGCAACTCAGAGTGAGGGATAAGAGCCCAGAAGAAATATTTGGTCTTGTCTCCTACTAGAGTTCAGAATGTTAGTATACATGTGGTAACTGAATCCATGGTATCAAATAGATCAATCAAGGATGCTGAAGACAGCAAAAAAAAAAAAAAGACTAAATATTTCTTATATATGTCCATGTTAATTCAGTTTTAACGCAAGGGATATAAATAGAGTGCTTACTATATGCCCAATATTAGCCTACCAAAACCAGGCTCAATGATGAGGGAAGCAAGTGGATAAAGAAGTAAAGACAAGGGTAAAAATAATGTGCTTTTAAGTCGATGCTATTATAAGTGTCAGTAAGAAATAGGCGACTACATCAAGCAAGTAAGGTAGTACTAGGTTACAGAGTTTTAATTACATACTACAGTAAAGACTTTGAATCTTATCCTGTAGGTCTCAGTGTTCACTAATTTTTAAGAAAAAAGACATACGAAAATTTGGGGCAGTAAAAACCCTTGAAGATGATTTTCTTGGGGCATATTTGTCAGAATCACTGCTTTAAACAATGGTGGGGCACTGTAGATGTTTCAGCAATGAGTACTGTTATGAAACTGATATTGAGGAAAACCATACTTAAAGGCCTATGGCAAGCATTGGTGGGATAAAGGACAGGAGGCAATGTATAATCTTGAGACATGGATTTTATAGTGAGACAGATGTAGGTTCAACTCCCAGCTCTAGCTACTTATTATGTGACTTTGAGCAAATTACAACCTATTAATACCTTAACTTATTCATAGGTAAAATGGGAATCATAATTCCTATCTTAAAGAGCTGTGATGAGAATTAATGAAACGATTAAATACATGTAAATGATGCTAAAATGAATATGAGCTTTGGTCTATCACTGTTTATTACAGTAATGATAATTACTAAATCATCTAGCAATCCAATTAAACCAAGCATAATTAAAACCTGAATCACAAAATTAAATCATTCTTTAACTCTAGTTGTAACTGATTTTTAAAAATGTCAGATTAAAAAAAAAAACTATCTCAAATCATCTCAGAAGTTGCAAATATTACGGACCACAAATCATTTTATGAATTGGTTCAATGAACACTTACTGAATGTGTACCATGTAAAACATGCTGTGCTATGTATAGCAGGAGATTAAAAAATGAGATAGAGACCCTAATCACTTTTATAATTCAGAACAAAGGGCAAATTAAGAGTTTTACCTGACTAACTCGATTTACTTCCTCCTCTTCTTCCTCAGCTTCCTCTCCAAATGAAAGCAAACTAAAATTTCTGATCAGAAATAAAGAAAAAAAAAGGAAAAAAGAATTAAAGAAAGAAAATTTAGGAAGAAAAAAACCAAAACATAAATATCCTACTTTCAAAGCAATAGAACCATTAAATACACTAAGTCAAGCATGACAGAAATAATTAAAGCGTTTTATATTTATCAAAACTGGTGAGCAAAATGGGGATTTCTAAAAAACTAATAAACATATAGCTCTGAGAGTACTACAAATGGGAAGCAATTTATCTAGTGTCTGCCAAAACAATCTTAATATTTTAAAATTAGTAAGTTAAACAAAATTGTCAAAAAAAGCAATAAATTTAGCTAACCAAATGGTACATGGGAAGAAAAATAAAGTTTGTCTTTTTTGAGCCTTCAAATTAATATATCACAAGGAAGATAAATATTAAGTTATTAAAACTCTCCTTTCAAATATTGGAAAAATAAAAGATTTGGCCACAAAAGAGGAATTTCATTTCAAAACTTAGATATAATCAGTAACTACCACATCATCCCTATTATATTTGCTATGAATTAAAAACAAAAACATCCAACTTTTGGGCTTGTTGTCAAGATAAATCACAGTTATGGAATATTATATCTGAATATAGTGACAGTGACCTTTCACCCAGAAATAAATTAGTTAAAATAAATAATTAAAAATAAAAGGAAATCAAATATAAAGCTGTATAAGAAGTTATTTTGCCACAAGATATCAACTGCTTATTAAAGTGTCTGGCTCATATTTGACAGTTTAATAACAGCGACTTAACTTACTTACATTGTAGGATATCAAGAAAAGAAATGAATATATATTGAATACCTACACTATTGGGTGTTTTCAAATTCCCCTTCTCATTTAATCTTCATTATAACCAGGTGTTGTATTATAAATCTCCATTTTAAAAGATGGGGAAACTGAAGCTCAGAAAGATTAATAAACTTTGCTTCTTATAACTGGGGTAGGCAGTATTATACTTAAAACTGTCTGACTCTAACACTTATAAGTACAATAAAATCCCTAATATGATGCTACAGTTCAGTAAAAGGGTAAGTTGAAATCCAACTCTCTGATATCTATTTTAATAAAACAGACAAAATTAATAATGTAAAGAATATTGTTCACAAATTACTGAAATTTATTAAAAGAAGAAATTTCTATTTTTAGAAAACTATCCTTAGGAAATAATCCAGAATACAGAAACAGCTTTATGTTTAAATATATTTATAATAAGATTATTTTAATAGCACCAAAAAATAAGAGTGAAAAGTTAAATAATGTAACCATGTGGTCATTATATCCTTCATACTTTACTTTCCAAGCTCTTTATCCTGAGCATATATTAATGGAAAAACAAGTAAAAAACAAAAAAAAATTTCTCAATAACTCGTTTACATAAATAAGTCTTGTAGTGATCATAAATATTTACCTACTTTTTAACACAGATTTCATATGGACATCTAAGACAATACTTATTTACCTTAAGTTTTTAAAGTTATATACTGTATTTGAATATAAGAAATGTACATTTAGAAAAACACACACACACAGTATAATTTAGATAGTACCTCTTGGTCCAAACTGACCTCCCCCTCACTACTAAACAATTGTTACTAAAGGAAATAAAGTGAACTAAATGAATCAGTGTTGCTTTTCAAGCTGAGGAGAAAATCTTTCTACTCTGATTATTACTTTGTGCCTCTGGGTTTCAATTTCTTTACTTCCTCCTCTGGTTTCTCTTTTTTTGGCTTTTTTATTTCTCTTGGAATGATGTCATCAAAAGGATTAAACAAAACCTATGGAAAGAAATATTTTGAAAAATGATTAAGTTTTATAAAATTTCACAAAAACTTAAAACCGATATTTAATTATGTTGCCATTAGTGTCCATAATTTTTCCTCACATAACCACTACAAGCATAATGATATATACTTCCACTTACATGGCCTCACTGGATTCTCCCAGTAATCCCATATGCTATTAAGTAAAAGGTATTTTATCCCTATTTTACAAAAGGGAAAAATATTCAAGAAAACATAATATATAGTAAGAGAGACAAACTCAGGTATTTTGACTCCAAATCAAATGCTCTAAGGTCCTTGCTTCCTCAATGAAGAATTACTCTTAAATTACCTAAGATATCACTTCACTGGGCTAAATAAACCTAATTCATCCAGCTTTCCGTTATGAGTCGAGTATTGCACTCATTGGATTACCAGCTGAAGTTTCATCTTTGAATTCGAAATCTTCAATTAAAAAAATTCTTAACCAGAAACTGTGACTAATTTACAGAGATAAAATCTAAGTAGTAATGTTAATTTCATCTGATAATTTAACAATACAAATAATCAATTTCTCTTAAGTGATAATTTAAGTAATGTATCTCAAAATAATCATGCTCCTACCTCACAACTTTTTATTTTGTGTGGATTACGTGGTCTTTCTTCATCATCAATGTCTACTTCTGTCAGTCGCAGCATGTTATATACTGTATCCCCTGTAATCTATCAAATAAAAAAGAAAATTTAATTGAAAAATATTAAATTCATTCTTTGAAATAAGGGAGGACTTTTGAAAATATTTTTTAAATAATTGAAAGGGAATTTCATATTGTTATATAAGAGTATATGCATTAAATAGTGTAAAAAAGCAACATCATCCTAAGGGAAAAAGGCATTGATGAAGTTTAATCCCTCAGTAAGATTTTTGAGAAATTTCCAATATATACTTAATGTCAATTTTTATTAAAAATATAATGCCAAATAACCTCCTTCTGAATGACTACTTTTTGTTCAAACATTATAAACAAATTTATACTTTAGAATAGGGTAGATCAAGCAAATAACAATAACAATGTGGTAAGTGCTCTGCAGACATTATTAAAGGCATTCTCCAAAGAGATAAAGTTGATTGTTTTTAGAGGTCAGCCCGTGTCTGCTAGGGTGGGCCAAATACATATTTCAGGGCATCCTATACAGAACATCCAATGATTCCACTGTTGGTTTGTTTTACTTTTATTAAGGATACGAAAGAGTAATATAACCCAGATAACTTCTAAGCCCTGGAAGTTATATCAAATAAAAGAGAAATGGAATTTTTAAAAAAGACATTATCTCATTTAATCCTCAAAACATCCTAAAAGTAGGTACTGTCATTATCTTGCTTTTCCAGATAAGAAAATTGCAGTTCAAAGAAGTTATACGGCCAACAGTGATGGCCATTCTGACTTGTAACCACTAGGCTATACTTTGTCTCTAATGTGTAAGTAATATAACATCAATTGTAAACAATGGTGCAGAATGGCAACATAAATCTCATTTTATTATATACTTATTTTTTGTAAATAACAGGAAGGAAAATCTGTGAACATCAGACAACCTGTGTTGGAGTGGCTCAAATGTGCCAATGCATATTTCTTAATCCACGTTGTTAAGTATTAAGCAACAATACTGTATTGCATGTTTTTTGCATGACTCCTCTTATTCAACATTTCTCAAAAGTTGTAAAATAATACCAGTTTTCAAGTTGTGGTAAGTGTGTTCTTTCCCTTTTCATCTTTTGTCTAGGATAGGGGGAAACCATTCTTATTGAACCAGCAGAGGGAGCTCATGCACTAGTGATGTCTAACATGCCTAAGACTTAAAACTATCTGGGAAAATACTGGAATATTTATGAAAAGGGAGGAGCATGAGAAAAAAAAATCTTCAGAATCCCTTTTAAAGAAAACTATTGAAAATTCTATGGAAATGATAATCTCTGATATGATGTTAAAGTAAGCAGGATTAAATAGGTATTGTTCAAAGTAATATTTCAGGTTAAAAGTTTTAATGTTGGGATTTCCCTGGTGGAGCAGTGGTTAAGAATCCACTTGCCAATGCAGGGGACATGGGTTCGACCCCGGGTCCAGGAAGATCCCACATGTCGTGGAGCAACTAAGCCTATGTGCCCCAACTACTGAGCCTGTGCTCTAGAACCCGCGAGTCACAACTACTGAAGCCCGCGTGCTTAGAGCCCGTGCTCCACAACAAGAGAAGCCACCGCAATGAGCAGTCCACACACTGCAACGAAGAGTAGCCCCCGCTCGCCGCAACCAGAGAAAGCCCAGGCGCAGCAGTGAACGCCCAACGCAGCCAAAAATAAATAAATAAATAAATATATATATTTTTAAAAAGTTTTAATGTTAACACAAGTTCCACTTTAAACTGAAGGGAATTCATCATTAACAAAATAAACTTTAAGCTCCTAAATGTTATTACCTAGGTGTCTTTCTAAAAATGTTAAAACAGTATCAGCTGAGTGACATAATAGTTAATAATACCATTAATACAATTTTAGAAAACAGAAAAATTTAAAGTTAAAACTAATGACTTGTTTGAAAAACACACACAAAAATTCAGGTGGTTCCTCATAGCTTATTATAACAGGAATATACAGTATTCCATCATTTTTAGAAATAATAAATAAATATCCTAGGGAATATTTTTATGAAGGCAGCTCTTAGATAAGTTGATCATATATATCATAGAAGCCTAAGATAACTGGACACGAACCTTTCCAAAGATGGTGTGCTTATTGTTAAGCTCATCTGCTCGACCCAGTGTAAAGAAAAACTGACTGCCATTATCATGAGGACCAGCATTTGCCATGGCAACCAGTCCTCTCCGATTAAAACGCAACCGTGAGTGGAATTCATCCTGAAGAATTAAAAAAAAAAAGATTTAGTGAATGTCCTCAGTTATAAGGCCCTTCATATTTCAGCTAACAAGCAAGGTCCCATACAACTTCTAACCAAAAATGCTGTAGTTTTATTTAACTGATTTTCACATGTAATCAAATCCAATATCTATGGTTCCTTCAATTCTATTAAATTTCACTAGCCTGTAAGTATCTTCTAAATATACTCAGCCACAAATTTAGCCTATTTTGTGGAAAGCTTACTACTTACACAGAGGAAGGGTACTCAAGGGGAATGGATTTCTGAGTCATTTCCCTATTCTTCTCATCCCTCAAAGCCATCTAAGCTTTTAGAACCTTCTATTTTTTTTCTCCAGGATAACTACTTTTGAATCATTACAGAGTCTTCAACTATTCCCTTCTTGACCCCATTCTAAATGTCATGAAACAACTGTTTTCTTCTTATTTTTTAATTCAAGGAATCTAGTATGATTATGTTATGTGCTTCACTGTGTTTTTTAAAGTCCTAAGTTGAATCCTCTCTGATCTGGCACTGGTTCCATTTGACAGTTTTCAAAAGAGCAGGAGCAAGCCATTCTAAGGTGGTTTTCTTGCTAGGGTAGGGTTACATAACATATACATTAGTCTTTTAGTTAATAGAAGACCTGATACTGGACTCATTTATAATATAGCCATGTTATGTAATCAATGTTTTTCAGAAAGGAAGTTCTGTTTCCTTAATAAATTCATCTCAAGGGATTTGAACTCAAAGTATCATAACTCTGGATACTGTATTAAAAATGACCTAATTGAAAAACTTACCAAGATATCTGTATTACTTGAATATAATAAGCAAAAATTTCAATTTAGAAAGGAATTGTCACAAAGAGCTATTCTGTTAAATCAAATAATAGAATAAAGGATTGCTTCCTACCAGATGGAGGCTCTAAAATAATGAGATATCTCAATTTTGTAAAATATAAAATAGTCTAACAGTGACATTTGAGACTCTTTTATAACCATTTCACATGCTCTAAGGCCACTATCATATGAAAATTAAAGCAAACAGTTCAAGCATTTTTCTCAAGAATCATACAGTAACCCAGTATAAAACTAAAGGAAATTCCAGACACTCTATCTTATTAGTATAAATTTGAAGTTTTAAAAAATTCACATATTTTAAGAGCTATTGATGCTTACTCATTAAAAGAACATAATATTGATACCATCAGATTAATAAATAACCCAGCTTTTAGCTTTTACTTGAACCCACTGCTATCCTTTATATCTTAATTATGACATTAACTCTTTTTTTCTTTTTAGATCTATGTTGGCAGCTAACAAAGCACTGACCTATTCTTGATTAAAAACCACACCTCTTCTAACTTTTATGTTGCTTCTTCCTTCTGTTTCCCCTTGTGATTTCTTGTTACGGCATACATTTTGTGCTACAAAGGTCTATTGTGTAAAATTTAAAATGAATTCTGCTATGGACTGAATTGTGTCCTCTCATAGTTCATATGTTGAAGCGCTAACCTACAATGTGACTGTACTGGAGATAGGGCCCATAAGATGAAAAAGTTAAATGACTTCACAAGAGTGAAGTCCTAATCCAGTAGGGCTGGTGCCCTTATTAGAAGAGGAAGAAACACCAGAACGTTCTCTCTCCACCATGAGAAGACACAGCAAGAAGGCAGCCATTTGTAAGCCAGGAAGAGAAGCTTCACAGAACTGTCTGCTAGCACCTTGATCTTGGACTTCCTAGCCTCCAGAACTGTGAGAAATAAATTCCTATTGTTTAAACCACCCAGTTAGAGGTATTTTGTTATAGCAGTTCAAGCAGATTAATATAAATTCTATAGTGTTAAATAAAATGATTTAAAATAGGATGGCATATGCAATGTTCTAGAAATGTTTTACACATACAAAGTTGCCGAGATCAGATACAGTCAGATATCGGGAAATATGTTATATAGTCTTTTTTTTCTGACTCACATGTTCCTCACTACCACCTTTAGCTCCATCTGAATTCAATCTGGCATAAAACTTTGTGACAAGACAACTTAGAAAGAATGCTTGATGGGGTAAGTGCTGCTCTTATTCTGTATAATCCTAAATATACGATAGACCCGATTTTGTGCACTAATGTAAAATTCATTTTCTTCTGTGGGGCACAATCATTTTTGATTAAGCAATCCAAGCTGACTTGAAAAAAGATTAAAAAAATTCAGTCTCACCTTGAATGGGGCTCCATAGATAGAATCTCCACCAGTCCCTGTACCAGTAGGATCTCCCCCTTGGACTATAAAACCAGGTACAACTCTATGAAATATAGTGTTGTCATAATATGCTGGAAGAAAATAAAAAGAATTTATTATTCTCTTTCTGATTTTTCATTGTTAGTGTAAAGAACTGCAACAGATTTCTGTATGTTAATCTTGTATCCTGCTACCTTGCTGAAATTGTTTATCAGTTCTAATAGATTTTGTGTGGTGTCTTTAAGTTTTCTACATAGAGTATGATGTTATCTTCATATAATGACAATTTTACCTCTTCCCTTCCAATTTGGATACCTTTTATTGCTTTTTCTTGTCTGACTGCTATGGCTAGGACTTCCAATACTATGTTGAATAGAAGTGGTGAGAGTGGGCATCCTTGTCTGGTTCCAGATTTTAGCAAGAAAGCTTTCAGTTTTTCACCACTGAGTATTATGTTGGCTGTGGGTTTGTCATAAATAGCTTTTATTATGGTGAGATATGTTCACTTCATACCCACTTTGGTGAGAGTTTTTATCATGAACGGATGCTGAATTTTATCAAATGCTTTTTCTGCATTTATTGAGATGATCATGTGGTTTTTGTTTTTTCTTTTGTTGACAAAACAATCCCTTTTAAAATCATATAAAAAAATAAAACAAAATATTTTTATTTTATTTTATTTTATTCCTTGGTCAGGAATAAACCTGACCAAGGAGGTGAAAGACCTATATGCTGAGAACTATGAAACACTGATAAAGGAAATTGAAAATGATTCAAAGAAATGGAAAGATATCCCATGCTCTTAGACTGGAACAATTAATATTGTTAAAATGGCCATACTACCCAAAGCAATCTACAGATTTAATGGGATCCCTATAAATTACCTATGACATTTTTCATGGAACTAGATCTAATAATCCTAAAATTTATATGGAACCACAAAAGACCCAGAAGTGCCAAGCAATCCTGAGGAAAAAGAACAAAGCTGGAGGCATAACTCTCCAAGACTTCAGACAATACTACAAAACCACAGCAATCAAAACAGTGTGGTAGGGTTTCCCTGGTGGCGCAGTGGTTGAGAGTCCGCCTGCCAATGCAGGGCACATGGGTTCGTGCCCTGGTCCGGGGAGATCCCACATGCTGCGGAGCGGCTGGGCCCGTGAGCCATGGCCACTGAGCCTGCACGTCCGGAGCCTGTGCTCCGCAATGGGAGAGGCCACAACAGTGAGAGGCCCGCGTACCGCAAAACAAAAAACAAAAAACAACAGTGTGGTATTGGCCCCAAAACAGATATATGGATCAACAGAAAGGAATAGAGGGCACACACCTATGGTCAATTGATCTTCAACAAAGGAGGCAAAAATACACAACAGAGAAAAGATAGTCTCTTCAACAAGTGGTACTGGGAAAGTTGGACAGCTGCATGTAAATCAATGAACTTAGAACACTCCCTCACACCATACACAAATGCAAACTCAAAATGGCTTAAAGACTTAAATGGAAGACATGACACCATAAGACACCTAGAAGAGAACATAAGCAAAACATTCTCTGACATAAATCACAGCAATGCTTTCTTAGGTCAGTCTCCCAAAACAAAAGAAATAAAAGCAAAAGTAAACAAATGGGACCTAATCAAACTTATAAGCTTTTGCACAGCAAAGAAAACCATATACAAAGTGAAAAGACAATCTATAGAATGGGAGAAAATATTTGCAAAACATGAGACTTACAGGGATTAATGTCAAAAATATACAAACAGCTCAATATAAACAAACAAACAAACAACCCAATCAAAAATGGGCAGAAGATGTAAATAGGCATTTCTCCAAAGAAGACATATAGATGGCTAACAGGCACATAAAAAGTTGCTCAACATCACTAATAATTAGAGAAATGCAAATCAAAACTATAACGAGGTATCACCTCACACCAGTCAGAATGGCCATCATGAAAAAGTCTACAAATAATAAATGCTGGACAGGTGTGGAAAGAAGGGAACCCTCCTACACTGTTGGTGGGAATGTAAATTGGTGCAGCCACTATGGAGAACAGTATGGAGGTTCCTTAAAATAACTTAAAATAGAGTTACTGTATGATCCAGCAATCCCATTCCTGGGCATATATCCAGAAAAGACAAAAACTCAAATTTGAAAAGATACATGCACCCCATTGTTCATACGGCATTATTTACAATAGCCAAGACATGGAAGCAACCTAAGTCTCCATCAACAGCTGAACTGATAAAGAAGATGTGGTATATATATATATTACTCAGCCATAAAAAGGAATGAAATAATGCCATTGGCAGCAACATGAATGGACTAGAGATTATCATATAAAGTGAAGTAAGTCAGAGAAAGACAAATATGATATCACTTATATGTGGAATCTAAAAAATGATACAAATGAACTTAATTACAAAACAGAAAGAGACTCACAGACATAGAAAACATAGAAAACAAACTTATGGTTACCAAAGGGGAAAGGGGTGGGGAAGGATAAAACAGGAGTTTGGGATTAACAGATACACACTACTATATATATAAAATAGATAAACAACAAGGACCAATGTATAGCACAGAAAACTATATCTTGCAATAACCTATAATGGAAAAAAATCTGAGAAAGAATGTCTATCTACCTATATCTATATATATATCTGAATCACTTTGTTGTACACCTGAAACTAATACAACATTGTAAATCAACCATACTTTAATAAAAGAAAAATTAATCAATGTCTAAAACTAAGTGTATTTATAGTTATCAGAGTAAATACAACTAGTCACAAGATTTTTCCCCCAGAACGTTAAATAGGCTCCTAAACCAAAATCTTTTCTTCCTTATTATAAAATATCTACTCAAAACAGAACAATTTCTATAGAAGCCATGGTAGTGGTTGTTTCGTATCTACTTTCAGGATTCTCTTAAACTCTGGATTACAGTTTTCAAAATAAAAATTGGAGAGTTTTGGTATAGATCTGTGGTTCTCAACTGGGGGGAGGAGGAGCAGCAATTTTCTCCCTAGGGGACACTTGTCAATATCTAGAAATATTTGGTTTTCACACATGGGAGATGTTACTGGCATCTAGTAGGTAGAGGCCAGGGATACTGGTAAACATCCTACAAAGCACAGGAAGCCTCTACAACAAAGAATTACTGGCTCAAAATGTCAACAGTGATGGAGATTGAGAAACCCTCATAGAGATAAATACCTTATTTCCTAATTCTTCCTCTTCTCCCCATAGAAAATTAATTTATACAAACAACATACAAACCCAAAATATATCAAAATTACTCACTGATTATAGGTCTAGCACAATCAATGCACCCTCCTCAAGAAATTTTCAATAAATAAAACAATCAACACAATACATGAGTCCAATTAGACTCTCAGTAAGTTTGCTAAATGAAGAAAATTACTTATATTTATATATAAATATATAAATTGGAAGCTATAAACATACAAGAGAGATCATATATGATCTCCTAATTGGTTGAGTTGGATTCAGTTATTGAGCATAGTCATAATTTAATCACATGCTGAGGAATGCAAAGCAAAGAGATGGAAAGAGCATAGTTCACTAAAGTCTTTACTGAGCTGCAGAACTTCTGGACACCAGATTTCTTATCAAAGAGGATGATAAATGTCTTCATTAATTAAATAATTTTGAGTTGAGTCTTCTATTACTTGAAACTGAACCAACCCAACTCATTCAATGACAGACACTTATCAAGTGCCTACTGTGGGCCAGACACTGTAATGATACAATTACTGACATAATTCATAAAACAACAATTACATGAGTACTTTGTGATCCTTTATTAGTCAAAACATGACTAGTCAAAACATGACTATGGTTTATCATAATTCATGAAGTACTATAATACTGTGGCTTGCAGGCACCCTCATAATAATTTACATTTGCAAGCTATAACTGGAAATAAAATCCACATTTTAAAAAATGTAATCTGTAATCTAACAACTGTATCCAGTTCATAGGATGGATTGGAAGTAGAAAGGAAGATTAATGGATTTTTTTCAATCGCTTCTCCCAATGAAGAGCTGTTAGGCTATATTCACAAGAACTCCCCAGTACAGACAAGTTCTCCTTGGTTACAAACCAGAAACTGTAAAAATCAAGAAGTCTACAAGTATTTCTCCTATATCCCTAAGTAACCATTTACTCTGAATAAAAATGTATATAGCAGTTAGGAATTCTGAGCTTTGCCTCTTGTTAGCTGTGCAACCTTAAACTCAATTTTCTTTCTTTTTTTCCTCTCTTTTTTAATTGAAATATAATTGACACAACATTACACTAGTTTCAGATGTACAACATAGTGATGCAATATTTGTATATATTGTGAAATGTTCACGGACAATAACAGTTATAATAATAGTTAACATCCACCATACATAGTTACAAAATTATTTTTCTTGTGATGAGAACTTTTAAGATCTACTGTCTTAGCAACTTCCAAATATGCAATACAG